>NW_027271124.1:0-457500 GCF_040938485.1 Diadema antillarum | reverse complement strand
TTTGCGTAGTTCGCATTGAACTCGTCTTTTTTCCTGTATGTGACTGGCCGCTGTTCAGCAACGGCACACACGACATTCGTACATAGGTCGTGAGAACTACGCACAAACTGTACAAGAATGGTTTACGGCTACATTGGGGGTCACAGAAAGAGCGTTCACTTCGTAGTCCCTGCAGGGCCGGTGTAACATAGGAATACATAGGGTCTACGCACTTGCCCCCCCCCCCCCCTCCACTTTTTTTTTCTTTTTTGGTCAGCTGAAGTGGCACAAGAAAACTGAGCTTAAACCATGGTTGTTGTTTTTTGTTTCTGCTTGTCAGCTGATTAAAACTGGAAGTGCTCCCATCTGCCCTGTCAGGTGCAACCTACGAATCCTTCTACCACGTACACTACACTACATCCACGCCTACCACTACCACCTCTAAGCAGCTAGCCTCTATCATTATGAATGGTGATAATTCTGCTGATGGGTGTTGGAGTCGAAAACATGTGTCCTTGTCAGGACCGGTCCTGAATATCACCTAATCAAACATTGGTATCGGCTGAAATCTGCAGACAGAATTACTGTAGACATTCTCTGCCGTCAAAAGATTCATCGTGGGCCATCTCGTACTCGCCCTCGCATCGCTGGTATGAGTCTGATCGTAAAGAGGTCTCATGACCACTATGACAGTGCCGTCTTCGTCCGTAATAGCTTTACTTGTGGAAAAGTTCTCCCTCTCAGACGCTAGTAACACTGAGATCTTTTCCATCAACCTAAAAGGCATCTCTATCAAAGCTCAGCCTACAAGCCACCATCTGAGCCTTACGACTTTTCAGGTTCTCCAGTAGATGGCAGTATCCATATCATGATTGGAGATAATTTTAACAGTCACAGCGTAAGTTGCTGCTAGGGAGAACCAACGATGGCGAATTTGTAAAGCACTGGCAAGATACAAACCAGCTGTTTGTCATACATGATGCAAAGCTCCCTTCATCATAAAAATAGTTCAAAATGGATCCAGAACATGGCTACAACCCAGCCCTCATCTTTGTCTTTGTACGGCGGAAAGCCAGGGTCATCGCCTTGATGAAGCCAGGAAAGGACCCCCAAATCCCCAAGAGCTACAGGCTCATCTCCCTGCTATGCCATACTTACAAGCTACTGAAAAGGTTGCTCCTCAACTGCATTGCCCCTCGTTGCTTTGTGGATGAACGCCTCATTCCTGAACAAGCAGGCTTCGGACCAGGGAAAGTCATGCTCTGGCCAACCACTCGCTCAATTTATTGAAAATGGGTATGGGAAAGGCATACTGGTGCTGCATGCTTTCGTTGATCTCTCTGCAACGTATGATACCATAAACCATAGAATCCTTGTCCGGAAGGTTTTTGAGATGACTCAAGATGCCAAGGCTATCCGACAGGCACTTCTTTATTGTCCTCAATAAAAAGCGCAGCAGATGGCACAAAATGAAAAAAACAAACCCAAGATTACTTCAAGGAAGTGTTCTTGATCCTTGAACCTCAATTCTTTGAGGAAGTAGAGAAGAAACTTGGTGATGATCTCGCAAATCTCATCCAATACTATGCAACCAATTACCTTCGGAGTACTTAACCCTGACAAGACCCAAATCAGCGCTATAATTCCCAGCTGCGTAATATGCATCCCCAGTCTGGATCAGGTCGCTTCATGCCTCCTAGATTGATCCAGTCCTGAGCTGCCTACAGAGCCATGACTGAGTGTTTAAGACGTACCACCAAGAGTTGACGACCTCTACGTGTTGTCTGGCATTGCTCCTCCTGATCGTACCATCACAAAAAGAGAAGCTCAAGCAAGAAACAGACCCCCTCCACCCTCTTTTCGACCACGAAGCAACAAAGAGGAACTTATATCGACTTAAGTTTATACAGAATACACTTTAAACACTCTATAGTACACCATGTCTATATTCTATGTGTGGATGAACATACAGAAAAGCAGTCCTGAGATTGTATGTGTAGAGAGGTCTTCAGAAAAGAAGTGTTTTGTCTCAATACTATTTATATTCACATCCATTCAAATAATGAACAGCAATGGTGTTATTGTACATCATAGCGTCTTACTGACATCCTTCGACATTGAGTCTTATAAATTATCAAGCCTTATGCAGTTTTCTACTTTAGATTTTGGTGTTTAAATGGGTCAATTTTGCACCTCTCAAAAGTCCCTGTTATTCAATCACCAACATGCAAATAGCATGTGTGTCTGGCACAGATGTTGGACGTGGCACGCTGTCCACTGTACTGTAGACCACGTCGACAGGCGTGTAAGCACATGCTGCCCTGTGGTAAGATATGTTTTCTCTTATTCAAACTGTCGTTAATCACTAGGTCTACAGGACATGTCATGCATCCGCACAGGGGTTCATTATATGACGAGCAAGCTGGCCGTAGAAATTCTTTCAGGTGCCATATACGTATGTTTCCAACAACTGAGATCTTGCAAGGCACTATCTCCCTGCGTTCTGAAATATGCCCGTGCACTCTTCCTACATAATAATATGTGAAAGGCAGTGCATGGAATTCCCATAATCCATGTGTCCGTCGGCGTTGACGCCCCCGTCCAGAAACGCCTGTGACGCTTTTACCTACCGGGTAGCCGTACAAACATATTCATGACCAGTGCACATCATCACAGGTCTAGTCGCCATCGCTTTGAGTTGTGTCGTGCAGGTAGTAATCTCGAAGGTTCTTGTCGAGTAGTCGACGAACTCGATGTCTCTCAGCTGTTCCGTCGATGATGTACAGCACTGCTCTCTTCCGTGGAGACACAACGTGTCGCCAGTGTCTGGATGATGTCGTCTCTGCTCCTTAGCGTAGCGTTAACGAAACACGCGTTGCTAAGTCGATATTGTTGTAGCCAAACTAACCATGTTGAAGCAACCTCCGATTAACGGTTGACAAGAACACGCTAGTCCCAAGACCCCTCCACAGCAAGAGATGAGCGAATATTTTTCTTTGACACGCGCAGTTTTTAGAAAATCAGCTTTTGTCTTTATATTTGACTTATATTCTGGTATTCCGTGGACAAGAACATCAAAAATACACTTTGATGTAAGAAACTTCAAAATAACATTTCAAAAAATAATCAAGCCATATTACCAAATCTCATCTGAGGCTCATCATTGTTGATACGAGCTGATATATGAAAAATGAAATAAGATTTGAATTGAATTGAATTGAATATATAGATCTTTCCTTCATAGAGATATTACCTTTTCCTGACTGGCCCCAAGCATTTTCATGTAGGCCTACCACTTGTTTCTGTTTCGCCAAAATCTGTAATGTCTTGTATTTCCTTTGCACATAAGGTCTTTTAGGTCAGTGTCTGCTCCCCCCCCCCCCCCCGATCAGAATGAACCCATCGACTTACGTGAATTTCGACTTTTCATACACGACAGAATTGACGCATGTTTATATCCATCCAGGAGTACCACTCTACATATATTGTTTATAAGCCATTCACTCAAAATCAAGGATGCGTGAAAGGGCAATCAGGAAGAAACAATTGTATCAATTGTATCAACATGCATCTCGATACGCCCGAAAAAAAAAAAAAGAAACTCACCCATGGAGGTGCGTTTATTAAATGTAGTCTCCGGTGTACTCAGGGAGACGCACAATACGTACGTAATAAATCATGCAAATATCAAGCAAATCTATAATGGGATATCTCTGGGAATATGAGTTAGTGTTTGCATGGCTCCATATTTACAGTGAGAGCTTTTCCGATTCGAACACTGTGCTCTTTCTTCTCTTAAAGTAAATAAAAATAAAATATCCATAACCTTTCTCACAAAAGGAAATTTGCCTACTCTTCTTGTGAGAGAGGGTTGGGGATCAAGTGGGGTCTTGAGACATTTTTTATCGAACTTATCTATCCAATGTGCTTTTTTTTTAGTAGGTAGCATGGGTATACCATCCTTGTTATTGTTTTTATTTCTTCATCCTATAGATCCGCACTTTCCCAATCTTTCACAAGCAGTAATTCGTAGATCACGTTTTTGTAGAATGCAAACTCAATCATGTTTTGATTCGCTGATTCTGTTCAACGGAATTCTTTCCTCGTCATTTTCCGAGGTCAGCGAGAGTGACTGAAGAATCCTTGAAAGAAAATACAAATGAGAGAGGAAAAAAAAATCAGTTAGTGTACTTATTAATTAATTAATTGATTAATTCATTCATTCATTCATACATTCATTCATTCATTCATTCATCCATTCATTTCCACAATCTCAATGCCCGGGCTCAATGCAAACACGCACACGCATACACACACACACACACACACACACACAGAACAACAACAACAACAACAACAACAACGACAACGACAACAACAACATAAAAAGTGTACCATGCACACAAAAGTAGACAATATACCAAAACACACAAGTATTTAGAAAATTATGATACAATCAGAATAATTCAAAGAAATATGGGATGAAGACGGAAACAGCTTTACATATAATCAATACATTCTGGGAAATAAGATTGTTTCGAATTACCCGTTTAATACGATTGGAATGAGAAGAATGGCTGCAGAGACGTAAAAAGTGACAGGAGCCATGCCAATCTTCACGGTGTAGATGAATTGCCCGTCAATAAACAGCAATGAGCAGAAGGCAGACAATGATTGTGCCACAGCCAGCATGGCGAACGCCGCACCTATCATAAATCAAATCAAATGGATGCAGTCCATCGGTATAAAGTGTCTTCAAAAAGACATGCAGCTAACATGTTTTGATAAGACTATTTATCATTCTAAATAGTACAAGTATGGTAACAATATACAATATAACAGTCACTGAAAGTAATACGCTACTTAATCTATCATTTAGAAATTAGTGTGTCTGTGTCCTGGGGACCGTTTCATGAAACTTTTTGTCGGTGATTTGTACTGCCAACTGTTAAAAGCTACTGAAATCCTTGTGTCTGATTGGCTGATAGCAAATTTGTCGGTGAAAACCTCCGACGAACTCGTTGATGAAACACCCCCCTGGTGTGAGCATGTGTACTATTACATGCATGCATTTTGGAAATACAGTGTACATGCATTTAGACATGATATGGGACCATTAAAAAATTCTTAATCCATTTCTATGATGAATCAATAAAAAAAAAAGAAATCAATTTTCATCACACTTTGTATGCAAATCTTCTCCAGTAGAAAACGCTATGGACAGTGAAAAATGTAAGTGTGACCTACCTATATCACCATTGTTTTGTTACATACATTTTAGTTTTGGGGATTTACGTTTCACGACTTCTTTTAGGTATCATTGTTATGCAGTTTTCTTTCATTGAAGTATTGTTAAGATTTTTATTTGAACATAGAGCTTGGTACTTTTCATAACCCTATTGAACAGATTTATGCAGAGAATTCGCACCTTTTCATGCAAATTATCTCCCGTGATCAACATATTGTTGGTGCATAATCTTATGTGCGGAAATAAATAAATTAATAAATAAATTTGAACCCCGTTCGACATTCATCCTCGAGCTGGTAACATACGCGTGATCACAAATGAGTTTTGTTGTTTGAATTGTATCCTTAAACGTGTTACTATTTATGATACACATATGAAGAAGGATAATATCAACAACAACAGTCACATTTTCTCTCTGTTTTTAGCGTCCGTCTCCATAATCATACATATGAACACAAAAATGGAATTTCGGACACCTGCTTTTTTCTTTTTTTTTTTGCGAAAGCCCATTTCTGTTGCAGTGGTTGCTAGGTAGCAAAAGCAATGGTTAAAAACTCGTTGCACTATAATTATATACATGTCTGAGCTGAGTATACCTACAAAACATACTGTCTATTCCGCAATTATCCGACCTTACACTGATGTTGATTTCAGCATGCCACACATGTACATGTAAAACCCTGATACAATATCATACAGTTTCTGCTTGCTGCCAAGTAAATGAAGAACCTAATCAAGACGAAGTATCTAAGCAAGAGTTGATTTTTTTTTTCCTGAAGGGGACTGCAAAATAATATATCATATAGATTTTCTAGCGATTCCTTCATATCCAAGAGCCATTAGGTACGTATCCATTGTTTCATACATTAATCACTGAGTTTAAATTTTTTTTCTGCCTTAAACATACAATTCACTTACTGATGTAAATATTTGAAATATTTTGTACTAAAATAACCGTGTCGTATCTATCATTGTATGCACTGGTTGATTTGTTGAAAATTAACTATAAATAAGATGAAATGAAGCGAACTATATACAAGATGAGGGCGGCAGGCATTTTGCACTCCGAAATGACCATCTGAAGGATGTGAGGGAAAAAAAGAAGAAAACTTTGCATTTTTTTTTATAGATTTCTCGTATCATCAATACAAAGCACATTCTCCAGTTTATATCATGTCCGTTGTAACTATTTCATAAAGGCTGAAAACGATGGCGATGAATGATGGATTTTCGAAAAAGATGAATAAAATAGCACTTGTCCAGTTCGTCTCATGTCCGTTGTAGCTACATTTTTATAAACGTTGAAAACGATAGTGATGGGATGAATTGTTGATTTTCGAAAAGGGTGAATAAAATATTCCACAGACCGTCCACGTCATGATACGTCAATAAATATCTGTCTCGACGTAATGCAAACGTAAGATAACCAAGGATTTTAGTACATGTAGGTAATATATTACATGAAACCATTCTGAAGTTTTGAATGGAAACGCATGATTGAGAGTGAAGGAACAAAAACGAATCTTCAGTATTCAGTATGTCACAAGGAGTAAGTTGAGTGGTCCACAATCTACAAGCACTGCTTTGTAGTGGACCTCTCAGTTCTCTTTTTTTCCTCCTCAAAATATAACCTTGTATTTTCCCGTATGTACTAGTATACATAATTTACTTCTATTAGTTTGTTGTCTATCGTTTATCCTTCGCACTTTGTACTGTATATATGCTTATGATGGATTTTCTGATTTATGTACCTTGTGTTATATTTTGTTGGAAGAAAAAAAATGAGAATGAAATAGATGAATTGAATTGAATTGAATAGAAAACAAGAGGCAAGATGCCTGTGGCTACAATGTCTATTCGACTTACTAGTGAATGCAATGAAACCAATGGAACTTACCCCATTCTTCAGCCGAGTCTAGCCGTGAGAGAACGTCGTAACAAAGAGGGGGTGGAATAGAATGCAGAAGACCAAGAGCAGAAGCTAGAGTGTATAAAAAATTATAGAAACATGACAAACTTCGAGCCTGCTTGCTTACAAATCAACGGAACAGCTGGTGAAAGTACTAGTTGGACACTTTTTTAAAGACCTGTCAAGAAATGGTTCATCAAAAGGTTTGAAAAAGCAATTTCGTACACGAAGAACTGCACTAACCCTACAGGGAGATATTGACTACCATGCACTACAAGTACTGTAATTACAAAAAAAAAGACGCGGAGAATAAACTTGAAAATGAAATACTATTATACATCGTCGCTACTCGGAATAATGTCAACAAAGATGAGATTGTGAGTCAGCTTTCCAAAGATTCGTTCACTTATTTTCAATTGCAATATTCACGTAATATTTGATTGTATATCATGCATATTACAACAGTGAATGTCTCCGCTATACTTTATACAGTCTATAGCAGATTTCGAATATTGACTGTGTACTAGCAATTTTGAACCCATTCCGAGAAGTGTAAGTTACTTGTAGGCTGGAGGTTTTATTTGGGCCATAATGCTGATATCTTGAAATGTTGTCTGCAAATATCCGATATATTGACTGTCGCATTTAATGCAATACATGTATTACATACCAATGAAGGCAAGCTGGATCGTGTTTGCTGCCAAGGCGCAGGTGATCAGCTGTGCGATAAACGAGATGAATCCGAAATGGATCAACCAGTTCTCGGATACACACTTAAGTAGCAGTTTGGTCACAATAGCTGCAACTGATTATGAAATATGCGTTATTTGAAATAATATCGTTGTTCAATGTTATACAATTCGAATGTCAATTAAAATTTATCTCACATCTCTCAGAATAAATGACATCACAAAGTATAGCAACACACTCTGGACAGCCTGGACAGACAGTTCTACAGTGCGTATCAAAAAAAAAAAAAAAGAAAAAAAGGGGAAAAAAGGTAATCCAACGTTGGCGGGCTATTATTTTATAGTTGTCAGCTATGGAGCGAGCATTGTTAGTTGTGAGGTAGGGGATTCTTCCTCGGTCCATTGATACCTAATTATGTTGTCAAACGTCATTCATGACTGAGCAGATGAACTTTCAAGACAACAGTGACAAAATGCACTTTTTCCAAGTATACATGCGTGCTATTGTGAAGGAACAATGCATGTCTCACTGCAAAATGGACTGTGTGTGTGTGTGTTATCCAAAAGTTAAGTTAAAGTGTATCTTTGCCCCCCCCCCAAAAAAAAAAAAAAATCATTTTTGATATGTGAAAGAGACACATTTCAGTAATCCATTGCACCAACTTTCAGAAAAAATGGGTTATTAAAGGAAACCAAAACCCAAAGAGAAATGTGGATTGAATGAAAGCAGCAACATTAGTAGAACACATCAGTGAGAGTTTGAGGAAAATCGGACGATCGATGCAAAAGTTATGAATTTTTAAAGTTTTGGTGTTGGAACCGCTGGATGAGAAGACTACTAGAGATTATGACGTATGTGTGGACAACAATATAAAGAAAATATGAAGGGAATTCCTCAAAAATTCATTTTTCATGAAAATTACACATTCCATCAACTTGATACTGACATATGTTAAGGGAGCAATTACTCCCCCTGCTTTCTGGAAGCAGTTAGTCAAGTGCTCTTTCATTATGCTAGAAAAGTGAATTTTTGTGGAATTCCCTTTATATTTTCTTTATATTGTTGTCCACACATATGTCATCATCTCTAGTAGTCTCCTCATCCAGCGGTTCCAACACCAAAACTTTAACAAATGTTTAACTTTTGCATCTATTGTCCGATTTTCCTCAAACTTTCACTGATGTGTTCTACTGATGATGCTGCTTTCACTCAATCCACATTTCTCTTTGGGTTTTGGTTCCCTTCAAGTAGTGAAATAATGCATCTGAAAATTTCTAAACACAATGGGTCTGAGAGGCAAGACTACAGCAAACCCTATTGTTTGTAGTGGGTTCCTGAATCTCCCAGACACAGTGTGTTTGAAAACTTTGAGATGCATTATTTCACTAATTAATGACCTATTTTCATTCGAAGATGGTGCAATGGAGTACTGAAATGTGTCTCTTTCACATATCCAAAATAATTTTTTTTTGGCCAAAGATACACTTTAAGTTATCAAACAGGTGGCCATGTTAAAGGTTGTGAACCACAAAATGTTAGGAGAAACCCTAAACATAAACCCTAAACACAAACCTGCATTCGTACAGGCTGGCCTATTTGGCTGCTTGCCTTTTTGGTTACTTTCATTGACAGATCTCATCCATGCAATGGAACATGCATTGTTCCTTCACAATAACACACAAACTTGGAAAAAAGTGACAATTTGTTGTTACATTATACTGTCTTTAAAGTTAGTGTGCTCAGTCATGCATAACATTTGTCAACACAATTAGGTACCAGGAAGAGTTCTTCTTTCCTCCCAACCAACATTGTGCTCTCCATAGCCGACAATTATGAAACAGTACCCCTCCAAAGCTGGAGTACTTTTCATATACGCACTGTAGAGCCTCACATTATTGCAACGCCGCTGACCCCAGCCCGACATCGCCTGGAGCCTGCAGGCAATGATTGATCTCGACGAGTCCAACGGCGCCCAGGCATCAACCGCTCCTTCGACGTCACCTACGATTTGGCCTGCTCTAATCGAGAGTAGACATCAAAAGACAGGACGCGAAGAGAGACAGTGACTATTCCTAACCACGTCCGACTTTACCCTCCTTACAGTCCCGTGTTATCGAGTTTATTGCAAGTGTGAACACGCCCATTTGCAACTACGCACAGCGTTCTCATTCGTTATTCATTTGACTACCGTAAAACTGTTGCATTAAGTTTCTCGATATTCTGACACAAGCCGTTTGTACAGGTCATGTGGCTTTATCCTTGTCTCATGGTTGATGCAATTCGTGTAACGCGCATATTTACCTGGATAATTTAGCCTTCTTTCTCAATTGATGCAAAGTCAAAGACTAAAGTTCTCGGGACACAGAACGCATATTGTAGACTTTAGTAAGGTGAATGTAATGAGTGCGGTATAGGGCTCACACGGGTGAATAATTCCCCATATAGACGTGTGTTAAAATTCAAAAAAAAAAATCCGTAAAATAGCTGGGAGAAATGAGGTGTTTCATCTTCACTAACCTGGATAAGTGAGCTATACCCTGTCATCCATCAAATTTCCAAGGCGGGTTCTTTGGCTCAAACTCTGTCCAAGGGTCCGCAAAGCCAGACTTTGAGTTCTTTTCACTCAAAAAATCACCTATTTTCTGTACATGTACCCAGTGAAATATAGTCCCTTCAAATTCCATGAGAAAAGCTTTCATCTTCAAACCAAAATTTAGTTTGTAGAGGAATTCATACTAAATATCTGCAGCTATTCACTTTTATGCCAAACTGCATTATCGATTTTTGATTAATTTTTTTTTCATTTATTTTGATATCTTTGGTACGAATTTGTGAAGGGGTCTGGGACAGTCCATTTTATTTACAGGTGTGAGCCCTATAGCAGAGGTCATGTTTCCTAATTGAGTTTTTAACATCATTAATATGTTTTTGATATTTGTCACTATATTATATGAGAAATTGCACATTTAAGGGTTGCGAAGCTTCTCAAAGGGACACTTTTGAAAATGAAGCCCTTTAGGTTTTTTTTTTTCAAAAATAAATCTTGCAGTTTTGATGATAGTTTTTCATATGAATACATAGATGCAGGCAGTTATCCTTGATTAAGGGGGTGTCATCATCACCTTGTTGCCTACAAAGTACTGTAAAACACTTTGATTTATCACACAGATTAACTTTAGAATGTATTTTGAGCTGTTTCAGTGGTAGTCCAAACAAAGAAATACATTAAAATGCCACAATCATTCAAAGTTGTGTGATACTGATGACCACTATATAAGTACTACGATCTAGTACCACAAGAACATAATAAGGAAACAAAAAGTAGAGTTGGGGGTGGGGGTAGAGGGGGGGGGGGTAGAGGAGGGGGGTAGGGGGAGTGAGAGAGGGATTTGACAGAATAGATCAACATAAACCAGCAGAACTTGTATGGGATGAACACTTCCCATTGACTTGTGTGCATTGCATGCATTCGCTATAGGGCTCACACGGGTAAATGATTCCCCATAGAGACGTGTGTTAAAATTCAAAATTCAAAAAATTCTGTAAAATAGCTGGGAAAAATGAGGTGTACCATCTTCACTAACCTGGATAAGTGAGCTATACCCTGTCATCCATCAAATTTCCAAGACGGGTTCTTTGGCTCAAACTCTGTCCACGGGTCCGCAAAGCCAGACTACGAGATTTTTTCACTCAAAAAATATCCTTTTTTTCTGTACATAAAGTATGCACCCAATGAAATATAGCCCATTCAAATTCCATGCGAAAAGCTTTCATCTTCAAACCAAAATGCAGTTTGTAGAGGAATTCATACTCAATATCTGCGGCTGTTCACTTTTATGCCAAACTGCATTATCGATTTTTAATTATTTTTTTCATTTATTTTGGTATCTTTGGTACGAATTTGTGAAGGGGTCTGCGAAATTCCATTTTATTTACAGGTGTGAGCCCTATAGTTCTTCCAGTGTTACAGTGGAGTTTCCAGTAGAGGTGCGCCCTCACCTGGTAGCCCGAACAATATCTGCCGTCATTATCTCTGTGTTGAATTGTACAACGACTACCCGATTTGTTGTTGTTGTTATTATCATTTTTTATTTTTAAGGCGCATGTCATTCATCTGTGAATATCTACGTTTAATACATACTAAATATTCATGCTAATATTTTGTTTTCATTTCAAGAAAACAAGTTCAAATCAATAAGGGAGGGGAAAAAAATACCCTGCATTTTCCAGCAATTTGGGAGATTCTGAACAGACTTTCATCACCTGTCATGGACCATTTTTCTTTATTTTGTTGTTATTGTTGTTGTTGTTGTTGTTGCTGAATTTTCTTTGATCACCAAGTTGTCTAGTTTTTTTGCCAACGCCCTCTCGCTGTACGAGTGCTTTAATGGGCGAGCGAAATTCACTGCGACAACCAAAGGCACGCACATTAGCCCTGAACTCATTCTCAGTAAAATTCCCCAAATTATGGAATGTTCAGACATAAAGTATAGTTCTACTTCATCACGATTTAAGAGATTGTCATTTAACACGCTCCTCCCAAGGGAAATGTGACATGTCTCAAGTCAAACTCTACTCTCGCCTTTCCTATGTAGGCCCTACTCACCTTGTTTTCCACTCTTTTCTCATCTCTCCCGGATTTCCGCTGTTGTTTGCCAAGGTATATATATATATATATATATATATATATATATATATCCTTCCCACCAAACCATATGTACAAACTTGAAACGTACATTAATTCTTTTGTTTGCTTGTTTTACGTGCATATTAATATCTAAATATTATTGGGGTCCCTATCTATATGCACTCCTGTACTCTGGCAGAAACTGGAAGACGGTTGAGAACACACTGTCAAATGACATGGATGCTCTCGCCAAGTACCTGAGGACATGGAGACTAAGACTGAGCTAGGCAAAAACCACTGCGACACAGACAGCTTACAGTCAAGCTGGATGGCTCAACACTCCCGAACAACCCCACCCCGACTTACCTCGGGGTGAAACTGGATAGGCAACTCACCTTCAAACAGCACATCGAGGCACTACGTGGCAAAGTGACATCAAAGAACAACCTTCTACGCCGCCTTGCTGGTTCTTCCTGGGGAGCCCACAAAAGCACTCTCCGAACAGGTGCCCTCGCACTCGTCTATAGTGCTGCAGAATATGCTGCCCCAGCATGGTGTGGGAGCTCCCATGTCAACAAACTGGATGCTCTCTCAACGACACCATGAGAATAGTCAACGGTTGCCTACGACCAACCCCAGTGAAATACCTCCCTGTCCTCACTGGAATTGCCCCACCTGCGTTCCGCAGAGAACACCACATGGCCATTCTGGTGAAGAAGGCTCTTCCAGACACCTCACACCTCCTACATGCTCGCGTCACCAGAGCCCAAAACCTCACCCGCCAACGCCTATACAATATACGCTCTCGTCGACCCTTCAGCCGTCATGCAAAATCACTAGCAACATCCAACTTCAACCTTATGGAGAAATGGCAACATGATTGGCAAGAGACGACAAAGCCCACACAGTTCACCATCCCCCCCCCCCCCCCGGCATAACCATCCCACCAGGAGCTGATCTCCCTCGTAGAGAGTGGGTCACCCTGAACCGCCTCCGCACTGGAGTAGGTCGCTTCGGGGCCAACATGCATCGCTGGGGCCTCAGTTCCTCAGCAGCTTGTCTGTGTGGTGCACCTGAGCAGACAGCGGACCACATCCTGCTGGAATGTGCCAAGCTCGGACCACCTCTAGGATCCCACACTAACCTGACCAACCCATGCCCAGCAACTGTGGAATGGCTGCGGCACCTCCAAGACGTAGCATAGCAGCAGGTCTCATACGCAAGAAGAAGAAGCACTGCTTCTCCTAGGGTTCCTATCATCAAGTTTAATTGTTCTTGTTTTGTTTATGCTTACTTTGTATATGATTATGTCTCTTTGTGTGCCTTTTTATTGTACACTCCTGAAATGATGATGAATAAAACTGAACTGAACTGAACTATATCAACGAATAAAGTGTAGCATGGAACAAGATTAGGCCTACAAGTTTATATATCTTGAAGGTGAATATTCACCCGCTTCGGGGACATCGAAATAATTTTGTGTAAGGCCGGTTACAGTTCGTTATTCCGAAGGTTCGTTAATCCGAAAATTAAATGAGGTTCAGGGGCGTACATGCGATTCTGTAAAATGCATGTGTGATTTTCTACTTTTTTTCTGCCTTTGAGTGGCCTCTGAAAAACGTTATTCCAACGTCATGCATGGCTCATGATGATGACGAAGAGAATAAAAGATATTCATTCAGTCGTTACTGAAACACTGAATACATTGCACAACCATGCTTGTAAGTCAAGTGATTGTCTTCATTTCTTAAATACGGATCTTATTCTGTTACACAAGCTGTTGTGACATAGGCCTACTGAATGTACGTCGACTTCCTCGTCTCATGACCCTTAATTTTGTCCTGTGTCTATTTGCTGGAGTTTGCACGGAGTCTGTGTGACCAAGGAGGTTCGAGAAATGGGGTTACAACAGTCTTATTCGCTTTGATCCCATACTCGAAGACGCCACTCAAAAATATTTGAAGTATGTGTCAACTGGATCTGCCGCTCAGATGCGAAGACAATTGACTCGTGTCTCATTGCATAATCACCAGCCACTTTCCAAGGAAGATATGTCTTTGTGATGGTAATTACTTTTCGCTATCCCTGCTTACAAACGATGGGTGGTAAACAATGGCAAAGGCACGGGGGTGCGCGAATAGAAATTGCTCAAATATTGCTGAAATAGATATCAAAATTACTCGACTGTAAGTGTCTGTCCGCTAATCTGACATACTACATAAAGAACTATACTTGAAGATGATGCCATATTAGTTTCATTTGGCGGAAATAAGGAGAAAAGTGATAAAATCGGCTTTCCATGAGGGTAAAATTTCAAACACTTTCACAAAATACAGCTCAGATTTACACTTTTGCACATATTTTCGAACGGAATTGACTTTTGTTTTATCGGCTTTATCATTCATGTCAATAGGTGAAATTTCATTGCATTTGATATATAAACGAGCAGCATATACCCGATATTATGTTAGCGTCAAAAATGAATCTTCAGATTGCTTAGAAAGATGGCGGCTTCAATCATCGAACATCAAAGGCACAAATGCAACTGTGGAATTCTTTTGTCCATCCATAGAAAACTGACAGCTGATTGAATAATCATAGTCAGTTGTAACTCCATCTCTCATAGGGTGCGTTTATCAACTCTTTTTCTCGGCAGAAACAGGTTTTCCAAACAGCTTTCAAGGAATTTTTACGAGTTGATAAACGCAAAGCTGTTTTGAAAGCCCTTTGTTCGGAAAGCCTTTTCGAAAGCCGCAAATTTGTGGCTTTCCAAACAGGTTTCCTAAACAGATTTTCAGAAACCTGTTTCTAGAAGCCGTTTGAAGCGGATAAACGCAAAGCTGTTTTGAAACAGCTTTGTACTGCAGTTACGAACCATGCACGCCTCATATGACCTCTTCTCCTCGGGTCGAATTGCGCAATGCAGCTGTGCAGTGACAGGCCAGTTATCGTGTTCGCGAAGAGTTGATAAACGCAACTATTTTGGAAGCCGTTTCTAAAGGGCTTTGGAAACGGCTTTTGAAAGCCGTTTAAACAGGGGAAAGTTGATAAACGCAGCCATACCTCCTTGGTGTGACCGTGCTTGCTCGTTGAGTATATGTGTGTGTCTGCCATTGTCCCGTTGCTTCACTTGTACCTCTTCCTCTTATTCCTTCTGAATCGTTATGCCCACTCGTCCATGTACGCACGTATGCAAAGATTCATTTTTCTTTTTACTCAGGGAACTTAATTGCTAATTGTACAAGGGACAAGCCATAGATTACTCCACGCGTGAAATCACTGATACAGCGGAGACAAGTTGCCTGCCACAAGAACAAGAACTAGTGGAGAAAACTACGCAACGAAGTCCAACGGGAAATCGTGAGCGCCAAAGTGTTTTATCGCGATCGCGTACAGAACCTAAAACGCGAGAACCCGTCTGACTGGTACAATTTCTGAAGGTTATGACCTCCCAAGAGAAGAAGGAGACTACCATCAAGGTACCGGGCATCTCATCCTCAGACAAAGCCGGGATAGCCGATGCCGTCAACTGCCACTTTGCAAATGTCGCTGATGATATCCCTGAACTTGATCTCTCCAGTCTTCCTGCGTTCCTTCCCTCACATGTGCCGATCCCTCCCGTTCAACCCTGGGATGTTGAAAGGGAATTGAAGCGAATCAAACCTGGCAAATCCGGTGGGCCAGACGATATCCCTGCTCGGATCATTCGGACTTTTTCCGTTGAACTAGCTGAACCATTGTGCGAAGTGCTAAACTCGTCATATGAAAGCTGTTACGTACCACACCAATGGAAGGATGCAATTGTGTGCCCAGTTCCTAAAGAACAATCACCAGCAACTGTAGACAAACTACGCCCTATTTCTCTAACTAACCACTTTGCAAAAATCCTCGAGCTGTTCGTCTACAGACGCGTTATGTCAGAGTTAGCTCCTCATCTTGACCAAAAGCAATCCGGGGCACGTGCTGGACATTCTACTACGCATTGCCTGGTTGACCTGATGGACTTCCTCTACAGGAACATGGAGACCGCCGGCCAAGAGATTACTGTGGTGTCAACTGATTTCAGCCGCGCATTTGATCGGGTCGACCACACAATCCTGGTGAGGAAACTCATAGACTTACAGTTATCCCCATCGATAATTAGATGGATCTGTGAGTTCCTCACTAGACGTATACAGATGTCGTGTCCGATACCAAGGAGTGTTGTCACCATGGCAACCTATCACAGCGGGCGTCCCACAGGGTACTCGTCTTGGTCCTACATTGTTTCTCGCTCTGATCAATGACGCGTAGTGTGGTGATCTTGACAGCAGATGGAAATACGTGGATGACATGTCGCTCGCCCTGTGCTCTGATCGCCGTTGCAACCCATACAACCGCGTGGAGGAGGTCCTCACCTCTTTGGAAGATTGGTGTGACAACAATCGCGTAAAGCTCAATCCCCAAAAAGTGCAATGTCATGAGGCTATCCTTCGGGAAACGAAGCCTCCCAGATTTCGATTTTACACTTTGCAACGAAGTGATGAACGAAGTCAGGTCAGTGAAGCTCCTAGGCGTCATGATACAAAGTGATCTCAAGTTGGAATGCCATGTCCGTACTATAGTATCGCGGGCAAACCGTCGCATGCATTTGTTCCGAATGTTGAAATCATTCAACATGCCTACTGATGATCGTGTGTCTGTGTATGTTGGGTTCATTCGACCGCTTCTGGAATACGCATGCCCAGTGTGGCACTCAGGTCTCACGGCCGCACAGGCAGGTCTACTTGAACGGGTCCAGAAGAGGGCACTGAGGACCATTCTACCGCACTGCAACTACGAGGTAGCACTGGAAACAGCCCAAATCTCCAGCCCAGAAGTGAGACGCGATCAGTTGTCTATGAAATTTGCGCAGAAGTCGGCAAACTCTGTGCACTTTCAGAAATGGTTTGTGCTCATGAATGCGTCCTCTCGAAAACTCACGACACACAAAGCGCTACGTGGAAAAAAGATGTCGCACTAAGCGTTTTGAGAGTAGTGCAATTCCTTGCCTCACAAGGCTGTTGAATTCTAAATCAATGTAAATCAATTTGAATTGTTATCCCGGGTTAAGATGACTGACAAGTCTCTGTCTGGTCAGAACGATGACACGCCCCTCAGTCTCATACTCATTCCTTACAGTCTTTTTTTTCCTCTCTCTCCTTCAGCCTTTAAATTCTTTCTCCCCTTTTAACCTCCTCCTTTTCTGATAATAAAAGGTTATCAAGGTCATGATTTCTATATCATTACCCGATTACATAATACACGTGTACAAATGAGTTTCATCATGCTATTTTCTCAATGGATAACTTTCCTGATTACGTCACTATTGGACTTCTGAGTAAGGCTCTACATGCATATGACTGTGTTCGTATATGTATACCTATGTGTGCATACACACATTCACGTATTCCTTTCTTTATCTCTCCTTCTCCCTCTCTATCTTTACTAGACCCCTCTTTTACCCATTCTACCCTGTTCTTCCCATCTGCTCTACTAGGTGAAAGCTTTCATTGACTCTGTTCTTTTTTTGATGGGGCCACCTTCCCTATCACGTTGCTGTACCTTTTTATCTTTGCAAATTTTATATGTGCGGTCCACGATATGTATGATATGTATTATTATGAAAGTTAAATAGGATATAAATTAGTCACTTTTTTATTCTGCACCCCATACAAACTTCTGTATTTATGTATGTACATGCATATGTCTGTGTATATGTATGTATGTATGTATGTGTATACCAGTATATGTATGTATTATATACACATCTGCACATCCAAATATTTGCTAGACCCCTTTTTTATCCAATTTGCCTTGTCCTTCCCATCTGCTCCGGCAGGCAAAAGCTTTCACTGATAATGTTATTATTTTGATGGGGCCTCTTTTCTGATTATGTTGCTGTTTATTACCGAGTACTTTTCTATTTTTCTCAATATCCATTAAAAACTATGTGTGGCTCATGATATGTATTTTACTGAGGAAGTTACGCAGTACATAAATTTGTTATTTCTTTAACCCTGCCCTCCTTATACAAAGGTTCGTACAATGTATATTTGTGCACATGCAAATGGCTATGTATTTGTGTGTATTATGTATAGCTGGATATGTATCGTATACACATACCTACTTATTCCTATCTTTATCTCTCCTTCTCCCTCTATCCCTCTCGTATCTCTACTCCACATCTCTTCCGTATTGATACTTATTTTGAGAATCACTCCGATAACGTTATTTTTTCCATAAATCTGCAATTTTGAATGAAGAAATCTGAAATTTTTATGTATATTTTTTGACAGATAGAGGAACTATTTTGTGAATTTGATGTTGTTATTTGGATGATGTTTCAAGAAGACTGTGGGTCACGGGGTTTTATAGGGGTCGGTGCTAGGGTATATGTTTCATGTGATAATTTAGTCGTTAGAATAAGATTTGGTTATGAAATATTAAAAAAAACAGTTGATATAATTATATTGGGGTTGTGCAATCACATTTTTATCTTATTTTTGGTTATTATCAGTCATGAAAACCTGATGTCTTGTGTATGATGTTTTGTAGTTTTATTGGAGTAGAGGCAAACCAGTCACAGTATTTTTCATGTAGTTCTGCTTGTTTTGACAAATGTGGAATATGTTCTTATTTTGCGTGATGTATATCGGATAATGCTCAACTTATTGATTTGTGTACTTAGGATATTTTCCCACTCATTTCTACCACACGTGCAAATGCTTTATTCTGTACCTGTCTGAATGTTTGAATTTGTATGTATATTATGTAATATCATACGCAATTTAGCCCTTGGGCTACGAAATGTGATATGAATAAATAAACCTTTCAAAAAAATTTACCACAAAATTTTAAGACGTTTCATCATTGATGTTCTTAATAACCCCCAAGTTGGCCTACCAAGTATCGAAAATGAATTGCAGCCGGTCTTATTGATAAAATGCCAGCCAATAGTCTAATGTACGGCATTCTCTAAAATTGCGCTGTCATCACCACCTTTCCACATCACACACATGCAGAGCCAGACTCATTGTCTATAGTAATTGGCCATAGAGTCGATGCTGAAGTTTACCTAAAAGTAAAGTTCAAAATTAATGGAGTTATAAACTACGGGCAGCAGGGATAAGCAAAAAAACAAAAACAAAAACAAAACAAAACAAAGCAAAACAAAACTTGAAACTTACTATGTGTGTGTGTGTGTGTGTGTGTGTGTGTGTGTGTTTTTTGGGGGAGTTCGCCACCAAGTTGTGCATGCATCGATGTGTGTAAGTAAAAACACTAGCGCTTAACGCCATTGATGGAGTCAGGTATGAGAACGTAGCCCCGAATGAATTGATGTAGTCCATCATCGGACATACTGCACTCTTTACAGACCTAGCTGTCACACCTTTCCGGGTAAGCTACACGGGCTTTTTGCCAGTAGGGATTTTCCAGCACGCAGGAGAATTTTCTGCGGGCGGACAAGGATGCTGGTGAGTTTCGCACTTGCGTCTTATCTGCTAGACGCGTGCTACTTACTTGCCACTTGAGTGTCTTCCGTGTGACTAGCGTGAGAGCTTCGAAACCGATCCGTTTTCAGTTACGAGTGACATACGGGGACTGTGAAGTACCTGCGTTACACCTACGAAGTACTTGCGTGGGAGATGCCTGCGAGGTGCTGCCGCTAAGGGCCTCCTACTGGTGTTCAGGGTGTACCTCTGCGAGCAACCCCCCCCCCCCCCCCCCCCTCCCCTCGACTCACCCGGATCAAGTTTTGTGCATGCTCAAGGCCTTGTCACACCCTGTCTGGGGATTAAGCCTTGTGGGTTGACTTGCGGGCACAAATTTTTGCTACCAGGAGCTCCCCGCAGTTGGCCTGCACCTGACACTATCTAGCACGTATTTCGCAGGTAGTTGCCCGGAGGTGCGCAAGGAAGTCAAATTTACCCGCAGCAGAGTTTTGAGAATGACCAAATTTTTTTTTTCCGGTTGAGTCGCGGGAATTACCCCCAGACGTCCACGCAGAACACCAGTCACAGGTAGTTGACCCGCTAGAAGTACGTAGGTTGCCTGTGGATCTATGCCAATGCACTGAAACAAAATCCTTGTCCGCCCGCAAAAATTGTCCTGCGTGCTGGATAATCCCCACATGCAGCAAGCCCCGCGTAGCTAGCCCTGAAAGGTGTGACAGGGCCTAAACTTGACTTTAAGTAAATAGCCTTTGCGTGTGTAACTCCGGGCAACTACCGGCGAGATACGTGCTAGGTAGGCCTACTGTCATGTGCGGGTCATCTACGGGGACCTCAGGGTTACAACAATTGTTCTTCGCAAGTCGCACTCAAGTCTTGCCCGGAAAGATGTGACAGTTACGGTTTATTGAGAAAAATACCCCTTTTTATGATGGGATGTTATGTAGTACAACAGACCTACACATTTGCATGAAATGTAATATCTTGATTTTTTTTTTAAATCACTGTTCCCATAGGTAAACAGGACCTTTAATACCTTTAGTTCTTACCTGCTGCAGGAAACAGGGCAACACTGGCATTAAAGCATCCCACAAACGTAGCCGTCCAACAAAACGGTTTTCCCAGGCTATAGATCACGACCACGTCAAAGATGCCCTCACTCACAAAACGATGGATGCAAATGATGACGATCAGAATAACTTTTGTTCTGTTTATATCGAAGCAAGTGTAACACCTAGTTAGAGTGTGAAGAGATTCCTTCAGAAGGCTACCTGCTGGGAGTTTCTTGCACTCAGATACTGTTTCCAAGACTAATCCTGGGAAGGTTGTGTAGACAAGGTTGACGGCAGCCAATATGGTTGGGAGCGCAAAGCTGACAGGAAAGTTATTGGAATAACCAAGAATCAAACCTCCTAGCACTTGACCGCAACCCCATCCCGTTTCACTCATAAGTGACAGAACGACCATCCTCTGTGTTCTAGAGTTACCCACGGAAGAGTCAGCAACATAAGCCGCAGATACCACTTCGACGACATCTGCACCCCCAGACAACCCAAGCACAATGGCTGCCAAGAGAGTTAAGAACAAGGGTAGATCAAACAGCGCTACTAAGAAAAAGATGACAGACGCAATAAGGTGGCCTAGCACACCTATGACTAGGATCGGCTTTCGACCGATGACGCTCGAGGCAGCTACGAGGAATGTTGCTGTAAAAATTGGTGAGAAAGAACAGGGGGCATCAAGCCACATGGTCCAAAGAGATATCTCCGATTGTATCCGTTTCTCGAGAGCATCGGTACCGTTTTCATCGAAACATGTGCCGTTTAGTCGGTAGTCGATCGAGTAATCATATTTTTGTGCTAGCCGTTCTTGAACGAAAAATGTCCCAAGGGTGGCAAGGGCTCCTTCGACAGACAATATCAGAAAGATAATCGGTTCTGTCGCCACAAAGCGCGCCTTGCTGATGTGATCTACTGCGTCTCCCATGTTGAAATGCGGTTGCAGAGTAAAACATCGTCTTTTCTGTAGGCGTAATAAGCATAATCAAAAGCCAGCACGTAATTAGATGTCCATGTTGGTACAAATAACCTTTCTTTTTCTCAGTTGGTTAGGCTCTTCACCCGTTTTCAAAGTGGCATAATACATAAGCTTGCCCGACATAACTATTTATGGAATTTATTTATGAAACAAAGAATGAATTTGCGTTAAAACTAGATGACCAGAATAGTCCGTCAATGGACATTTTAGCAGGCATCAATTTCACTGTTTTGTATTGAATGCGCAATAACAACCCTGTTCTTTTGATATTGCCGAATACCAGGCTTAAGGAACACATGAATACTCATCACATGACTGATGCTTATCTTAGTGAATTAGAACACAAAAATGCCTGATAGTACAAATGACCTCTTTCTGCTCCTGCGCAAAGTGAAAGTACGAACTGGTGTATTGAAAACATTTACTTAGACCATCGTTCAACTCTGAATCAAGCGCAGTTAATTTCGGTATTTTTGTGTGTCTATTCTTTTTAATGAGTTAAATCAATGATTCACAGCATTTTCATGGAGCTATATAATCGATACTTATTAAAAAAAAACAATCAGCAAAGGAGTCAGTCTATGGACGTCTTGATATCACTATTTTCCTATTAAACGTGAACATAGATGATGAATCTGTATTTTGGACGCTGCAACAGCTGATTTGAAAGCATATGTTTCGTCTCTTTACAATTTTTGATTTACGTCCCTTTAACTTTATTTGAAGAGCACTTACCTGCTAATTAAATAGGTATTTGACATCCTCATGGTCTCCGAACGCTCAAACTCCCCATCATGATATAGAGCGTTCACTGCGTATCACTTATAGACCCACACGGCTGGGTTTAATACTTAGATATCCACCAGTAAACTTAACCGAACGAAGGCTAGGCGCGCGTATTAGCACAATGTTCACAGTCATTGTATGATTGTGAACATGGTTTACCATGTAGGCCTTACATGCTGCTTACAGAATGAAGCGGTATGTGACAATTGTTGTCAATTTGATAGGGACGTCAATTGGAGGCTGTTTTGGTCGAATGGTGGGAAGGTACGTATAGATTACGGCTGTGTGTTCATGTAGAGCTGATGCAAGTCATCCGGGGAAAACTGTATATATTCAATAGGGCTAATGTTTGCTCATTATAGAAGACATGGAAACTTATTGAATTATGAAATGGTGGTTGCTCCTCACCCCCCACCCCCCCCCCCCAAAAAAAACCAAACAAACAAACAAACACACACACACAAAGAAGACAACATAATTATGCCTAAATGTTGATATGATTTGAGCCTCCGTGAGGCATTGAATGTTATGTGCGGTCAAGATTTTATTGCATGATATTATGCTGTAGAAAAAATTATAACTTGGCTGACTTGCAAGAAAGAGCCCATCGTCTTTTTTTTTTCTTTATGAATGGAATCTGGTGCATATGGGGGCGCTGTGTCATAGTGGATAAAACTCCCCACTGCCAATCGGAGGACCCGAGTTCGAATCCCATCCAGTGCTTACGTCTTTGAATGAGATGTTTTAACCACCACGTCCCTCTCTACCCAGGTGTATAAATGGGAACCTGGCAATACCATAGGGTAATAATCGCAAGGCCCTCTGGTAGAGCAGTGGCAACACTGAAGAAGCTATACCCTGGATAAAGAAGAACTCATTATTATTATTATTGTTGTTATTATTACTATCATTATCATTATTATTATCATTATTATTATTATCATTATTATCATTATTTTCATTATTATCATTATTATCATTATCATTATTAGGAGCCTTTAATCTAAATTGTATTCCTTTGCCTGATGAAGCCAATACAAAGATAAAGTCTGGAATGATCTGAATGGCATCACCACAATACACAACAGTTTGAATCTAAAGTGACTCCATAAATAATGATTCAATTGCCGTCATCAATATCGGTGATACCAGGAAAACTATGCAGGAGGCTGAGAGTGAGAATGACCGCACTCTCGTAATCCTTCTGAGATAGGAATGATGTGGAGGGCAGATTCGGGAGCACTGACACTATGTGGATTACCATTGATAGAGAATCTGGTTACAACACTTCAGAAGGCTGGATTTTGTGAAGGCCCACGGGATGGATCCAGGAAAAAAATGGATATATTTGCAAAGAGGTCCCCGCAGATGACCCGCATATGACAGTACCTAGCACGTATCTCACCTGTAGTCGCCGGGAGGTGCGCACGCAAATCCTTTTTACTCGCAGCCATGTTTAGGCCCTGTCACATCTTTCCGGGCAAGCTACGCGGGCTTGTGACATGTGGGGATTTCCCAGCATACCGGACAATTTCTGAAGGCGGACAAGGATTTGGGCGAGTTTTGCCTATGTCTTACTTGCTGGACGACTTCTACTGAAGTTCTACTTGCGGGTATACTGTGTGACCTTCGTGCCAGGCGCGTTGGGGCTGACAACCCAGTGAAGGAATTCCTCTGAAGGAATGGCAGAAGTCCCACAGAATGTCATTATCTTGGCCGCAAACGGGGACTGCGAAGTACCTGCGTGGGAGTTGCCTGCGAGGTGCTGCCGCTAAAGGCCTCCTACTGGCGTTCTGCGTGGACCTCTGTGGGCAATCCCCATGACTCACTCAGAAAAAGTTTTGGTCATGCTCAAGACTTGGCTGCGGGTAAATCGGACTTGCGTGCGCACCTAAGGGCAACTACGGGTGAGATACGCGCTAGGTACTGTCAGGTGCGGACCATCTAGGGAGAGCTCCTGGTAGCAGATTTATTTCCCCGCAAATCAACCCGCAAAACTTCCCCAGAAACGGCATGACAAGGCCTTGAGCATGCTCAAAAATTGTTCCGAGTAAGTCGCTGGGTTCGCCCGGAGACGTACACGCAGAACACCAGAAGGAGACCCTTACCGGCAGCACCTCGCAGAGAACTCCAACGCAGGTACTTCGCAGTACCCGTAAGTCGCTCGTTGCAGAAAACGGATTGGTTTCACAGCTCTCAAGCAGGTCACACGCAATACACGCAAATAGAAGGTAAGTAGCACGCAACAAGCCCGCGTAGCTTACCCGGAAAGGTGTGACACGGCCTTTATACTGTAATGCACTCGCAAATCTGTCAAACCTCTACCACCCCACCCTGGCAAAAGGCAGCAAGTGACAAATGCGATGTATTTCTCGTAAGTGAACAAAATATTGTGGATGACGATTCCAATGACATATCTCATTAGGATTGATTTCTACGCCATATTTTTTCCAGGAAACATCAATAACTAGGATTTGAGTGATTTGTCAGCCTCTCCCTCCCCCCCCCCCCCCCGCTAAAGTAGGACAATACGTGTACATATTATATGTTATGTTAAGAGGAATGACTCTAATTTACGTTTGAAGACATTTCAAGAGATGTAGTCTGATTTGTTACGGGGCAAATTATTCTACTGTTTGCAGTCTTGTAAGCAAACTTGTATCTTTAGCGAAAACTGTTTAGCAAAAACTGCGAAAACTGAGTACGTGGACGATGATTAGTATAAATCACTCTGTCGAGTAAATTATGTATGAACCTAATGGTTTCTTTTGAACATGTATTGTGTTGAAAAGTTCTTGGTAATTCTTTCGCGGGCAAAATGTGTACATGAAAATTCCAATGTTAAAAGCATGTAATGGGGAAATGTAAACAGTATGTGCCAATGCTTCTGTTTCCTTCTAAACTTAATTGTAAGTCATTGGTGGGGAAAAGAAAAGAAAAGAAAAGCCTCGCTTCATGAGAGATGTTAAAGGGATGGTACAGTATTGGTGGAGATGAGAACTGGGCTTTTAACTTTTTTTGCGAGATACCGGTACCAAGAAAACACTTATGATTTAGTACAGAGCATGCCATTTTAAGAAGAATTCAATGTTTATTTGATGAAAATCGGGTTTGGAATTACTCAAACATCCAAAAACAAAGTAAAACAAAGTGATCGTAATAAAGTGCGAGTCTCACACTTTATTAGAATCGCTCTTTTTTGGCTATCTCAGCCATTTCAAAACCAATTTTCATCAAATAAACGTTCAATTCCTCATAGAATTACATGCTCTTTCGTATTTCATGAGCGGTTTCTCACTATCTCACCAAAAAATGTTAGAAACCTGAAATTAGGTCTCAACCAACACTGTACGATCCCTTTAAGGTCCCGCTCTACACCATAACGCCTACGGATGTCTGAAGGTGGAGGTGGGTTGGAATGTCTTGTACATACGCTCCATATAGAGCACCAACCGTAACTGCAGATTAATTGCCACGCTTTGAAAAGAAACAATACTTTGTTTCACACAAGATGATAGCAGAAAGACAACTGATAATCATTCGCTCATGTGAAATCAAGCAGAAGTTTTTCAAAACATTTCAAGAGGCATCTTGGTGAGTTACAGTCTGTTAAACATATCAATATAATGTGAAAAACAAATTGAAGGCCATCTGCAATACAGCCTCACATTTCCCACATCACACCAACTTTGATCAACACATTCCATATATACTCGTGATGGAGAGGGAAAATATTAAACAACGACATTGCAAGATTAATGCATTTCTGCCAAGACAGCAGACGGGAACTGATTTCATGTAAAATACGTAAACATGTATTCCATGCATTTCCCCCATATCATTACACACAAGGCAGTGTCGTGCAGTGCCAAATGTGGAAAATGCTAAAAATTACCCTGATATAAACTGTCAATCTCTTGCAGTATATTGGGATTGAAGAAAGTTTGGAAATCAATTGGATGTAGAATTTGTGTTTTGTTGAATTTGTGTTTCCAATTTATCTAGTTTGTTTATAGATTTTCAAAATTGAGGGAGGTAAATAACCGAAGCATCTAAAAAAATACCATTAAGGTATACTACAGGTGTATTGTATACTTGGTACCGTATATCCTTGGTGACGCCATAAGGGTATTACAGCTATCATTGTGTATGCCGTAATACGTCATTCATGACGACATTCAGGGCCATTAACATTCTGAGGTGCTTGGACATGGCTGGGGAGTGTATTTGAGTGCACGTCACGAGACCGTCACCCACGAATCATGCAGCCCACGAGTCATACAGCCCATGACTTCGACACTACGCAAACAACCCAGGCCTACGAGACCGATACATTAAGCCCGGTGTTGTAATGTTTAACTCGTGGGCTGTTTTTACCTATATAGTGTCGAACTCATGGGCTGTATGACTCGTGGACTTTTTTCAATGTCGAACTCGTGGGCTGTATGACTCGTGGGTGTCGGTCTCGTGGGATGGCTCCGTACATTTGCCTCTAGAGCTAACATTGTAGGACATACAGGTCCTACAGTTGGGCATAACGCCTATAATTGATATGGTGTTCAGCTCACTGTGTGCAGACTGGTACTCCTCTCCCCACCTTCCATATTTAAGCGTACAAACTTTGTCCAGTACAAATTGGACAATGTTGCACATAATTTCATACCAGCTCGTCTGCATAACTAACCCAAACATAAATTTCATATTTGAGGTTACTGCCATCACTGAAGACACGTATGTTAAGGTCTTAAAGTGTAACCCGGTCTTAAAGTGTAACTCGGTGCCTAGGCTTCTGAAAATGTGCCTCACATATAGAGCGCCACCTGTGGTTTTGGATAAGTTTATAGGCCAGTTCTTTCTGTCGTCTGCTCACACACCATCCGTGGTTTTGAGTACGTTATCAGCCAGTTCTTTCCGTCTTCCGCTCGCTTGCTATAAGAATTGCACTTTGAAAGTTTCGAAAATGAATTGCAGAGTATTGTTATTGTGGTGTTTGTTCCTGTTTACATCGCTATTTGAGTGTCAGTGTCAACCACGTCCAGGCAGAAAATCAAATGATGATGGCGAAGAAAGGCTCGGCGAATGGCAAGAAGATGGACAGTCATTTGCGTGTCGAGGCAGTGGTGATACAGATTCCAGCTGCAGTATTTCAAATCCAACCTACTCGGCGTTAGCATTCCAGACTCATTTTTTGTACTTGTTGTAGTAGTGTGTGATGATATAAAAAGCAATGGATTGTACATAGGACTATAATCATATTGATGATTGTTCAACTTGAGTTGTTTTCAGTTGCCAAATAACTTCTGTGACTTGGAAGTCATTCTGACTGGGACTGTAACAAGTCTCCCAATCTTACCATTTCTGATGTATACATGCATGTATAATAATATGTTAATTACATTCCAGCTATTCCACTGCCAGTTGACCTATTCAGCACTCTGGTATTCCAAGCTGTAGTATTGTATTTGTTGTAGCAGTGTGTGACGGTATCTAAATAAACTAATAATCTGTACATATTCTATGATCGTCAAAATTTACAATGTAAGTTGCATTCAGTTGCCAAAGTATCCTCCATGAAAAGTTTTCTATTTAAACATTTGTTAAATATCTACTTTTGAGAGTCATTGTACCTGGGAGTGTGACAAGGTTTCAATCTTGCCATTTCTATAGTCATTTATTTCACGATTTCACGGGTATTTCAGCTTTTTATCAGCAAGTATTTGTTTATTCATATAATTCC
Organism: Diadema antillarum; assembly: GCF_040938485.1. NCBI lineage: Eukaryota > Metazoa > Echinodermata > Echinoidea > Diadematoida > Diadematidae > Diadema > Diadema antillarum. Next base: position 429,015 of record NW_027271124.1, on the reverse strand, counting down.
TTTTTTTATTTGATGCATTAGTGTGCAAAAATATTGTATGTAAATGTTCACTGTTACCATTAGACACAAGCAAATTCGGAATTTGTAATAGGCTGTTTTTTGCTCTTTTTGTTCTCAGTGTCTTAATAAATATTCGCTAAAGATATTTTCTCAGCTTTTGAGTACTGAGTAATCATAATGGAATCTTACACATTAGAGCCTTTGAGGGCAGATTTAGAAACATATAATATGCATTGCATTGTCGAAAAGGGCATTATCAGTGATGGCATATGACGCAATACTGTCGATGTGTAATTCAAAAGAATAGTGTGGTAATCCTCCCCTCCCAAACAATGCTCAGGAGGGGACTGAAATGGGCTCCATAACATACGTGTGTGCAATGTTTCCCTTGAACTATCAAAGTAGATTATTGCACACTGTAAAACGTACATATTGTCACTCTGAGGTGACCAACCTTCTTTATGTATGATGCACGTCATGTCAAGATACATTTTAATATTGTATTGCTCGGAAAGGATTTGGTATACTGTGCAGTGTGTATAAGCGACTGTCAGCAGAATCACGCTATATTTTCAAAGTTTGCCAACTCATTTATATCAGAACTTTTATATTTGCACAATTTGGTTTGGTAGCTAATCTATGTATAATTTGCATGTGAGTGCCTCGTGTCAGTGTGTTGTTAACGCGTGATGTGCGAGTGTCTTGTATGACTTTAAGCAGCAATATGATACTTGTAGACATAGGCGTAGCCAGGATTTTTTAGAGGGGGGTGTTTAACCCTATTAAGCCCAAGCTGTTTTGACCCCTCGCAGGCCCGGGGGGGGGGGGGCACATTGTGCCCCCCCCCCCCCTTTATAACTTTTTTATTATTTGATTTATCATTGTCATATTTGGCACATGGGTAGAGTAACTCATACTCTACACGACTGTACATTTGAATTTTCTCGAGGTCACCCATGGAGGGCGCTAGTTTCCAAAATATAAAGAAATACATAGGAAATGTGCTAAAAACATGATTTTTCTGCATAATTTCTTTATCCCCATTATATATGTCTTATCATAGACCAATCATTTTCATATTTGTCACAAGTGATAAACAAGTGGAATCTTATTATTTGTTATGGTTGAAATTTCTCAAGGTCACCACATGGGGGCGCTATTCGTGTCAACATAATAATACATTATGAGACCTGAGATGAAATGTTTGGGATGGGTACATGTATAGTTATGACATTTCATATTTGCATAATAGTGGAATTTCAAGATTACAAATTGAAAATATGAAGAACTAATGATGTTAGAGGCATAGCTTGGGTGAGGGAATCAAAATATCACAAAAAAGGGCAATCTTTAGAAAGTATTATTGTTTTCAATTATCTCTATTATATCTATTGTTTTATGCCTTTGTCACATAAAAACACAGGAAATGATAAGAAAAACTTTCCAGGACCATAATTACTTCAAATTTTACTCGTTCAACAAATTTCAGCCAAGAAACACCCATTTCATCCACTGTAATGCTGTTAAATAAAATGGGAACAGAAAAAAGATGCAAAATCTGACTGACATGGTTGTCAGTTTATGGTTGCCATGGCAACCAACAACATCAAATATAGCTGAATTATATATCAAAATGTTCGCAATAAGATTTTAGGAAAAGTCACCAAATTTGGTTGAAATCGGATAAAGGGCGAAGGAGTGGCAAATGAAAATCTGGTGGGGGGGCATAATGTGCCCCCCCCCCCTGACACCGGGCGTCTTTTATATTTTTTCGTAAAAGACGCACGGTGTCAATTCGTTGTGCGCTCGATGGCTGTAGAGAGCACGCGCATCATCCATACGGGGAGTGAATCCGTGGCCCAAACACAGCCCGGACGCAGCAGAAGTTTCTCATGCAGTAGCCTAAAATTGCTACGTCGTGTCTGTGGGCTCCCAAATCCGTATGCTTTTGCCAACGGACGTTGAACGAGTGTGTGTGTGTCAACGGCGTAAATCCGTGCTGAGGAGTGTGGGGGGGGGGGGGGGGTGATCGGCGATAGTCACCATCACCACGATTACAAGCCCATAACCGGACGGGTGCAGCCAGTGACGTACCGTGGCGGGTTGGTCAAGACAGGGGGAGGGGGGGGGCACCTCGTGGAAAAGTAATTTTGAGGGTGTGTATGCATGCTTGTGCTTGCGTGCGTGTGTATGTGTGTGTGCGCGTATGTGCCTGTGCTGTCAGTCTGGAAACTGTAATGGGGACTGCAATACATAACGGAATATGATACATTCCACTGCACAGTCATTTTTTTCCTTATGGATTATGGAGTGACGGTGTTAAACGACAAATTACTGGCAGCAACATCAGGAGAATTACATAACAATTGAAATGAATGCGAGCGAGCGGAGCGAGCGAGGTTGAAAATTTTGACATTTTACAGTCCCCAAACTGCCGTTTAAAGTTTATAGCTATATTTTTTCGCTTTGGAAATTAAGTGGGCGCACCGGACGCAACTGCTGGCAATCTGGCAACGACATCAGGAGAATGACATAACGAGTATATGCGAGCGAGCGAAGCGAGCGATCTTGAAAATTTTGACATTTTACAGTCTCCAAACTGCCGGTTGTAGCGATATTTTTGTCGCTTTGGAAATTAAGGGGGCGCAACGGGCGCAACTGCTGGTAATTACTGGCAGCAACATCGGGAGAATGGCATCACGATTAATGCGAGCGAGCGAAGCGAGCGAGCATGAAAATTTTGACATTTTACTGTCCCCAAACTGCCGTTTGTGTAGCTATATTTTTTCGCTCTGGAAATTAGGGGGCGCTCCGGACGCAACTGCTGGCAATTACTGCCAGCGACATCAGGAGAATGACATAACGATTATTATGCGAGGGAGCGAAGCGAGCGATCTTGAAAATTTGACATTTTACATGCAGTCCCAAAACTGCCGGTTGTAGCTATATTTTTTCGCTTTGGAAATTAAGGGGGGGGGGCACCGGGTGCAACTGCTGGCAATTACTGGCAGCAACATTAAAAGATTATAATATGCGAGCGAGCGCAGCTAGTGAGCCTGCAAATTTTACATTTTACAGTCCCAAAACTGCCGTTTGTGTAGCTGTATTTTTTCACTTTGGAAATTAAGGGGAGGGGCGCACCGGGCGCAACTGCTGGCAATTACTGGTACCAACATCAGCAGAATGGCATAGCGATTAAATGCGAGTGAGCTTGAAAATTTTGATATTTTGCAGTCCCAAAACTGCCGTTTGTAGCTATACTTTTTTGGCTTTGGAAATTAAGGGGGGGGTGCAACGGGCGCAACTGCTGTCAATAACTGGCAGTGACATCAGGAGAATAGCATAACAACTAAATGTGAGCGAGTGGAGCGAGTGAGCTTGAAAATTTTGACATTTTTCAGTCTCAAAACTGCCGTTTGTAGCTATACTTTATAATAAGGGGGGCGCACCGGGCGCAACTACTGGCAATTACTGGCAGCAACATCAGGAGAATGGCATAGCGATTAAATGCGATCGAGCGGTCCGAGTGAGCTTGAAAATTTTGACATTTTGCACTCCAAAAACTGCCTTTTGTAGCTATATATTTACGCTTTGGAAATTGAGAGGGTAGTCAATGGTGTCGGTTTATGTTCATGATTTGGGGAGGTATGACCAGCGAGGGGACGTCGAAGTGACCAAATGGGGGAAGGATATCCAAAACCTGCACTTTAGAACATCCTCTAATATTGTTGTTTGTGTTTGTGTGTGTGTGTGTTTTATATACATGAAAAAGTTAGGAAATAGCCCAGGTCAAGTCTTATTATTGGCAATGCAAGGCATTTTGATATAAACTAGTATGTAAAGCAACACTGCAAAATCATTAATGATCTAGCTTTGATATAATAAACGAAGCGTAAGGTACAAAGGTGTACATTCTACATCAACTTGCGCAACGTTACAGCGACTCTTTTTGCCGTTCGGATGTTCTGAGTACACTGCACACATCCTGCTTATATTCAGAATACCAACCAGGAATCATGCTGAATCGCAATATTTTGTCGGCTCCGGACTTTTTGCACAATATTTCACGTTATATACCTCTTTAATTATGGTTACAAGAAATCTTAGAAAAATATCTTATTTCTTGATCCCCCCTTTCATGTCGATTTCAAAAGCAGTTTAGTAACCCTTGAATTACCATTTTGGTAAGTTACGAGCGGATGCGGGGGGGGGGGGAAGCTTGGCGCCCCCCCCCCCCCCCCCCCCCACACACTTAACAGGGATCGAATGTACCACTGTTTTGCATGAAATATAAAGTATGAGGGAAGTGGCAGCAAAAATATGAAGACTTTTTGTTTTTGTTTGTTTTTTTTTCTTTTGCTTGTCAGCCGACTTTTGGTGGAATATCAGACCTTGAAAAAACGAGGAGTTTTTGCTGTTGTTTCTCTTATCTTTTGGTTTTCTTTCTTCTTGACTGATAGGTGATTTTGACCCCCCCCTCCCTTTAAAAACGTAGCATAGCCCTGAATAATGCCCAAATATATTCAATGAAATGGTAATATGGATCTCCATTTCTTTGTATGTAATAACGTACCGGTATTATCTTTCTGTAGGTATTGTATTTTTCTATTTTCTTGATTTAAGTCAATAAAGCAATCATCCCAGAGGCATCGTTCTGTAATGATGGTGGGTGGGGGAGGGACTTGGAGTTGGAATATCTGTGCGAGGGAGCGGAGCGACCGAATGGGGGGAGGGTGTGGGAGGGGGATACCCCCCTCTCAGACGAGGAAGATTTTGCATTTTCAGACCTGAAATTCAGCGATCTGGTGCACACTTTTGGTGAAATTTTGGATTTACATGTTTACAATGTAGGCCTATAGGGCTATACTATTTGACGTTGTCAACGTCTGGGTCATACCTTATGTCGATATTACTGTCTTTGCGAGCGAGCGAAGCGAGCGAGCGCTTTAGAAAATTATGTATACATTATCCTACAAGACTATTCAGCTCTGTTACCTGTCTGGAGGCGGGCGTACGAACGTCATGCAATATGCCAAAATTGATGCAATCACATTTCTGCTTCCTCCATTTTTTCCCTCAAATTTCGGGGGGGGGGGGGGGAATGATTGTACAGGCCATCCCCCCTCCTCCATTTCAGGGGGGGGGGGGATATATCCCCCCCATCCCCCGGGATTTACGCCCATGGTGTGTGTGTGGGGGGGGGGGGGCAATGCACGGTGCAATGTGCGTCCCTCAAGAACATACATGCATCCCCTGGTAATATTGGAGGTGTTCAAAAAGGGACATTAAATGCAAATAATTTGATATTAAATGATTTTAGACATTAAGTGTAAAATGTTAGTCGATACACGCCATACAAATGCTGTGGATCATCATCATCATCATTACAAAAAAATCTTTCATTGCAACAACTTCCCATTTTCGTCTTGCACAGATGCACTGCGTTGGCGAATAAAATATTCCCACACCAGACACTACAGAACAGAACTAACTTATTATAGGTCTGCTGATACTGGCACGTCATGACAGGGCTATTAGGAGTGTCGATCGTGAAAAAATTAGGAACTTTTAGTTTTGTGCGCCTTCGCCAACAAAAAAAAAGGAAGAAAAGAATAAAACCCGGATATGAATGGGTCTAATAATTATATTATCAAAACTCATTCAAATTATTGCATATCATTTTATCTTCAAAATTTGTGGTCAAATCATGAGACAGAGTAATAGCAGCTTAACTTTGGAGGAATAAAAATTATTCACTTTCCGGAAATGGAAGTGGCAGCTAAAGGCTTTTGTTTTTATATTAGTGTTAATAGTCCGGATCCCCCCCCCCCCCACACACACACAAATTAGCTTAAATTAACTTCAATTATTAAGAACAAAAAAAATCAAAATTTGAGGCAGTGCATTGTGTAGCGTTTTTTCTCACTTTATTTTGGGAAAATAAGGAAGTTGATAATTTGGCAAAAAGCCGAAAGGTTCAGGTCCCCTCCCCTCCGCCGGCGAAATTGTGCTCGTATAACCAATGTTACTACTAGTAATAAATGTATGAAGCATCAGTATAGTTAAGACTTAAGACCCCAATTTCATGAATTACTTTTACAAAAGATAATGGAGAGGGGAAGACCGGATAGATCGCCGTTTTTGGTGTAACGCCTGCTGTCACAGGGTACTTTCCTCTGAATGTGGGGAACGAAAGTCCTCCCTGCGACTGGGATCTTTTCTATAGTCAAAGGTTGACTTTCTCTAAATGCAGCAGATTGTTAGCAGACCATTCACTCAATCAACTCTTTCGACTTGTGCAACTACAGTGCCTCGAAATAAGTAGCCAATTACACAGTGTTCTTACAATGTAACAAGCAATAAGATTTATTATACTCGTCTCAAATTATGGTCGTTTACAATAATAACATAGTACAAACTTGAATACAGATATCCAATTCCATTTGATCTTGAGCTTGGTTGCTCTGCTCGTTGGTTTATTCTAGAAGCTCCCGTGCTTGGTTGCTCTAGGTTGTCGACGATGCCCTGCCTGAAGTAGCGGGTCGTCTCCCCTTACTTCTGGTCCTCTCTAGAACCTCAAACTGTGGCTCTCTCTGGAACCCTAGACTTGGTCCTCGCTGGAACCCTAAACGGTGGCTCTCTCCCTGGAACCCTAAACACCAACAGTTGTTGGTGTTTACACTCGAATCCTCCTAGATTCTCTGCTGGACGGTCAGGCTGTCCAAGCCGAAATGCAACAATCCCTGAATCACACTGATTCCAAATAACACTCTGCTACTCTAACTTCGCAATCTCGAAGTACCGTAGCCTGGTCCTGAGTGTTCCGCAAATAATGTGGCATCTGAATTTTATGCCCAAACACTGCATATTTATACATTTGTTGGACCATAGGTCTCCATGTAAAATTGATCAAATCAAGTGACTTCCTAGAAAGTTTTCATAGAAGTCCTGCCCCCTTTTCCTTATTGGATGGAGTTTTCTGTCTGTCAGAACTTTCCTGAGTATCTAATTTTGCATTGGTCAAGCCCCTGCTTGACGTCATCACTTCCTGTCCACGGAAACCAAAATTCTTTGAAGTGGTCCTGTTGTGACTTAGCTAGAAACTTGTGTCTGACGTCGTGAATGACGTCCACATACCAGATAGTATGAGGCATACTACCAGGGATACCCTTTCCTCGTATTTTGACGTCATGTAGGGTTTACTCATCCCCAAAACATTTAATTCCAAATCACTCTCTTTTACTTTGATTGTGCATCGCAACATCTCCTTATATGGTTATTTTGATGTAAGCTTTGTCTTTAAAGCTGCACTTCTTTTGTAACCATTGCGATAACATCAATTTCTTACATGAGCTACCTAATAAACAGTACCATTGTAGTACAATGAGACAATTTATTACGTGACAAATACAAAATATGTCATATCCTGACACCTGCCATGCATAATTATGGAAAAGGGCGCAAAACAGCATTGGATAAGATTTAGTAACCGACGCATTTTGTGTATAAACAAATGGGAGAACCTGACCCAGACCACACCCGTGTAGCCAGGGGGACGATGGGTGTGGTCGCCCCCAAAACGCAAAAAAAAAAGGGAAAAGAAAAAAACATGAAGAAAAAAAGGAGTAAAAAAGACAAGAAGGTGAGGAAAAGAAAGAAGAGAAGAAGTAGAAACGTCGATGCTTCGATAATACACAAAGCGCGTCACAGAATCGGTATAGCATGCATTGCACACACATAATAATTATGCATCATACACAATTTATGGTACCGCGTACGGTATAATACCGGTAAACGGTGAACATTATGCGCAATGTATCTTCGCGATTCGGCCAGAAAACAAAGCAGGGAAGAGAGAGAGAGAGAAAGAAAATGAACACAAAAGAAAGGAAAGGCGGAATTCAAAACGGAAATAAAAGCGGTAAAGACAGCTTTTGTTTCATTTTTTTAACATCTAAACATTGTTGAAGAGGGGTGTTGAACAGCTCAAACACCTCCCTTTTGCCCAAGGGAGGTGTTTGAACACCTCAAACACCCCCATTTCGGCAAAGGGGGGTGTTTGAACACCCAAAACACCCCCCCTCGCTACGCCCTTGCTTGTAGATGTTAAAACCTCTACAATAGTATTTGATATACCAAGCATCTTTTCCTTATCATAGTGACTTACAAAATGTTTGTACACTTAATAATCACAATAGGGATGATCATTTCTGTATGCAGGATATTTTGTGGGGTGTTTTCGAGAACAATCATGTGCAATAAACCGCACATTACGTGGAGCAGATATCAATATGTAGGCCTACACGTCAGGTCCTATGTGAGCAGTTCTTTTCATATCATTGTTTCTGTTTGGTACATGTATAATGTATCAACAAACACCTCCGAAAACATACTTATTTGTTCACCATTAATCATGGCTAATTTTGCAAATGAGAAATAAGGAAATCATCAAGAAAGAAAGCAGAGATAAAATAAAAAGAAAAGTGAAAGCATGGGGAATGAAGTTTGCATTTCCAGATAGAATTGTGGATTTTACCATACAAGCAGTAGATACCTCACCGATCAGAAAAAAAAAGAAAGACAATAAAAATGATGAAATCACTTTCCTTCGCTGCATCAGTGGCCACCATCTGGGGTTTCAAAGTGAAAAAACCACAGAGGACCTTCCTCATCTTGGGATGTAAAACAGTCAGGAATGTGCTATAGGCAAAAATTGAGCAAATAAAAGTCCACAAAAAAAGAGTTACAAGCCAGCAAAAATCTTACAAACAAAATAAGAAATACATTATGAAAAAATCTTAATTGTTCTATTTATCGTTGATTTTGCTCTTTTTTCTTCATTTTGTTCTTTTTCTTTTAATGTATCAAACCTATAGCTAATGTCTGCATCCCCCTTCCTATTATATTCTGAAGTACAGGCATCTTGTCCTAATATTGTCCGTGCTCGTATGTCTCGAGATGTGGTGTGCTATAGTAACTATTTTCATTCCTTAGTTCTTTGTGCAAAAAAAAGAAGAAGTTTGTTTCCTTTCTTTTCCTCTCTCCAGTTGCCCTCTATATAATCTATTTCTTTAGAAAGGTTATACTCTGAGGAGTACATGTCAAGCTATTGCTTTCTAGTGAACTCCTACGTTCTTCAGTACGTGTTATTAATCTGTAATAGTTTGACATGAATTTTGTTATTTCGTTGGTGACAAGGTAAGGTCCTTTGTATTCTTTAAAGATTTCATTTATATCATGTTGAAGAACAAGTGAATTCAATTGAATTGAATTGAAATGAACGTGCTTGATGATGACAAATGTATTATTTATCATGATATACCGCTAGTTTACAGGCAGACACCCTTGTTGGTCGTAAATGAGTCTGCACCACAGGACCACTGGCACTGAGCCTCTCTCCCATGGGAGATTGGCACAACGCAATGTGTGCTCGACCGCTGCATACCCATCGCTCTGACACATTTTCAGAAGCCTAGGCATCGAGTTACACTTTAAGACCGGGTTACACTTTAAGACCTTAACACACGTAAGCTTCAATTCTGAAGTAACTAGAATTATCACTGAAGGTGATTAATACCCCCGCCCCTAGTGTTGCTTTATAGTATGTGATGTCATGAGGGCAATGGCGTTAATACCAAGTTTGTGCACTTGTCGAATTATCATACAAAGAAAATGTGACCACAGTTGCTTGAGTGCTATATGGTAACAGTTGGTTCCACAAGGTTTGGGTAAAATGTGTGGTTACCATGGCAACGCATTGTCTGATACAAACGCAAGTGACATTTTGCATAACTACACTTAAAGACCATTATACACACCAAATTTGACCTTGACAGCTTGAATGGTTTATTTTGATACAAAAATGAATGGTTACCATGGCAACACATTTTCCTTATACTAACACATTGGTGTCTTGCAAAACTACACTTCTAGATCATGATATATACTAAATTTGACTATAATTGCTTGAATGATGGAAAAGTTATTCGATATGCAAGGTTTTGGTAAAATTGTGGTTACCATGGCAACGGTTTGTGTGACAAACACAAAAATTATGTGTTCCACATCTATACCTCAGGGCCATGTAATGCCTACCAAATTTGGTTTCAATTGCTTGAAAACTGTGGAAGAAGTTCACTCCACAGGATTAAAAAAAAAGTGTGGTTACCATGACAACGCACTGTCCGATACAAATACAAAGGACATTTTGCAAAGCTACACATAAAGAGCATCATGCACACCAAATTTCACTTTCATAGATTAAATGGTTACAAAAATGAGCGGTTACCATGGAAACACATTTTTTCTTATATTAACACATTGGTGTCTTGCCTAACTACACCTCCCGATCATCATACATATTAAATTTGACCTTAACTGCTTGAATGATGCGGAAGTTATTCATCCAGAAAGTTTTGGTAAAATTATGGTTGCCATCGCAACGCTTTGTCTGACAAACACAAAAATTATGTGTTCCACATCTATGCCTCAAGGCCATAATGCCTACCAAATTTGATTCCTGTGATGCCCTAAACCATACCTCTTCATCTCTGTGGCGGGCAGTGTTTGAGAGGTTTGTTAAATTGTTGTTGTACAACCTTCGCCCCTTTCGGCCGGCAGTTTGTGTTGCGAATATCTACCCATTCCCAGGATGCTGAGGCTGCACGTCAGTGTCTATGGTCAAGAATTTTTAACTAGAGTTTTTCTATTGCATAAAGCTTAACCATAGTTTTTTCTCAGGTTAATGCACTGTTTGTTCATTCATTTCTGGGAAGATTTCGGTGCAGGAGTCGGAAACGCAGTAGAACAGCTAGTAGGCCCTACTAATTACTAGTAGACTCTACTGAGATCTAGCAGGAATTTCCAAAGCAAAAAAATATAGCTACAAACGGCAGTTTTGGGACTGTAAAATGTCAAAATTTTCAAGCTCGCTCGCTTCGCTCGCTCGCATTTAATCGTTATGCAATTCTCCTGATATTGCTGTCAGTAATTGCCAGCAGTTGCGCCCGGTGTGCCCCTCCCCTTGATTTCCAAAGCGAAAAAATATAGCTACAAACGGCAGTTTGGGGACTGTAAAATGTCAACATTTTCAAGCTCGCTCGCTTCGCTCGCTCGCATTTAATCGTTATGCAATTCTCCTGATGTTGCTGTCATTAACTGCCAGCAGTTACGCCCGGTGCGCCCCTTCCCCTTAATTTCTAAAGCGAAAAAATATAGCTACAAACGGCAGTTTGGGGACTGTAAAATGTCAACATTTTCAAGCTCGCTCGCTTCGCTCGCTTGCATTTAATCGTTATGCCATTCTCCTGATGTTGCTGTCAGTAATTGCCAGCAGTTGCGCCCGATGCGCCCCCTTCACTTAATTTCTAAAGCGAAAAAATATTGCTACAAACGGCAGTCTGGGGACTGTAAAATGTCAACATTTTCAAGCTCGCTCGCTTCGCCCGCTCGCATTTAATCGTTATGCCATTCTCCTGATGTTACTGCCAGCAACTGCCAGCAGTTGCACCCGGTGCAACCCCCTTAATTTCCAAAGCAAATATAATATATATATACATATACATATACATATATATATATATATATATATATACATATATCATTATATATAGCTACAAACGGCAGTTTGGGGACTGTAAAATGTCAAAATTTTCAAGCTCGCTCGCTCCGCTCGCTCGCATTTAATTGTACAGTTATGCAATTCTGATGTTGCTTCCATGAGGTGTCCCCACCCATGTCTTGACCCACGGTACGCCACTGAACACCCCCTCTAAAAAATCCTGGGTACGCCTATGCATAAAGAAATGCTGTATGAGTAACCTTCGACGAAGAAAAAAAAATGCCGTACGAAATGTAACCATACATACATTAAAAGATAGTATTTGTGATACATATTACAAAGTGTGGCAAGAAATGCCAAAGTCATTGTTTCTGAAGAATTTAGAAGCAATTCTCCCCTGTGTACAGCCCTGTACAAGTGCTGTGACTTCAAAAACACATGCAGGGAATGAGCCTACATGACATTAACTAAGTAAATTTCCGATAAATTTTCTAGTACACGGCTAATAATTATTGTTTTCTTTAAAGTCTACAACCAAATCGTCTAAATGGGGACATTTATTCACTCAGACACAGTTATTGAGGCACTTTTGAAAGTCATTTGCTTTGACACCAGAATCGCATGATTTCTCATTCACAAGTTTTACCCAAATGTAATGCTCTTAAAGAAATGTTTCCCATGGCAGCCATTTTGTATTTCAACTTGGCAGTGTACCTACAGGAAGCAGTCCCGCCTATGCAATAATAACACTATCTATTGAATTGAAGTGATTGACTTACACATAGGTCCTACATGAAAGTGCTCCAGCATGCTTGAGTTTGCAGGGTAAAGATCCTACAGCACCAAATATGGGTCGAAATCCATATTGAATTTCAAGAGTGGCAGCCAATGCGAATAATCCCTTATTACAGAGATTAGTGTACCACCGTAAACATTGATATGCCTGAAAGTTGTTTGTAACCACAAATATTAGCTTTAAAGCAGCCAGTTTGAATGATAAAATGGCAGCCTCAAAAATGATCTGCAATTTTAGGGAGGGGATCAAAGTGCATCTGAATGTTCAACATCATGAGCCCGGTCTATGCCCGAAATGTGAACTTTCTGTAATGTTTACAACATGAAATATGGGTCAAAATATACATTCTGGTATGGCGGCCATTTTGAATTTCAAGATGGCCACCTATAACATCAAAATGGACCATCATTTCAGAAAAAGATGTTTCAGAAAGTCTGATAGCATATACGCATGCTCTTTGCCCCAAGTTAGAACCTTACACACTGCATACGATATGAGATATAGGCCCAATTATATTTGTTATGGTGGCCATTTTGAATTTCAAGATTGCCGCCAACCAAAATGATCCTTTATTTAAAACAAAAATGTATATATTAGCATGCCTGATATCATAAGCACGCTTTTTGCCCCAAATTTATACTTTCCATAATGCTTACTACCTGAGATACAGGTAAAAATACATTAAGCTATGGCGGCCATTTTGAATTTCAAGATGGCAGCCCTCAAATTGTATTAAAACAATCTACAATATCAGGAAATGGTGTATCAGAATGTCTGACATCATAGACATGCTTTTTGCATCAAATTTGAACCTTCTATGATGCTCACATTATGAGAACTGGGTCAAAATACAGAATGCCATGGCGGCCATTTTGAAATTCAAAATGGCGGCTGAAGACGTGGTCGAAAAAAATGAAACCAAAGTTTTTTGGATTCAGCACCCCCAAATTGACCAAGTTAGCTAAAAAAAAAAATCAATTTTTGCACGAAAATCTCACGGGATCCAATATTTCGACAAAGCAGACCGTACTAATTGTGGTGTGCTCTATCTGCTCTTCTCGCGGCGAGAATAGAGAGAGTAGAGTGTGTTTTTGTTTTACCTAAGTACCGTTTGTTGCACTTCTTGTATGTGATGAGGTAGATTATCCACTGAGATTTGCAGTTTACATGAGACGTGATTGAGAATTCCAGGTTAGCTTCAGAACTGTTGAACTTCCTTGTTTCCTCCGTGTATCTATGCATGATCCATTTTTTTTTTTGAAGGACAGTTTTAAGTGAACCCGGACTTCCTGTCTTGGTGGGATCGGGAAGTGGGTCTGAACGACACACTCAGTGAAACCATCCACACGCCTTGGAACGCCATGTCACCCATCATTCAGCTCATCACAACACGTATGTATCTACGTTCTGAATTATATCCGAATGTGTGTTTGTTCTGTACAATGCGCTATGAATATAATGACTCATGGACATAAATGTTGTTAAATATTTTCTTTTGTTACTGACGATATCACTGTCAATGGCATACAGTTTATCATCTTGTGACTCTGTGTTTAGATCATGATGAATGCCTATGGGGCAGAAGGCTCGATGTAAAAGGAAACAGAAAACAGAATATACGTCTGGATCGGTGCATTATACTGTTTTTCGCCTCTACATTGTGTCTCTATCTAGGAGTATCAAAGTTAGCACAGCACTTCTTGCAATATACGAATATATAATTATGGGCAATTGGATATGGTAACGTACGGTGTGATATTTGACCACCTTTTTAGGATAATTCTTATTCACACTACAAAATAAAGGTTCAAATTGGCACCCTATTAGTCCGTATAGCAGCACCCTGTGGTGCACAATGGCACTTTTTATTTTGCACGTAGAAAATTATATATCTTAATATTTATATTCGTATCTACAAAGATGCAGACATATCCATCAGAGTGTAAGTTTGATTTTGCGAGTAAAACCTTGGTACTCGTGGTCCAAATTTTAAATTCACAATGTATTCATGTTTATGGTGCACGTTTGCACCCTTGATTAGCACAAAACTGAGGGTGCAAATTCGCACCCCTGCAGGTTAAAAATTAAGCATATTGCACCTCCAATGGTGCAAATTACTTATTGGGGTGCAAAGTTGCACCCTTTAGGGTGGTTGTACAGGGACAATTTTGTGGTTCAAATTTGAACCCGTATTTCATAGTGTGTTGTTACTAGTTCATAACTGGTATTTGACTGCACTTTTGTACCTAAACCAGCGCCATGCCAGTGGAAAGAACCAAACTATGCCAACAATGAGATTCTGCCCTTGTCTAATAAGATATATTAATATGCAAGTGAAGGGAAGAGTAGCGGCGTGACAGGCAAAAGACATGTCTTTAAAGTTGGACATACCGGTACGTACTCAAGTTCACATTCGTGCCCCCCCCCCCCCCCCCCCCTCATGAAAGTGCCAAGTTTTGGATGCCATCAAAGGCTGGAACCGTCGTTGTAATTAACCACTGGCAATGAATGTCATTTTGTCAGCCGGTGTTACGACAAGAAATATGACATTTATCAGCGTGATGGTGTGACAGGCAAACGTAACGGTGTGACATACTGACAAAGCACATTTTAGGTTTTCTTTATTGCCTAAACTTTTGCCTGATTATGTTTTGATTTTAAAGAAATAGATCAAGATTACCATAACAGGATTCCTTTTTGTCAGCATTTAACTTGAATATGATTTTCCTACTTTTTCCCAAATGAAAGCTAAAGATTACAGAATCGTCATTTTGACATATTCAGTCCAATTACTTGTGACTTGTGCAAATCCAAAGGATTCACTGTTTAAGTGTGGATATAAAGCGAGGAAGTCTGTCCATTGCAAAAATAAAAGTATTTCTGATTTTTCCCAGTTTGAAGGTACTTCTCTCGTTGTCCCTGAATATTTCCTAACATTAAAAAAAGGGCGTAGTCTTTTTCCAGGTTTTCCCTCATTTCTTTTTTTAGCTAGGTTGGCTGGGAATATTGTTATGGTTTAAAAAGGAATCATGATAAGGCCTTTTCACGTTAATGATGCGTTCGATTAGTGTAAACACACACACACACACACACACACACACACGCAGTTAAGTGATGATATATCTATCCGGTCATCGAAATATCTTTAATGCTTAAGTATATGAAATTGTAAACCTTATCATTTGTTAATATTCCTCCATTTTTTTTGGGGGGGGGGATGGGGAGAGTTTGGATAGGAGAGTGGTATGCTTTCCATGTTCAGTCCACATTAAACGTGTGCATTAATGTTGTATAAGGTACAAATGTATCAAGGTACAATTTGTTTTTTATTTGGAGATCACTGGAATCAATTTCCTGGGGCCCGTTGCATAAAAGTTACTTTTATGGTAACTTTGCCATCCAATGGTAACTTCCATTGAATTCTTGATTTTGATTGGCTGTTGAGTATTGTTGCCATGGTAGTTACCATTGGATGGCAAAGTTACCATAATTGTAACTTTTATGCAACGGGCCCCAGAACAGTTGAATTGGCATCAGTTAACAAAAAATGAAACATTTAAACAATTTGCATTTGTCAGTGATGTATTCATTGAGGATGAGTAGAAAATGTATCTTCTCAAATTTCATACAGTATGAAATGCAACTTTTAAAAGAAATTTCATATTGATCATAGAAACCGCTGTTTGTAATATAAGAATCTTCCCATGTAATATTCCTTCAAAGAAGTATGACACAAAATTTGCTTGGCAGGGTTACAAAATGTATGTACAATGTACAAAGATCCTAGTACACATAAACCAGGATGTAATATATTGTTCCCGTCAAAACCAGATATGATCTCAACTTTTTGCTCTGTCCTTGGCAGCTATGCCAATCTCATGTGTAATGTTTAATATAGTTTTTATTACAAATTTTATACTTTTATATAAATAGAGAGAAAAAAGACTTGGAAAATACTGCTCCAATGAACTTTGTATCACACACTTCCTAGAAATAGCCCGTCATACATACAGTTAAGACAGATTTATGGAAATATTTTCACTTTTGATATTGAATTGCTGTACATTAGTTAGTTAATTAGCAAAATCTTGGAGATAAATTTCTACAATTCAACATGTATTGCATAAAAAAAAATAGTATTACATTCCTTTTCAATTCCTACAGCCGATATGAGTATAGTTTGATATCAAAAAAAAATTATATCACACTCAAGCATGCATGCATATCGGCTGGCATTTTAATTGGCCAAGATTATTTTTCCTACCCTATTTAGTAGATCAAGTTGAGGCTCATTGGAATAATAATAGTATTTTAGTGGGTTTGCAGTTCCGGGAACTATACAGTGTAAGTTAATTGATGAAAAAAGTCTTTTATGACGAACTGAAATAAGTCTGCTATCATGCCCATGCAGAAATATCAGTTGAATTGCAATGGAGGACAAATGTCTCAGTGACAAAATAATTTATGAAGATCTACCAATGAGATGATGTAATTTACTCCAAACAGCTCAACAACAAAGATGATAATGAAAATGATTTGAAACCTGCTTTACACTTTAAAGATGAACTCGAGCTGATTTTTCAGACTTTAACATGTTATTTTGAACACCTATGAATAACCGCTTATACGGGGTACAGAATTTCAGAATTTATAGTGATTGGGATAAAGAATAAGATTTTGTTTTTCAAAATTTATAACAAATCACAATGAACAAGGATGATGACATATCAGCTTCACCACAAGAATGCATAATTGGGTGCTCAAAGAAGCAGAACAAAAGAAGAAAGCATGCATAAATTCTACACATGAGACCTTAAAGCAAGCGGTATTGTCAATGGAATTTCATTGCTACATTTCTGAAATAATATGTGAGCCTCCCACTCATGTAATCTTATGGTGAACCCCTACTCATTCATCCTTATGGTAAAGCTGCTACCTTTTTCAGTGTTTGTTTGTTCCTGGGTTTTCAGAGTAGGCCCTATTGGTTTCTCTGCTCAAGGATGGCAATGAATTCCACAAATGTAAACATGGTGGTGTCTTTTATGTACATGATGTAAAATGATGAAAATCGCCTGAATTTCCTCTTTTAAACGGGTATTTTACCTCGAACATATGATATTAACCTTTGAATCCGGTTTTCCTCAAACTGAATTCACTGATGTGATCTACCAATATTGCTGCATTTACTGACTCCACATGTGGAATATGCAGTTTCCCCTTTGTGATCCTTTCAATACTGATTCCAGGATTGTCTATCTGTGGAACAGAAGGAGACTGCCACAATAGTATTGTGGAAGATGATAATAAGCACACAAATTCAGTAAGTCAGCCATCAAAGTACTCGACTACAATAGGCATCACTGTAAAACCATAGTTACTAGGGTGGTCATGGCTTTTACTACAACTAGGAACAAAATTTGTCAGCACCAATATTGTAGATTATTGCCTTAATTCCATGTCGCATAATAGTATACATGAACAATACAACATCACTCCCTTTTTTTTTTCTGTGACCCTGAATCAGAACCAGCAGCACATCCAGTGCAAATATGCTTTGTGACTCGTCACCAATGCTACCCTGATAAAGTTGAAGCGAAGCCTTGAATACTTGCCTGCCTGGAACATGATTAATGTTTGTGTTATAATTGAAGATTTGAAAGTAAAATATTGAAAATATATTTTCATTATATACTTTAAACATGTCATAACAATGATGAATTAGCATTGGGATCGCTATAAAAAAAATTTCTAAAAATTGGCTGCCATTCTTATATTCTTGAGAATTTGTCTGGTGCATTCGCTTATTCCTGAAACATGTCTTACATTATTGAGATTTGTCAATATGTTCTTTCAAATTGGTTTCTGTCCATTAACAATTCATGACAAAACATTAGCGATTTGTCTTTTCCTTTTCTCATGGTAACTGCACAAGGTCAAGGCATATTTCGTTATTGTAATTCTTGTTGATGTATTCAGTGAAATTCTCACATATAAAATACATTGTTTTCTTCAGAAATGGTATATTTTCTAGTCCCATGACTTATATGGCACACAAAAGTGGATATCAAGGCAGAATACAATATCTTTAACCGTAACTTCCAGACAGTGCAACCTTTAAAAGCGAGTTCATCTTGTTTCAACCTACATTTGAACAGCATTTGGTTCTATTGGTTTTGTTGGCAAAGCACTTTGAGATATGACTTATTTGTCAATTGTGCAATACTTAATTATGCCAATTTTTTTAGTGATTTACAGATTCAAAAAGAAAAAGAAAAAAAACGGAAACAATTTAATCGTTGAAGTCTAAATGTTGTGTAAAGGAGGATCTCAAGATCACACATTGAATAAAGGATCATTCGTACATTGGAGACTAAGGTGATGCGATGTCATATCCTTTTGAGTTTTATTTTTATATCACAGTCATCTGATTCCATGAATAGTTCTCCACAGTTTATTTCTGTAGCTCCATTGAAATGTAATATGGGAAAAGAGACCAACGGATATTATTGCCTGCACAGATTTACCATGTGAAAGCTTGAAATTGGAAACTGTGGTATAAATTTGTTATTCCTTGTTTTCTTTGAGGGGATAAGTACCACTGATACGTATTATGTTAACAGTCCAGTTGTGCCGAACGGTATTATTAATTATGTGACCTTGCATCGCAAAAGTACCAAAAAGTCTTGGATGATTCTAAGAGCAGACTCTAAGCTCTAAACCGATATAGATACTTCAATAGAAAGGGACTTCCCAAACCAATGCAATTAATACAAGATAAATACACACTCTGGAAAAGTGTGTACAGTTAATAGAAAAGAGACCTTGAAGTTAAGGGTGATAGTCAAGTGCATTCACCCGCTGTGCTCTATGCAATATACGGAGCAAAGAACAGGATATGTCAGTTCCGTGACAGCCACTATGAAGGAATTATTAAACCAGAATGAAGATATGCACATTATCAAGTAGATTTATATTTATAACTGATACTAGCTTACATAACAATACCATCACCCTTTCAAAAGATAACTATTGGCAATAATTTTTTAGCCGTTTTATTTCTTCTTTTCTTTAAGAAAATTCAGAAAACATAAAATACTAGAAATTTACTAGGTTTTTCCTTTATATCTGTTTGAGTCCTCACGAAAAACCAGGTCTTGCGACTTTTTATACTGGTTTTGTAAAGCACGGCCACATTGTCTATGACAAAAGCCGAAAACAAAAAACAATGACGAGTTTTACAGTATGTATGGCAAGGCTGTCTATTCAAGAACAATAGTTGTATGAAAAAGCATGCCTCTGTATCCGTACAGTATGATGAAAGTGTTTTTATATCAGTACAGCATTCCACCGAATATATGACCCCATACAGAGGGACCAACTTCAGGCATGGCCCTATACTGGAATAAGAACACAGTGTGGTCAGTTAGTCGACTATGCGAAAACGCTCGAATTTAACAGTGTTCACATAGTAATTTCCTGTGTCACACTGTAAATGCATGATTCACAATGTGTTTACACTGTTAAAACGCTCGAATTTAACAGTGTGAAGAGATTTAACATTGTGTTCACTCTGTGTTTCTCACACTGTGGGACACTATGTTCTTTCCAGCAAGGTAATCACTATTTTCATCATTTTGTTGTCGACTTTAAAACACAGCATCATTATTTGGAATTTTTTAATAATCTTGAAAAAAAAATATTCTCATATTCTCATTATTAGCAACTTGATCATAAGAATGTATTTACAATATCTTGACTGTTGGTAAGACTTTTATTTCTGAAATGGAGAGAATGAATTACTGTATTTTCATTACTTTTATTCAAAATATTTATTTCCAAAGATATTTTATATCACCTTTAACTTCATCAAATTTCCCACTTTACTACTCTCTTTCAGCTTGTCTTTGTCTTCAGGGTAGCACAATTACGGTATTTTTCATACACTTCCCTTCGATTCAAGGTTGGATTCAAAAGATTTTTTTTTTTTGAAGTTTTGAACAGACTGTCTGAATTTCCACAACATTCACTGATGTATCCTGTTAGTACATTCACGCAATCCACATATTTGTGTTTGATTCTCCTCAAAGGCAAGGAATCCAATGGACAATTTGCTGATAGGAAAGAGGAAGAAAGAGAGAGAGAGAGAGAGAGAGAAAGAGAGAGAGTGAGAGAGAGAGAGTGAGGGGGAGCAAATGAGGGAGGGAGGGAACAGAATCTGGCCACTGGTGTACTCAGCTGTACACGTGCAACATGAAATGTATCACCAATCATTTGCATTTTTAAATCATCATCAGTCAACCCACCAATGTAGAAACCTTTACACTATCAGACTATTAATAGATAACGACACCTGGAAATACCACAGCAGGAGATCTTTGCCCTAATGAGAGCCCCTCATTGTTGAATGTTTATTTTATTTTATTTTTTTTTACGGACGGCCAAGAATGTATGCGAGTATTGTACTTGTGTCTTACCTGCTAGACGCGTGCTATAACTTACCTTCTACTTGCATGTGTTCCGTGTGACCAGCGTGAGAGCTTTAAAACCGATTTATTTTCTGTTACGAGCGACTTACGGGTACTGCGAAGCACCTGCGTTGGAGTTGCCTGCGAGGTGCTGCCGGTAATGGTCTGCTTCTTGTGTTCTGCCTGTACCTCTGCAGGCAAACCACCGAACTCGAAACAAGTTTTGAGCATGCCCAAGGCCTTGTCATACCGTATCTGGGGAAGTTTTGCGGGTTGATTTGAGGGAAAACAAATTTGCTACCCGGAGCTCTCCGCAGTTGGTCGGCACCTGACAGTACCTAGCGCATATCTCGCCCGAAGTTGCCAAGAGGTGCCACGCGAGTTCGATTTACCCGCAGCCAAGTTTTGAGCATGACCAAAACTTTTTCAGGGTGAGTCGCTGGGATTGCCCGCAGAGGTCCATGGGGAAAGCCAGTAGGAGGCCCTTAGCAGTAGCCATTTGCAGCAGTAGTTGCATAAATTTGGAGCTACCGGTAGTTGACTCGTACAAGTCCACGCCATTATTTAGTTGACATTGATAAACAAAGTAAAATAAGAAAGCACAGATGCTGGAAGTTTCATGTTGATCAGTAAAAAGATATAAAAGTAACTGATTTTTTTAAGTTTTTCATGCTTTCACTAACTACAGTGATATAGGTCCTAAACACACGCAGATTGGTAGATACAATAGCGCAACACCTCTCACAAAGCTCACATTAGCTTCAAACAAACCACAAAAAAAGAAGAAAACAAATCATTAAAATTATGTGTAATGGAACCTTTGTATCGAAAGGCAATGATATCATCCCTTTTTGCGAAGTTAGTTGATCCTAACATCAATATTGATTTAAATTTCGTTTAAATTTAACTAAACATCATACTCAAGTTACTCGAAATAATAAAATGATCGGGATTGGCGCATGGGAAGCTGGTTGTCCTCCAGTATCGCTGTATATCCATATTGCCCTATAGTTGTATATGTATTATGTGACTAGTGCTACTGCTTCTTTCACATTTCCTTTTCAACCCTGAGGTCTGGATTTTTGGAGGAGACCGGCAGCACATGAGGCAGCACATGATGGATGAAAGTCAGGTTTCTCTGAGGACTAGCATGTTCAGAACAAGTACTATTGGCTGGGTAGTATTGGCGAACCTTGCCACTCTAGTGAGCTTTGCATACTGCGATAGCACTTCTTCAGCTTCACTTAATGCATATCACCCATTGGAGTACATCAATCCTGTAGAAGGCCACGAATTCATTCAATTTACCAAGGATCCTAAGACAGAGAACTTCTACATTGGGGCAAATAGGGCCCTCCTTCAGCTCAGTACAGACCTGAACCGGCAGCGCATCGTCAGTACAGCTCCAGACCCTGAAACATGTGAAATTCCATGCAATAATCAAAACAGAATTTTAATTGTTGCTCCAGATCCTATAGACAGACTGATCACCTGTGAAGACTACTCTAAGACATGTCAGCTGCGGAACTTAGCAAACATATCCAGCGCTGAGAGGTACCCGAATGTCGTCATCAACTCTGGATCTTCCGCTGTTGGAGTTCTTACAAGTGGAGGAAGCTCATGCTTGTATGTTGGAGTTGGCCCAAACTTCCTGATCAATCAAGTGGAAAAAATACCGTATGTTACCAGATGGGAAATGCAGCCTCCCTTTTCCTCCAGTTCAATGACAACTCAGCAGTCCCCTGAGGCTGCCCAACTGAAATTTCAGGTACATTTCCTTGATGGCTTCAGCTATGAGGGATTCACCTACTTCGTCACAACCCAGATGCAGCTGCAAGAGGGCAGTTATCCTGATGATGCCCCATATGTGTCTATGCTGAGCAGAGTCTGCCAGTCACCAACTGCCTCACTTGATTCCTTCACTGAATTGCCTATAACCTGCTCTTCAGGAGAGGGGAGAATCTCTTATAATCTGATCCAGGCTGTGGAAGTGTCTGTTCCTGGAATGCTTCTGGCAGAGTCCTTCGCTTCATCTGGGGGAGCCCTGTTATACGCTGTGTTTACAGCTGAAGAAGTACCCGACGGTGTGGATGAGCCTCAATCTGCTCTGTGTATCTACAGAATGTCGGACATACAGGAGAAGTTTCTTGATGCAGTATTTGAGTGCCTGACAGAGCAAACTCCACCAATAAGTCACTTGCCGGGCAGTTGTTTCATTTTCCAGGTGAGATGTAACATTATTTTTAAGTCCTTATGGGAACCTGGTATGCTGGGTTCCCCTAGCGTTAACTCATACAAGGCCCTGGTAGGCCCTACACCAAGTTCCAAAAAAGTGTCAACATAAGCGCCTGCATTTATAACCTAAAACCATGTTTATTTCTGTAATGCTGGCATGAAAAATGACTGTGATTGAAACATACATATATTTTTTTGGAACAATATCTGTTTATTTTCTGTATTAATTATAAACCTGCATGTATATTTGTCTTACCTTTTTGTCTCGCCCACCGGATGTGAAGGCGAGACTAAGGGATCCAAATGGCGTCCGTCCGTCGTCCGTCGTCCGTCACAAATGTTAAAGTTTACCTGCAAGACTCTCTTATGATGCATAACTTGGCAACTGTTACAGCAATGGCAGCCACACTTGAGTGATAGAAGCACTAGGGGTATCTTCATGTTATGGTGTTGTCAGAGGTCATGTGATGATGTCAAAGGTCATTTGAGGTCATATATTAAAGAGTATGTGCAAGACTCTTTTCTATGTTAAAGTTTACCTGCAAGACTCTCTTTTGACAAATAACTTCACATAAGTTGCTTGGATTACAACCTAACTTGGGTCATAGATGCACTGGGGGTACCTTCATGTTATGGTGCCGTTGCAGGTCACAGGATAAGGTCAAAGGTCATTTGAGGTCATACGTTAAATTTTACTTGCAAGACTCTCTTATCACATGTAACTCGACACATGTTGCTACAATGGCAATCAAACTTGGGTGATGGATGCACTGGGGGTACCTTCATGTTATGGTGCCGTAAGAGGTCACATGATAAGGTCAAATGTCATTTGAGGTCATACGTTAAAGTTTACTTGCAAGACTCTCTTATCACACGTAACTCAGCACATGTTGCTGCAATGGCAATCAAACTTGGGTGATGGTAGATGTCTCTTGGGAAGTTGAAGGTAACCACAAGGTCAAAGGTTACAGACAGGGGTCAACGAACTTTTAGGGCTCAATGTTAAGTTTGTAGGGCGCATTTTGTTTATGGCTCATAACTTTTGATCCCTTTGTCCATTTGTGACCAAACTTGGATGGAAGATGTCCCTTGGGGAGGTGAAGGTCGTCACAAGGTCAAAGGTCACAGACAGGGGTCAACAAACTTTTAGCGCCCAATGTTATCTTTTTAGGGCGCGTTTTGATTGTGGCTCATAACTTTTGATCCCTATGTCCGTTTGTGACCAAACTTGGACGGTAGATGTCCCTTGGGGAGTTAAAGGTCATCACAAGGTCAAAGGTCACAGAAAGGGGTCAACAAATTTTTAGGGCGCAATGTTAAGTTTTTATGGCGCATTTCGATTATAGCTCATTACTTTTGATCCCTTTGTCCGTTTGTGACCAAACTTGGATGGTAAATGTCCCTTAGGGTGTTGAAGGTCACCAAAGGTCAAAGGTCATAAGAATTAACTTCTGGGAGTTATAAAAAATATTAATTCCTTGTACGCAAATGGGCGAGACACAATTTGGCGATTGCCTTGTTCGAAGTAGAACTCGTATGATTACGTACGTAGCAAACGAGGCTGAGCTCACCAGCTAACATTGACTTTCGCTGACCCCATTCGGGTGCCCTTATAGTGTATAACAAAAAGAGTTTGTCAGTCCATCAGCACACTTTCTATTCATAATTTAATATCCGATCGATATTTCGACATGGTACATGCAGTTGACAGTGAAAAGGGATACATGTACTGCCTTCGTAGAGGCGGATTACGAACCTGTCCGTTCTTCGTTGACGGACTAAAAGAATCTCGTTTGGCGGCTTTGTAGCGTGATGAGGTTTGCGCTTGAGGCGACCTAAAATTATTCTAAATTGCCAGGAAATTATGTTACATCATATCAACCAAGGAAAAAGCAAAAAAAAAAAAATCCTCTGCTCCCAATTTATTTCCCAATAGCCTTATACAAGCCAAACCCCCCCCCCCAAAAAAAAAAAAAACACAAAAAAAAAACGAAACAAACAGCAGATAAACCGGTCCTCATATTTTTAATACGCATTCGTGGTGCAAAAAAGAAAGAAAAAGAAAAAGAAAAAAAGTTCTCATTTGTGGTGCCCAATTGGCTGACAAGCCAAACAACAACAACAACAACAACAACCAACAACAACAACAGCAAAAAAACAAACAAACAAACAAACGAGCAAAAACAAAGAATGGTCCATGGTGCCCAATCAGCTGACAAGCAAAAAAAAAAATCAACAACAAACAAACAAGCGAAAAGAAAGCAAGGTCCATGGTTCCCAGTCGGCTGACAAGCCCCACCCCCCCCCCCCCCAAAAAAAAAAAACAACACACACACAAAAACAAAACCAACATCAACAAACAAACAAACAAAAACAGATTTTCACAACTTTTTACTGTCAATTTCATCAGCAAATCAGGTAATAAATAAACAAAACGGATAGATATTTCCTTTCTGGTCATAATTATGCCCAGCATAATGCTACGTGCTGAAGAGTATTTCTTTTAAAGATAATGCCAGAAAGCATAATTATGCCAACTCTGGCAACCTTGGGGCTTTGAAGGGTCTCGCCGAATTGCGGAAGTCTTTTTTTTTGCCATCTACGAGGCGTTTCATAGGGGGTTTGATCTGACATAAAAATTGATACAAAATGTCAAACCGTCCGTAAGCAATCTAGCAAGAAGAAAAAACAAACAAACTGATTATAGGAAAGAAAAAAAAATCTTTTGTGAATCTGGTGAAAGATCTGGGCTCCACTTCATAAAAAAAAATGTTAGGATAGCAAATCTTACTGGAATGGCAACTTCCAATAGCAACAGCCAATGAGGAACCTGGATTCTTGTCGTTACCATGACAATTGCCACTCCAGTATGAGTTGCTATCATATCGACTTTTTATGAAATGGGGCCCTGCAGTGTAGTCCATTTCCTGCATGAGTGGATACTGTACGACATGTCAAAATAAAGAGCACACTGGTTTCATCTACATTTAGTTGCAGTAGAACTGTAATTACGAACTAAAACAAGACCCTTATGCAAATGTCCCGAGGTGTCTTGTCGACTAACAGATCGATAGCAGGCCATTTTATGAAAACTCTATCTGGCCAAAGAAAAAAATGGTCCTGATAATATTCAGCGTTTTGTTACTTGCAATTTCACTTTCAAATCTTCAAAATGACGTAAATCATAGTCAGGGAGGGTAAATGAATTGCTAGAGTGTTGTGAAAGCCATGTCTCGGTTAATGCAATCGCAGCCCAGTTGTCTTTTAAATTTTCTAACAAATGTAATAAATTATCAGAATGTTTATCAATACATCTTATATTTAAATGTAAAACCATAACATTTTCAACTGATTTAATATTTTGTTGCTTAAACTGATTCTTTGTGAAAATAATAACAAGGTGGACGATGAATAGAATCGTCGTGGCCACAATTATAATCCAGATATGGTGCAGTGTTAGCTGTTGTTGAAATAAAATCTTCAAAGCTGGAAAATTCATGTTGCGTCTCAGTTGTGGTGGGATATTGCCTGACTATTTTAAAAAATTCATCATTATTCAATAAATTAAAAGGGAAATTTAGGGCTTGAGCCATAATGAAAGGAGACAAACACTATCGTTTATATTATGCCACTGGTGCGAGTTTGATAAACTAAGATGTAGACCTGATAGGAGACACAACAAAGGAACAGCAATATGACGAGACAAGACGTCAACATGTAGAACAGTGGCAAAGAAAGCCAAAGGAGTACGAACAAAAATGCATGACATCAGGTGCTGAAGTGGTGGGATAAGGAGGTAGCGTAGTTAAGGACAGTGGGTAGCAGTATCTTGTTGTCCTGTTGTAGTTTGACTGGAGTCCTCGACGGAATCCTGAGAAGCAAGCAAAAATACACAGAAGCAAATGGCAGAAGAGTAACATAATACATCATTATGGCGTTTACTTTAATGACGAGTTTATAGAAAATATCAAATCATATATACACCTTTTGGTATACTTTTGTTATACAGTAAGAGAAAAAAAAAGTCAAAAGGAACGGAACCAGTGTACAAATAGTTCAGGCAGAGTCTATACCGCTGTTGTGTGGACATCAGATAGTGCATGCTAGCTATTAAAGAAAGCTCATCCAACCATTAATGTAGATGACCAGGGAGGTGTGACTACCAACAAGGTAGCGCTGCAAGGGCGCCAAAATAACAACTGACTACTAATTAGTATGTCGACTCAACGAGCCAAATCAGGCATGTTAGGCGATTAGCCGGACAAAACCAGTACATTTAGATGTGAGCAGGTGCTCGTAATGCTATAGAGATATCATAACAACATAAAATGTGGACAAACAGCAGTTTAAGTGCATGAAGCATAGATAAGCAGTACATGTTGAGATTGGATATACTTATGTCAGGTCGGTGGTTACTGCATAATAAACTGTCATTGGAATGCCTTGTTGCAAGTCACAGTCAGTGTTTTTTTTATGGTTATTGTTGAACTTCGAAACTCTTATGATGACGTACGTAGCAATCGAGGCTGAGCTCAACAGATAGCATTGACTTTCGCTGACCCCATTCGAGTGCCCTTATAGTGTATAATAAAAAGAATTTGTCAGTCCATCAGCGCACTTTCTGTTCATGATTTAACCTCCAATCGATATTTTTCATTGTCGGATGGCACATGAAGTTGACTGTGAAAAGGGATACTGCCTTTGTAGAGGCGGAACGCGAACCTGTCCGTTCTTTGTTGACGGGCAAAAAGAATCTCATTCGGGGGCTTTGCAGCGTGCGCAGTGTGAAAAATGGTTTTGTGCTTTAGGCGACCTAAAATTATCTTAAATTGCCAGGAAATTATGTTACATCAATTATCAACCAAGAAATATAGAAAAATAACTCTGCTCCATATTTGTTTCCCAATGGCCTTACAAGCCAACCCCCCCCAAAAAAAACCAAACCAAAACAAAACAAAACAAAACAAACCAACAAAAAACAAAACCCGAAACAAATAGCAGATAAACCGGTCCTCATATTTTTGATACGCATTGTGGTGCAAAAAAAAAGAAGAAAAAAATTGAGTTCTCATTTGTGGTGCCCAATCAGCTGACAAGCAAAAAAAAAAAAAAAAAAAAAAAAAACATGTATAAACAACAACAAACAAACAAGCGAAAAGAAAGAAAGGTCCATGGTTCCAAATCGGCTGACAAGCCCCCCCCCCCCCCCCCCAAAAAAAAAAATAACAACAAAACAAAAACAAAACAAAACAAAACAAAAACAAAAACAAAACGAACAAAAAACAAACTTTCAAATCTTCAATTAGACGTTGACAAGGTGATTCAAATAGGACAAAAGATTTAGTTCCGCTGGAAGTAGAAATATGAATGAAAAGTTATGGAATCTACAAATTGGCACAAGTTTCCACAAGACAGGGACATTGATGGGAACCTTCTGTGCTAAGTAAAGTAGATGAAGCAAATATCGTATACGTATTACTGTCCTATAATGGCCCTATCGGTTTGTAGGGTTATTATAAAGTATTATGAATATCATGGTTACAGCCACCGCTTGACTATCGCAGCCTTCAGCCTCCATAAATATCATCATTTCAGATAACTACTGTATAATGCGCAGTGAGCAGCAGTTTGTAACCATTACAAGATTTTATTTATTTATTTATTTATTTATTCATTTATTTTACATGAGTTAGCTTTAAAAGATAGAGACATTTCTTGAAAATGTGTATATTTTTTGTCTGAGACTTTGGATTTTGTGATCAAGACATCTCATTTCTATTTCACAATCAATACTTCTTTGTTATGAATACGCCTTAAACTCGTATATGTTCAATTATAATGAAATACCCGCAATACATTTGTACATGTACCATTCTATCCTTGTTGTTTTAGGTTTTGGTCAATGGTCAAGTCATCTGGAGCAGTATATTGCATACTTCAATGCTTTTTCCCTGTGCAAATCTTGAATAGTGTTAACAAACGTATCACGTCTGAGGGAATATTAGGATGTTTTAATTATACACTTATTTATTGAATATGATTATGGCAGTATCATAGAGCTTTGATTTATGTAGTGCTATCATATTTCTCCACGAAAGTTGATATGGAGGAATTATTGGATATAAACATGAAAGAAAAAAATTTATATATATCTTTTTATTGTTTTTTCCTTCTCCAGTTCACTAGAGAACAAGCAAGAGATTTTCAGTGTGAAGATGACCCTTTTTACAACTATGCAGCTGCCCAGGAGCCACTCCCTGCTGAAGCAGCGCTGGAATTGAATGGGGTTCATGCCACTTCAATCAGCATAGCAACAGAGGAAATGGAAACTGTGGCATTTATTGGAACAGAGACAGGCGACTTACTGAAGGTACAAATCATTCAGCTTGCCTTCCTCTGCAATATAAGATATGTGTACATGTTTTTTTCGTGTAAAGTGCTGATATAATTTGACCAAGGAGGTTCAAGAGAGTGAAGTCATAATTGTCTTATCGATTTCCTTTGAACCTTTCCTTTGAATGGTCAATAATGGCAAATTGAGCTTGTCATACCCTCACAACTTGACATATTATAGTTTGTTCATAAATTTTTGAAATTTCCAGTTTTTCATTCAAGTTTTTCGCGCAATTATGCCCAAGGCTCAAATCTTGGTATATCCAACTGATCACTATTCTGCAGTTATTCAATCAGGAATAACATCGTGTTTCAAACTTCAAATGACAGAAATATCAAACTTTCGTAATATTTTTTGCTTTTGTTTGTACAGGTTCGATGGAAAAGTGTGAAGTTATGACATGGTTAGCTCACACGTTTGCATATTCATATCCAGTGTGCAAGGACTGTTTTGCAGAAATTAGCAAAACTTCAAATGTCATAACTTCCTTACTTTTCATTCGATTTCAGTTATATTTTTACCGTTGAACTCGCAAGATTTTACTTTTTTTATCAGACTAATTTATATTTGAACTGGATTTCCCCTTTAATACTCACACAGCGGAAATGTTTTCACGAAAGAAATGTGTCCACGCAACTACCCCGCACATGGGCAAGCGCCGCCTGTTGATCTAGATTGCCCCCGTATCTATCTATGTAGGTAATCGTGTTGATAAACAAAACGTGGTTACAACAGCCGATCTCAACTGCATAGAGATCAGTGGTTATAATCCATGCCCCTGATCGGCCCGCTGCGTTTTCTGTCTGCAATTTTAAGCATGCGTGTTGAGTGTATGAGAGGTAAAGGAGTGTTGTCGGGTTAATGTCGGGGTAATTACCCTTGATGGCAAGGCCGAGAAATTTGCATAAGTTACTGCGAAGTCCGAGCAACATTTTGCGGATACCGTTTTTAAGGCAGGGTAAATTATTATTATTATTGCTATCATTTCTTTATCATCAATCTTTATTTTTTTGCGGATGGTCAGCGTAAAAGCTTCGGAGAGAAATCTGCATCTGTAGCGTCACTCTGCGAAATTTTGAACTTATCAAAATTTTGCGGGCTTGGCGCCGTCATTTTTCGTTTCTTTACGGATTAGTAACGGACAGTTACGTCCACATACGACCTTGTGGATGCCTGCGCCCACTCATCCGTATCTAAGTAAATGACCTATCCCACACACCCTATGCCCCAGTCACACAGTGCTTTACGATGGGTTACGTCCGCCGCGGATAAATACGGATGAGTGAACGCAGGGGGACGCAGTGCGGACGCAGGCATCCGCAGGGACGTATGTAGACGTAACTGTCCGTAACTCGTCCGTAAAGAAACGCAAAATGACGGCGCCAAGCCTGCGAAATTTTGAAATGTTCAAAATTTCGCAGAGGGATTCTACGGATGCAGACTTACGCAAGTAACCGCAACCAAACGTAATTATCCGTAACTGAACGTAACTATCCGTAGCCTGGGCGCAGTCCAACCTTTAAAAAAAAAAAAAAACCTCCTGTCCGTTTGCGTTCGTTTACGTTCACCGTAAGTATCCGAAAGTAACCGCAAGTTAACGTATCACAGCACTTTCGCCCGCTTATGGATATTTGCGGACAGTTACGGATGCTGCGGACGATTACGTCCTTCGACGTTTTCCGTGTTCAACTCGCATGGGAACACTGAGACTCGTGGGAAGCAACACAACTCGTGTTCCCAAGCTGCAGCGCATGTATCTGAAGGAATGCTACAGCACAGTCGGTGCAGTGGAGAGGCAGAACCGCATGGTCAAATTATGAAATTTCTCCCACAAATAGTTATTTTAGGTGGCACCCATATACTCATGACATCGGTTGATCCTTCGTGCTGAACTTTTCTTGCACTCTTTGAATGTATATTTTTCGAAGAGGCAATTTTTAGGGTAGGGGATGGGGTGACAGCATTTTATTCACTTTTCTGGCCGGGAAAGTTGTGGGACAGCGATAACTATATAAAACGAGAACGAATTTAGTATTTCTCTATGGTCTTACCCACTTTACGCTCCAAGGAATGTGTATTACATATATATATATATATATATATATATATATATATATATATATATTGTACTTGGGTGTGGGAGGAGTGTTTGAAAGTCTTGATGTATTTTTTTCTTGAAATTCAATGAGCATTGCTTTATTATAAAAAATCTCCTTAACATAACCCAATAAGTCATGAATATCGCTGCACAACGACAGCGTGACCACAGTTTGTTTATTCCATGACTGTGAGTAATAATTTTCTTACTCTAATGTTTAACCTTTCGATCTATATTGTATTTTATTTGTGGTATAATTATGTTATGTATTCATATTTGAGTTGCGCAAGTAAAATTTAAACTTCAAGTTCAAAATGTCATATATCTTTTATTACTGTAAAGCAAATTAAAGGATTACGATTTTTTTCACAACTTCACAACTTTTCACTTTTTCCACAAGTGGACGCAAGTATTCGCATCTGGTCGTATTTGTCCGTATCGCCCGCATTTTTTCCCGTATGTTTTGAACAAATTATCTGGTGACGGCAAAGGATCCGCGGGAGTCCACAGAAAAAACGCCGGACGCAGAGCATTATGTGACTGGGGCATACATCGTAGATTCTATGTCTACGTCCTATTTCTAAATGCAATGCATCACACAGTTTATAAACGTACAAAAAATTTTATGCTTGAAGGCATGAATACTAAACTAGATTTCATTCTTATCAGGCCAGCTGAAATATGAAAAATTATCCTGAAAGACTAGTTGAAATTTGAAAAAAATGAAAATCAATATAAAGTATACAATTTCTTACACATTTTAACTTTGAATTCAATATGAATACAATATAGGTTAACGTATATGCTTATTGCTTTGTTTGTTTGTTTGATAGATACTTTATTTTCTGCAAATCAATATACATAAGTTACATAATCATGAAGATGCAGGAAATATACAAAGTAAATTCAACGCAGAGCCGTTTGACTTGCACAAACCACGATACATATAAGTACATAATCGTGAACATGTAGGAAATATATAAAATAAATTTAACACAGTCTTTTGACTTGCATAAACAACAATATGACAGATATTTAATATACAGTATGCATGTCTATGCAGCAGTGATAAGAATAACATTTATAGCTAAGAAAAGATTATGCAGAGGGCCGCCATTATAAGCATTGCTTGAAAAGATGGCCGGCCCGAGGAAAAGATAAGGACGTATATACTAAATTCGTAACGATATAAATTCTGCTGCGAAGGTAGCAGCAATTGCCACTAGCTTTCGCATACCACACAAAATTTATGTCGACTTTTGACGACTTTATGACGTCTTAATGACGTCTTTATGACCAAAACACACGCATTTAGACAGGTAGAACTCATGTCATAATTATGGAAACATGAAAGTTGAAAAAATAGGCTTTAATATTCAATGTTTTTTACATATATTTTGTACATATCTCGTAATAGCAATTTATGATTGATACAAAAACAACAGCAATCAAGTTCCAACTGGAATCACATTTGTTATTTGTGCATGGTCCCTTAATGAAAATGCATGATCGATACAGCTTAAAAACCAACAGAAATAACGTTCCAAGTGAAAAACCCGCCCTTGATACCTGACGGAATACTGCAACACAGTCGGAGCGGTGGAGTGGCAGAACCGCATGGTCGAGTAATGACATTTCTCCCACAATATGGTCATTTTAGGTGGCATCCATCACTTGAAATCGTTGACCTTTGGTGCTGAACTTGTTTTTCTTGCACTCTTTGAATGTATGTTATTCGTAAAAGGTTACTATTTTGGGCAGGGGTGGGGTGACAGCATTGTATGTGTCTTTCTGGCCGGGGAGGGTGTGGGCAGCGATAACCTATGTAAAATGAGAACAACTGTATTTTTCTATAGTCTTAGCCCCTTTACGCTCCATGTCATGTTTTTATGTTGTATTTTGGTAGGGGTGGAGTGTTCTATAAGTCCAAATGTTTTTATATCTGGAAATTTATTGAGCATTAACTCTTTAACATAACCCAGTAAGTCATGACTATCGATGCACAATTACAGCACAGGGGTACCAAAGTTTGTTCATTTTGTTAACGAAAATTTTGTTAACGAAAATTTCGTCGACAAAATGACTAATTTCGTAACAAAATAGGCCATGCGACACTTGGCGCTCCATACAAATTGTCCATGGTTTAAACCATGGTTTCAATTGTACCACCTTTGTGATTTCGGGCCAGTGTGTTTGATATGTGAAATTATTTCGATATCACATCTTCTCAAAACACATTGTGTATTCTCTTTTGTGATATTGTGATATTTCCTTTTACAGGCCCATCTCAATAGCAGCTCTTATGCCAGGAAATATGAAGTAGTTACAGTAGGCTCAACACCAATCAAACAGATCACCCTCTTCAATTCTTCCGATGACCAGCTCTATGTTCTAACTGAGCAAAAGGTATGACTGAGAACTCAATCTTAATATCCTTAACATGTCAAATGTGTACTGAGAGATAATCGTTGTTAAAAGCAATGGAGGAAAGGTTGTACATGTATATAGAGAGCAGAGAGCCATGCATTGTCTTTTTGCAGAGTTGCAAATAACCAATCCCACCTTGATATCAAACTCTATTCTATTTTCCTGGTTTAACGTCATACTGGCACTGATTTTAATTGTAGCAGAGGATTTAATGGTCATTGACTTTCATAGCTCGAAGGTTTTTTTTTTTTTTTTTTGCATCAGCGATTTGCAATTATGTGATGTATTGCAGGCTGAAATAAAAAAAAGTTTTCTCAACATTAAATTTTGAGAAAACCATGGAGACGGTTGAAATGGAGGTAGCGATATCATAGTTAAACATGTGAAATTTGACATTCAGATGGCTGTTATTTTTCATATGACTTTAATAGCACGGGAACGAGGGTGAGAATTGAAGATGTATTTGGATTAATTTTATTTTTATCGCGTGCATTTGGTAATAGGGACCTGTCAGCCTATTTTGGGAAAGGTCAAATTCACTTTTGAGTACCACAGTAGAAGAAATTAAATATACGCTTTGCAAGTAAAGTATTTCTCTGATTATGACTTGTATGATCATTTTCAGAGTGGTTGAATTCGGGATCGTGTACCACATTGATGAAATACAAAAGAAGTCCTATTAATTCCAAAAAAAAAATCGGATTTTTCGTTTTGGAGACGAATGCACTTGTGCTATGTGAGGCAATATTTTCACGATTTTGACGAATATCTGTCGGGTAAAAAATGCAAAAAGAAATGAGAATAAAAACACGGCAAAATATGCTGCCTTTGATATGCATAGGCCCTATCATTCTTCTAAAATCACCACTTGTGATTACTTACATCAGAGTTGATAACATGGTACATAGGTGGCAACATTTTGATGTTTGGTAATTTTGTGAATATACAATGTTTTCAAAGTTGACCTGGCATACGAGTGTATAGCGTAACCTTTCTTTCATGATTATCATTTGCACACTGCTTCTTTCACAATCTAAAAATTGTAACCATTTTATTGAACTTTGTGTATTTATTTGTATTTATCATGCAGATAAAGGACAAGCATGCAGTTTTACTTACCTCCTGCCAAAATTCCAAGAGAATACACAATGTGTTTTGAAAAGATATGATATCAAATTCATTTCACATATCAAACACAAAGAAGAAAACCAGGCAAAATCAAGGTCACATGATATGGGAGACAGTCTGAAGATGCGCATGTTGGGCCACGTTCATATTTGTGGACATTCACATGGTTCTGGTTCTCTTTTATCTGTCCAAGGTTTTCAGTGACACTTCATCAATTTGTTACCCGTCTTTATTGTTTTTAACTATAAAAAATTACATTCTCACGGAATAAAGGCCGGTATATTGTGTGCATTCATGACATATGTTTTGGTATAGTTGTGCACTCCCATGCCTTCCTGTATAGCAACTTGAATTTTACCTCCTGAAATATTAATGAATATATGCCGTAAACCCTTTTTTTTTTAATACAAAATATGTGTGTGTTTGTTTGTTTTTTTTTCCATTTCTGCAGCTGGTGCGTTTGTCTACGGTAAATTGCTGTCAGTACAAAACGTGCAATGAGTGCATTGGTGAGAGCGGAGCAGACGACGGTGACCCGTACTGTGGATGGTGCACATTACTAGCAAGGTAGGGGGAATACAGAGTGTGACTATGCTTCATATCACCTAGTGAATTCCCCGTACTTGAGCTTCTTTTATTTAGTTTTTTTTTTTTTTTTTTTGGAGTTTAGAGTTTTACAAGTGGTCAGGAAGACGCTAGACACAGGAAGGACCTCGTGAGCAAACTCTCAGACTACTTCATATTCAATCCATTTCCGCCAGGTGCACTCGCTACCGGGACTGCATGCACGTGGAAAAGCTATCAAGATGGCTGCCATTCAGCTCAGAGGAGTGCGTGGGCATCGAAGACACCTCGGTGGGCCTCAGTCTCCCTGTATCCTCACCTTCGCAGACGGTGAGTTAACCTCAGATTATCTTTACCAGTACCACCTTCCTGCCTTCACAGTTTCCTCTCCACACCTCGGTGGTTGTTGCAGAGAAGTTCTGTTTTTTCTGGGAAAAGCAGATTTGAATGAGCAACTCTTCATGCAGCAGTCAAGTTAGTTTGTGCCTAATGATACAGTGACATTCTGTTAAGTAAAAGAAAAGGAATGTGTAAGCTTCTTTTGTTCTCTGGGTCGCGATTCTTAATTCGGCAAATTCTAATGATTTTTCCTTTTTCATTCCAGCATTTCTCCAACAAAGACAAAGATATGGGCCCGCCTATTAGTGTGGATGGTGTGGCTGACTATTCCTAGCTGTCACATTAATAGCTGTATGGGCTGGCATGCAGTACATTGATCGAACAGTTCCACTTTCAGCTACACAGAAAAGGTTACTTCAGTGGTACTTACAGATCTTTAATTCTTTATTTATTTTCTTTCTTTCCGTTTTAACCGAAATGGGTACTATAGCCACACGGCTAAAAAAAATACGATGTGAACAAGTAACTTTATACACCATTATTAGATTTTCGGGATGTTAAATGAAACGCAGTTTGAATTATTTTAATGAAGCAGAACTGAAGGAAAAAACAACAACTAACAAATGAAATAGAATAGGGCTTCCTGCATGATGAAAAGGCTTACGAGACCGAAACTATGCATACAAAACCCACGAGACCGACACTACGCTTAAAAGGCTCACGAGGCCGACATTACGCAAACAAAGCTCACGGGGCCGACACTAGTAAAAGAGGTTCACGAGACCGACATTTAATAGGCAAAAGAAGGCCCACGGGACCGACAGGATGAACAGCGCCACCTATACACCAATTAATTGTATAGGGTGTCCAGATGTTATCATAAGGAAGATATGAGAGACGGAAAAGGAGAGTTGTTAGGGTATTACCCCGTCAATTGCTCTCTCTAGCCCCCTGTATTGCCCAAGATTTTAATTGTGTCTGTGTTTGTGAGTGTTTGTGGAAAAAAAAATTCAAGAAAAGTGTGCATCAGGTCTTTCCACATTAATTAAAAAAAAAAATGCCAAAACTCCGGCCCCAGCTCTTTTGCATGCTAAATCTTTGATCTGTTTTATATATTTAACTCCCCGAACAGATACTCTCCCAACTTTAACCAGCATGAGCCTACACTAACAAGCACAAGCGGGTGATATATAGTTTCTCTCTCTCTCCCTCCCTCATTACTTGCAGGTAATAATGGCAACACGCTGTCAGACGTCGGAACTACCATTATCATTAGTGGTGGAAGCTGGAACTAGCACACATCTGAGATGTACTGTTACTGGAGGAACAGCATCAAATTTCACATGGATTGATGCCTCAGTTAGCCCTCCTATCATCATGTTCAGTGGAGGGAACAAAGAAACCGCTAACGCAAAATATGTTCACTTTACTGTATCAGATAATACAACGTCGTCTACACTGATAATCACTGCTACACAGATTGCCGAAGAAGGGATTTATTTTTGCCAAGCTTCAGAAGTGGCGGATCCTGCACCAGCAGTACAAGTTATTGTAGAGGGTGAGTTGCCTCAAGGTAGATCGCAGGGTGGACCAATTATGAATGCTCTGCCATCTTAGCAGGGATTGTAGGTATTATAAAGTATATCCTATATAGTTAAAATCTCTTGTGGTTTTTTTTTAATGCTGTTTTACAACTTTATTTGCCTTCATGCCCCAGTCACACAGTGCTTTGCGATGGGTTACGTCCGCCGCGGTTAGATACGAATGAGTGAACGCAGGGGGACGCAGCGTGGACGCAGGCATCCGCAGGGACGTATGTAGACGTAACTGTCCGTAACTCATCCGTAAAGAAACGCAAAATGACGGCACCAAGCCTGCGAAATTTTGAAATGTTCAAAATTTCGCAGAGGGATTCTACGGATGCACACTTTCGCAAGTAACCGTAACCAAACGTAATTATCCGTAACTGAACGTAACTATCCGTAGCCTGGACGCAGACCATCCGCAAAAAATTTTACCTCCCGTCCGTTTGCGTTCGTTTACGTCCACCGCAAGTATCCGAAAGTAATCGTAAGTTAACGTATATCAACACTTTCGTCCTCTTACGGATATTTGCGGACAGTTACGGATGCTGCGGAAGATTACGTCCTTCGACGTTTTCCGTTTTTCACTCGCATTGGAACACAGAGACTCGTGTTGCCAAGCTGCAGCGCATTTACCTGAAGGAATGCTACAATACAGTCGGAGCAGTGGAGAGGCAGAACCGCATGGTCAAATTATGACATTTCTACCACAAATTGTCATTTTAGATGGCACCCATATACTCATGACATCGGTTGACCCTTGGTGCTGAACTTTTTTTTTTCTTGCACTCTTTGAATGTATATTTTTCGAAAAGGCAATATTTTGATTAGGGGAAGGGGTGACAGCATTTCATTCACTTTTCTGGCCGGGAAAGGTGTGTGACAGCGATAACTATATAAAATTCTCTATGTCAATGATGTGTCAAAATTCTCTATGTAGGGGATGGGGTGAGAGCATTTCATTCACTTTTCTGGCCGGGAAAGGTGAGTGACAGCGATAACTATATGAAATTCTCTATGTCCATGTCAAAATTCTCTATGTCAATGATATGTCAAATTCTTCAAACATCCTCTCTTTCTTATTATTTGCGGATGATAATAATGTGTTTTATCTGATTCTGATTCTGATCGATTAACACATGATACTTTAAACTGTGAATTAACGAAGTTACTCCATTGGATAAGAGCGAACAAACTGTCAATAAATTTGCAAAAATCTGCAAGAAAAAATGCATGCTGTTCAGTAATTCGCTGGAAAATCTACCGAGAAACGTTTTCCTGGAAGGCACGGTCATAGACGAAGTCTCTTCCATCAAATTTCTAGGTTTGATTCTGGACAATAAACTTACCTGGGGTTTGCATATTGATTCTGTGTGTCGAGTTATTTCAAGGAATATAGGTATTATAAACAAAGTTAAATTTTATCTTCCCAAAAATTTACTTTTTATGTTATATTCTGCTTTGATACTACCTTACTTAAACTATGGTATACTCGCATGGGGAAACACTTTTTCTACTTATACAGAAAGAATACTATTATTACAGAAAAAAGCTCTTCGTATCATTTGTCAAGAATCGTGGAGAAGTCATACTTATAATTTATTTCACGAAAATGATATTTTGAAAATTTGACCTATATTGTTTGCAATTAGGACAATTCATGCATAAACTCACCAACCATTCTCTCCCCCTTGTGTTTGATTCCATGTTCTTAAAGAATGAAACTGTTCATGCATATCCAACCCGTCAATCCCATAAATATCATTTGCCTTTGACTAGGACGGTTTTTGCAAAATCTTTATTCTCCTTTTCTGGACCAAACTTCTGGAATTCTTTTGATAATTATATAAAAGAAGCTTTAATTCTTAATACATTTTCTTTAAAGTTAAAGAATTATTCAAAAACTTCGTGTGCAGCAAAATAAATAATTCTTTTTTTTTTTACTTTTGATTTTCAAAATCGTTGTTCAACTTTCAACTTTCAACTTTATTTTCACCTCCATCAAAATGAACAAAGAAATTTATGTACATTGCATATACACGGGATATTTGTGATACAGAACAAAACTTGAAAAGGTACATAAGAAAATTATGAAAATGAAAAGTAGATGTGATTACATCTTTGTTAAATACATAAAGCATATAATACAAGTCAACTAAGGATGAGGATGGAAGTGGAGGGTCCCACTAAGAAGCAAAGCTTGTACGATATGGGACCCTCAGAAAAATACACAAAACATCAATATAAAACACAATAAACGAACCGATGTCAACTGACATCAAAATGATTGGGAAGAGGAAAAAGAAAGAAAAGGAAAGGAAAAAAAAAAGAGGAAAAAAAGAGAGGAAAAAAAGGGAGAAAAAAAGAGGGAACTACAGCATGTGCCATCGTGGACGCAAGCAATCTGGATTTCATAATGTAAAATAAGTGATAAAATACAAGCTGGATTAAATGTAATGCAAAACATTTTTTATACGTAGTTATGTTGGTAAGAATGCAGGAGAAAAAAAAAACACATCGTTATATTTAGAACACAGACAGGGACATAGTTTAATAGGAGGACTTATGTAAAAAATAATGATGACTTGACTGAGATGATAAAGGGAAACTAACTCTGTTGGATGTTGTAAAGTTTCAATAAAAATGATTTTAATTTATTCTTAAAGGAATTCAGAGATTGAGCTGTAGTAATGTTACTGGGAAGTGAATTCCAGTACTTTGGCCCGTCGTAAATAAATGTGTTTTGAGCCAACAAAGTTCTCAGAAATGGCAAATGGAAATCATTTGATCGCCGTGTTGGATAATTATGAATGGATTGATTTCTTTGAAACATTGTTTCAAATATATTTGGGAGATTATTTTTATTATAATTATACATAAATTGTCCTAGATTAAACAAATACAAATCATTAATTTTCAATATTTTATGCTCATAAAATAGTGGGTCAGTATGGGACAAAAATGCAGTATGACATATAACACGGAGTGATTTCTTTTGCAATAAAAGTAATTTATCTAAGAATGTTTTATATGTATTTCCCCACGCGAGAATACCGTAACTTAAATATGGCAATATTAAGGATGAATATAATACGAGCAGGGACGACAAAGGAAAACAAAACTTAAGCTTATTAATTATACCAATATTACGTGAAATAATTTTACATATACTGTCAATATGAAATTTCCAGGACAGCTTATTGTCAACTGTTACTCCAAGAAATTTTATATGGGAAACATTTTCGAGTGGAGTACCATCTAAAACAATATCAACAGGTAATGCCTCAGTAGAATTACTAAAGAGCATATATTTTGTTTTTTGAAGGTTAAGAGATAGCTTATTTGCTTTTATCCACTGGGCAACATTTTCTAATTCTGAATTTATTGTATTAACAAGGGTAAAAAGATTATTGTATGAAAAAAAAATAGATTTGAGTCGTCTGCAAAAAGAATAAAAGAAAGAACATCTGATGATCTACAAAAATCATTTATGTAAACAGTAAACAACAGTGGACCTAATAAACTTCCCTGTGGTACCCCACATTTAATATTTAATATTTGTGAATTACAACCATTTAAAGAAACATATTGTTTCCTGTTCATGAGGTAGCTCCTGAACCACTCCAAGGCCTTCCCACGCACTCCATAATGGTGTAATTTGTTAAGTAAAATATCATGATTGATGGTGTCGAAGGCCTTGGAGAAGTCCAGGAACAAACCTATCAAATGAGAAGATTTATCGATAGCATGTGCCACTTTTTCTATAAAACTCAATAATGCATGTGTGGTGCTATGTTTCTCCCTAAATCCAAACTGAGAATTCGTAAATATATTATTAAATTTAAAGAAATTAATAGTTCTTTTATAAATAATTTTTTCAAGAATTTTTGACAATGCACTTAACAAAGAAATTGGTCGGTAATTATTTACATCTAATTTGTCACCTTTTTTAAACAAGGGGATGACTTTTGCT
Organism: Diadema antillarum; assembly: GCF_040938485.1. Taxonomy (NCBI): domain Eukaryota; kingdom Metazoa; phylum Echinodermata; class Echinoidea; order Diadematoida; family Diadematidae; genus Diadema; species Diadema antillarum. The sequence continues at coordinate 387,453 of NW_027271124.1, read as the reverse complement.
ATTTTCATACTTTCGGGGAAGGTGCCATTAAAAAGGGATAGATTAAATATATGAGCTAAGGGATCCGCAATTGACGATATTACCCCCTTTAAAAGAAAATTGCTGATGTCATCGTGTCCAGCACTTTTTTTGGAACTGAAATCAGAGACAATATTAATTATCTCCTGAGTGTATGTTGGATTAAAAAATATTGAACTAGAATTTGGGGGACCCAAAAAATTTGAAAAATGTTTCGTGGAGGGAGGAATATTACTTGCCAGGCTTTCACCAATTAAAGAAAAATGGTTATTCAAAATATCACAAATTTGTTGAGAATCATCAACAATTTCACCATCAAATCTAATTTTTGTAATATTTGACTTAACATTTGATATATTCATGGCTTGCTTTAAAACTTTCCATGTATTTTGCATATCATGCCTGTAAAATTGTAACTGATTGGTATAATATTTTTTCTTTTCTATTCGTATAATTTCCGTCAAAGCATTTTTGTAACTAGTGTATTTCAACTTTGATTGCTCAGTACGTTTCATTTTAAATCTGTAATATAAATTATTCTTTCTATTTATTGAACGCAGGAGCGATTTTGAAATCCATGCGAGCCTGGGTATTTTTTTGTAATTAGCTGATTTTTCTCTACGTTTTGGAATACAAATGTCCAAATGTTGGATAAAAATCTTCATAAAATATTCATAAGACAAATTAACATCATCTGTATCAAAGATACAGGACCAGTCTGCGGTGTCTAAGCTAGCACCTAGCCTAGCTATACTTTCATGAGTAATTCTTCGTTTAAATATATTGTTGTTTTTTATTATTAACTGTTTCATTTAAAGAAAAACCAGTTGAGGTGGGGAAATGATCGGTGATATCTGAGAGTACTACAAAAGAATCAGGAGGAGGAAGAATGTTACAAAAAATGTTATCAATTAAAGAAACAGATTCATTAACTATACGTGTGGGTTTAGATATTAAGGGTAAAAAAGAGGCAGACAAAAATATTTCCAAAAAATCTTGCGACATATTATTCTGTTTTAGTAAATCTATATTGAAATCACCCATTATAAAATAATTTTTATTGATGAAAAGTGGGTTTTTAACCAGATCCGAAAAATAATCTAAAAATGATTTAGTATTCGCGTTTGGTGGTCTATATACTACACCTATGATTATATTTTTGCTGCCTGGAACTGTGATTTCAATAAATAAAGACTCAAAAAAATCAGTCATACTGGTGAACTCATCGCGGACTACATAATCATAATTTTGTTTAACATATATGGCAACGCCTCCACCTACCCTATTTTGTCTGCTATTAACCACTAAATCGTACCCGTCGAGAGCGAAGGGAAGACTGGAGTCATGAGAGAGCCAGGTTTCGGTTAAACCTACCGCCGAGATATTATGCATGATGGATCTATTTAAAAATAACCTCAATTCTTCAAAATGCTTATTAATACTTCTAATATTAAAATGTAAAAGAGAAAAAGTAGTACTATCATATTCCTTGACAACATTGGTAAATTGGGATTGAGTAAGATATTCAGAAGACGGACTTTGCAATTGGTTCTCTGTGTCAAAATCATAATCTAATTCTTGCGGCGATGAATTAAAACTGTCAGAAACATAATTATCAAAAAAATTGTCATTTTGATTGATATTTGATTCGTTTTGTTCAAAAGAAGGTCCTGCCAAATCAAAAAAGTCATCATCATTAATTGAATTGAATGCTGTGTCTATAGAATTGCGTATTAAAGGTTGAGCGTGTTGTCCGTTGCTTGAGTCCACGAGGGCACCTGTAGAGGGCAGTATAGAACAATTTGACTGTGGAGATTGTTGCAATATTGCAGTTACACATTTTATCGTTGTCTCTTAATATAACGTTGTCTACAAAGGAAAATAGGATCGTCCTATACATAACATTAATACGATCTAAGTAGGCACAAACATAAAGAGAACAGTTTGTCATAAGCATGAATACTAATATTCAAAATAAGTTATAATAAAACTCCGGTAATTGTTCTTTATCCGATCAATAGAAGGAACACAATTGTCATGTATGTAATACGTATTGTGTTATGACAGAAGAGAAGACATCTCAAGTCTCATAGGGACCGCCAACCGCCAGTATATAGGGCAAATACTAGGTTGCCAAGGGCAACTCTAGGAAGGAAATCCTTACCCGAAGAATCAATTTTACAAGAAATGAAAAAAAAAATAACCGTTTTTATCATTAATTCTATACGGATTCCTCCTCTCCCATAACTGCAGCGCAAAAGATCACCCATCCCTATGCCCCAAAAAGACCAACACGCTGGGACCGCCGACGGCCAGTATATTATATAGGGCAAATACATGGTTGCCAAGGGCAACTCTGTAGCGAACAAGGCACACACCAAATTCGAGCAAGTTACAAGTTGACATAATATATTGTAATAAACTGTATTAAACTGTGCAGCCGGTCCACTGCGTGAGTGGAGAAGAATACAATACTCGGCTGATACTGTCAGTTCTGATGGCACCCGTTGGCAGATGCCATCCTGGACAAAAAGAACATGTAGGGCAAATACACGGTTGCCAAGGGCAACTCTATAGCGAACAAAGCACACACCAAATTCGAACAAGTTACAAATTGACATAGTATGTTGTAATAAATTGTATTAAACTGTGCAGCCGGTCCACTGCGTGAGTGGAGAAGAATACAATACTCGGCTGATACTGTCGGCACCCGTTGGCAGATGCCACCCTGAACAAGAAGAACAAACTGAACAATTCACCCTGGATAACTATACAACCTGTATAAGATGCTTAAGCGTGTTTCAAAAATGATAATGAAATTTAGCTTGTGTACGTTGACTGCTAAAAGGTTGAGTAATTTGGGAGCATACCTAGATATTTAAAACATCAGCTGATTGAGTTCTGAATTGGTATGCCAATTAATCAGAAAAATATTTCGACCAAGAGAGAGTGAGAGAGAAAAAAAACACCCAAACACATTTTATTAACTTATTGTCGTTATCGTAAAGGGTATAATATCAACAACAACAACAAAGTATTAATTGCAGTCAGTTTTAGTCAATATTGAAAATATTTCTTGCATAGGTTATGGCATAGACGTGGATTTAGTTGCGATGGATCATAACCCCGTGCAGGCTCTAAACGCAATAAAATGCCGAAAATCATAACAACATATTTATCACATGGATTATGATACAAACAGATTTGGTTACAACGAACCCTTACCCCGTGCAGGCTCTAGATTACAATAAAGTGACCTGACAACCATCATGCCTGCCGGGTACAAATCTCAAACAGCTACAATCTAAAGGAGCCCATGCCCGAGGAATCCATTTGGAGAGAACAGGGGAGAGAACCAGCAATGGGCTTGAAAACAAGGAATGTCTACGAATAAACCGTATTTATCATTCATTCTTATACAGATTTCTCCTCTCCCACAGCTGCAAAGCAATAGATCTCCTCATCCCTATGCCGAAACAAGATCCACACGCTGGGACCGCCAACCATTATATTATATAGGGCAAGTAACAGTTGCAAAGCGCAAGGCACACATCGAATTCGAACACGAGACAGGTTAACATAATCATTGTACTGTAATACACTGTATATGCGGCCGGTCCACTGCGTGAGTGGAGAAGAGTAGAACATTCGGCTGATGCTGTATGCAGTTCAGATGGCACCCGTTTGTAGATGCCATCCTGAACAAAAAAAAAAAAGAAAAAAGGAACAGACTGTACAATTCACCCTGGGTAACCATACACTACCTGCATCAAATGCTTAAGCGTGTTGCATTAATGATAATGAAATGTAACTTGCATACGTTTACTACTAAATAAAGTTGAGTAATTTGGGAGCATACCTCTCATTAAAAAAAAACAACAACAAAAAACATCAGTTGTTGGAGTTCTGACTGAGAATGCTAATTAATCAGAAAAATATATCGACCAAAAGAGAGAGAGAGAGAAAAAAAATCCCCAAACTCATTTTTTATTTATTATTATTACATCATGAAGGTATTTATCAACAACAACAACAACAAAACATTAATTGCAGGTAGGTTTAGTAAATATTTAGAATCATAACAACTCGCATGTATTGTGATGTGAACGTGGATTTGGTTGCATGGACAATAACCCCTTGCAGACTCAAATCACAATAAAATACCGAAAATCATAACAGCGTATTTATCACATAAATTATGGTATGAACACAGATTTGGTTACAATAAACCATTACCCTGTGCAGGCTCTTGATTACAAAAAGTGACCTGACAATCACCATGCCTGCCGGGTACAGATCTCAAACAGCTACAATCTAGGGGAGCCCATGCCCGAGGAATCAATTTGGAGAGAACCAGCAATGGGCTTGAACACAAGGAATATCTATAAATAAACCATTTTTGTCATTCAATATTTTACGGATTTCTCTTCTCCCATAGCTGCAGCGCAAACGATCACCCCGTCCCTAGTATGCCCCAACAAGATCCACACGCTGGGCAAGTACACGGTTGCCAGGGGCAACTCTAAAGCGCAAGGCACACGCCGAATTCGAACAAGATGAGGGTTAACATAGGGCCTACTGTATTGTAATACACTGTACAGCCGGTCCAATGCGTAAGTGGAGAAGAATATAGCATTCGGCTGATACTGTATGCAGTTCAGATGGCACCCGTAGCAGATGCCATCCTGAACAATAAAGAGAAGACTGTACAATTCACCCTGGGTAACCATACACAACCTGCATCAAAAGCTAATGCTTAAGCGTGTTGCATTAATGATAATGGAATGTAACTTGCATACGTTTACTGCTAAAAAAATGAGTAATTTGGGAGCATACCTCTAATTTAAAAAAAAAAACATCAGTTGTTGGAGTTTTGACTGAGAATGCCAATTTATCAGAAAAATATTTCGACCAGAAGAGAAAGAGAAAAAAAAATCCCAAAACTCATATTTTATTTGTTATTATTACATCATGAAGGGTATTTATCAACAACAACAACAAAATATTAATTGCAGGTAGGTTTAGTAAATATTTAAAATCATAACAACTCGCATGTATTGTAATGTGTACGTGGATTAGGTTGCATGGACCATAACCCCTTGCAGACTCAAATCACAATAAAATACCGAAAATCATAACAGCGTATTTATCACATAAATTATGGTATGAACACAGATTTGGTTACAATAAACCATTACCCTGTGCAGGCTCTTGATTACAAAAAGTGACGTGACAGTCATCATGCCTGCCGGGTACAGATCTCAAACAGCTACAGTCTAAGGGAGCCCATGCCCGAAGAATCAATTCGGAGAGAACCAGCAATGGGCTTGAACACAAGGGATATCTATAAATAAACCATTTTTATCATTTATTATTTTAAGGATTTCTCTTCACCCATAGCTGCAGGGCAAAAGATCACCCCGTCCCTAGTATGCCCCAACAAGATCCACACGCTGGGACCGCCAACAGTTACTACATAGGGCAGGTACACGGTTGCCAAGGGCAACTCTAAAGCGCAAGGCACACGCCAAATTCGAACGAAATGCAGGTTAACAGAATTATGTAGGGCCTATTGTCACGCCAATTGTATTATAATGCACTGTGCAGCCTGTCCACTGCGTGAGTGGAGAAAAATATAGCATTCGGCTGATGTCAATTAATCAGAAAAAAAACTATATCTCAACAAAAGGATATAACTTACTATCATTATATCATAAGGGTATTTATCAACAACAACAAAGAAAAAACTTTAATTGCAGGTGGGTTTGATGAATATTGAGAATCATAACAAATATCTCTCACATGGATAATGCGGTAGGCGTGGATTTGGTTGTCACGGACCATATCCCGTGCTGGATCTAATCGCAATAAAATTCCGGCAATCATATCAATATATTTATCACATACACTATGATATAACCATAAATTTAACTACAATGAATCCTAATCCCGTGCAGGCTCTAGATTACAATAAATTGATCTGACAACCATCATGCCTGCAGGGTACAGATCTCAGGCAGCTACAGCGTAAGGGAATCCTTGCCCGAGGAATCAATTTGGAAAGAACCAGCAACGGGCTTGTTCACAAGGAACATCTATGAATAAACCGTTTTTATCATTTATACGGATTTCTCCTGTTCCATAACTACGGAGCAAAAGATCACCCCATCCCTATGCCCCAAGAAGACCAACACCCTGGTACCGCCAACCATCACTATATGGTGCAAGGACACGGTTGCCAAGGAAAACTCTATAGCGAACAAAACACACACCAAATTCCAACAAAATACAGGTTTACATATTATAAATACATTGTACAGACAGCCGGTCCACTGCATGAGTGGAGAAGAATATAACACTCGGCTGATACTGTATTCAGTTCAGATGGCACCCTTTGTAGATGCCATTCTGAATAGAAAAAAAAAACCAGACTGGACAATTCACCCTAGTTGACTAAACAATCTGCATAAAATGCTTAAGCGTTTTGCATTAATGATAATGAAGTGTGTATAGCTTGCGTACGTTGACTGCTAAAAGGTTGGGTAATTTGGGAGCATACTAATAGCTCTATTTTCAAAACATCGGCTGTTAAGGTTCTGAATTGAGCTACCAATTGATTGAAATATATATGTGTATACATATATATATATGTATTTATCACTTCATACATTTAGATTTGGTTGGGATGGATCATGACATCGTGCAGACTCTAATCACAATGAAGTGACTTGACAACCGTCATGTCGGCCAGGTAAAACTCCTACAGCCTAAAAGGAAACCTATACTTGAGGAATCCATTTGGAGGAAACCAGTAATGGACTTGTTTACCAGGAACATCTATAAGTAAACCGGGTTTTTTTATCATTCATTCAATACGGATTTCTCCTCTCCCACAGTTGGAGAGCAAAACATCACCCACTCCCTATGCGCCAACAAGACTAACACTGAGGAACTCTTTACATGATTTAGGATAAGAACAAGGTTGCCAGGGGCAACACTAGTAACCAAGACACACCAAATTTGAGCAAGTTACACCTGCTGTAATACACTGTGCAGCCGATTCATTGCGTGAGTGGAGAAAAATGTGATACTCGGCTGATACTGAATTCAGTTCAGATGGCACCCATTTGCAGATGCCATACTGAACAAAAAGATCCGACTGTATAATTCACCCTGGGCAACTATACAAACTGAATAGTCATGCTTAAGCGTGTTTCATTAATGATAGTGAAATGTAGCTTGCGTACGTTAACTGCTGAAGGGTTGTAATACACTGTGCAGCTGGTTCAAGACACAAACCAAATTTGAGCAAGTCACACCTGCTGTAATACACTGTGCAGCCGGTTCATTGCATAAGTAGAGAAAAATATAATACTCGGCTGATATTGTATTCAGTTCGGATGGTACCCATTTGCAGATGCCATCCTGAACAAAAGGAGAAAAAAAGAAGAAAAATACAGTATCTTGATATACATTTGGCACTGCAAGTTGACAGCAATTCTAGTACATTTTGGATTCATTGTCTTCTACCATTTCACTTTAGTATCTTAATATACATTTGGCACTGTACGTTGACAGCAATTCTAGTAAACTTTGGATTCATTTACTTCTACCACTTCAATTTAGTGTAATGAAAACCGGAATATTTGTAATCATGCAAAAACCGGTGTGTTTTTATAAGGAAACCAGTGCGCATATTTTAACCAAACCAACGTCATTGAATTTTTGAGCGCAATAGGTATACCTAATGAAAAACCAATACGCACATTTTAATTAAACCAACATCATTGCATTTTTGAGTGCAATAAGTATACCTAAAATATAATTTCTGAGTTGCTCATGCAGGACAATAGGTATCTATCATATCATAATCATGTACAACTGGGCGAATGTTACTGATCTTCTCTGTAGGGTACACAAAACTTCAGTTGAAGTTATAAGAATTTTTGAGTGCAATAAGTATACCTAAAATATAATTTCCGAGTTACTCATGTAGGACAATAAGTATCTATCATAGCATCATCATGTACAACTGGGCCAATGTTACTGATCTTCTCTGTAATAGGCTACACAAAACTTCAGTTGAGGTTGTAAGAATTTTTTTAGTGCAATAGGTATACCTAAAACTATGATTTCTGAGTTACTCATGCTGGACAATAAGTATCTGTCATATCATAATCATGTACAACTGGGCCAATGTTAGTGATCTTCTCTGTAGGGTACACAAAACTTCAGTTGAAGTTAAAAGAAATGTATATAGGAGATGACTACTCACTCGAAATTAAAGGGAGCGCCTCCGGTTTGGCGCCATTTTCCGGCAGAGAATCTCAACTTGGTACCTTTGCTGTACATTTCTTGGACTTGTTTCTTCCATTTCTGTTTTTCTTCCAGGTCAGTCTGCGTCAAGTCGTCGATCATGAAATATCGCTCGTCCTTTAGGATTTCCCTGGCACGACGGATGACATCTACTTTTTCTCTGTATGAGAGAAACTTTATCAAGATGTGCCTGGGACGACCTTCCACCTTGCGACCATCACGATGAGCTCGCTCCACCTTTGTGGTCATCTTGAATTTGGACCGCAGGATGTCTTCGACGATGTGGGCGCAGTCTTCCCTCTGGTCATTTGGTGTTTCAGGGATTCCCACGATGCGGATGTTATTCCTCCTAGATATTCTTTCGGTTTTGTTTGTTTCCGCTTTGTTCTTCAATACTTCGGAGCGGAGTTTGGCAATTTCTTTTTCCATTCTTTTCATTCTACCTTCCATTTCCTTTTGTTTGACTTCGAGATCATCGACCCGTTTGCTCTCAAATTGGATAGAAGCTTCAATGTTGGCCTCAAGATCGCTCAACTTCCCAAGGAACTTGTCGACAGCGTCTTGGATCATTTTATTGAATCCGCTGGTAGCTTCCTTGAAATATGCGTCCAAGCTTCCAGGGGTTTGCACATTGGGAGGTGCAGAGGCCAGTGCTTCCTTGTCGGCGGGCATAGTGGTGCCTCGAAGTCAGAGGGTTGTTTTGGATGGTATTAAATCTTCTTCAGTAGCGGTAGGATCTGGAGTGCCTCAGGGGTCGGTTCTTGGGCCTTGCCTCTTTCTACTTTACATCAATGACTTGCCTGATGGTCTCGCGTCAAAGGTTCGCCTTTTTGCCGATGATGCAATTTCTTACATGACCATCGACAATCAACATCATACGCAAAATCTTTAAGAGGACCTAAACAAAATTGGTGACTGGGCGAAAAATGGATGATGGATTTGAACACAGATAAGTGTAAGGTTTTGACAATATCCAGGAAAAGAAGTAAGGTGCAACACGTGTATCATCTAAATAACGCCCCTCTTGAATCTGTTGAATCCGTGAAGTACTTGGGTGTAACCATCACTTCTGATTTGAAGTGGACCCAACACATTAACAATACTGTCAATAAAGCCAATAACGTGCTTGCATTTCTAAAACGCAATCTTCGCATAGAATCTGATGTTAAAGCCACAGCTTACAAAACGTTGGTTCGACCAATTGTTGAGTATGCTTCCACAGTTTGGGACCCATCTACCAAGAACCTAATCCACCAAGTGGAAATGGTCCAGAGAAGAGCTGCGCGATTCACTTTAAATCGCCACCATAACACCTCGAGTGTCACCAAAATGCTACAAGAACTTAATTGGACCACTCTGGAACAGCGCAGAGAAAATGACAGGCTAATTATGATGTACAAAATACACAATAATCTCACTCCTCTTTCAGCACAGGACTATATCATCAAACAGGCTACTCAGTTAACGAGAGCCTCGCAACCACACTCCTACCAGGTACCATATTCGAGAACTGAATCGCATCGCCATTCGTTCTTCCCAAGAACTGTAAGGAACTGGAATTCCCTGTCGTCAGAAATTGTTTCAGCGCCATCTGTGGGATCATTTCGAAACCGTCTAACGGTTGATCACAGTGGCTAGTATTTTCGTCAAATTTTCTATGTGCTTGTAAATATCTGTAAATAAATTGTATTATAATGTAAATAGCACCAGTCTGCAAGAATCTTCAGTCTATTGAAGGAGGCAGACTTAATCAGAAGAAGAAGAAGAAGAAGATCTGGGTGCGTTGGGTTGGTTACCGTCGTGGATGCGACAGCCATATTTGTGACGTCATCAAGCACCAGTTCAACAGATTCCGCATCGCTGGCTGTTTGGCCTTCCAACGACTCTCGCTGGGAAGCGGCCGGAGTCATGGGTGCAGGGTTAGTGACCTTCGGGTTCGGACTTGACGGGCTGTTTGCACGTACCTGGGTTGCGGGTTTTCTCACAGAAGGACCATAGTTTTTTGCCTTTGTAGCGGCTAACCGTTGCGGCCGAGCAGATTTTTGTTGGTCCATCCTCAGGCGATGTTTCTAACTTTGTCGTTTTGTTAGAATGTGAGACCCGAAAAAATGAAGTAGACGTCCCAATTTGGTGAAATTTTGTTACTTTTGCGAGACAAACGAAATTGCCGCGTGCGTCTCAGTCCATAGCGCCCTCTATCTCTATTGTTGCGTTGGTAACCTCACTACTCTTTGTTTATCAGCGAGCCTGTGCCTCCAGTGCCGCCTGGTTATGACCCACCATTTCCCTCTCCTCCCCCCCCCCCCCCCCCCCCCCCGTCCACCTCGGACTTCCTACCTTCCTTACTATCTTTCTATCCTCTCATCAATCTTTCCTTACAAGAGAGCCTCTTTGTGTTTGTTTATGTGAGTTGGTATGTGTGCATGTATGTGTGTATTTCTCTGTCTGTCTTTTTTTTTACTACCGTTAAGGGAAATTGTTGTTGTTGTTGTTGTTGGTTTTTGCTATTGTATGTTTTTCTGTATGAGGGGACTGCATTCTACAAGCCCTGTTTTTTTAGCAGTCCCCTCCATTTTCAGCAATATTGTTTATGCATTCACCACAGTGACGTAACAGTTATTTGTATCTCTGTTGATAATTTACCTGTATCTCTTTTACAATGTTATTCTGTTCATCGCATTGTGGTACTGATTTCATGACATCTGTGTATTCGAGTGTTTCATTGTATTTCTAATTATTTTGTTTGATGGAAATGAAATAAATCAACTTGAAAAAATGAGAACGAATTTGGTATTTCTCTATAGTCTTACCCACTTTACGCTCCATGGAATGTATATTACATTTTTTTTTGTATATATATTGTACTTGGGTGTGGGAGGGGTGTTTTAATGTCTTGATGTCTTTTTTTCTTGAAATTTAATAAGCATTGCTTTATTATAAAAATCTCCTTAGCATAACCCAATAAGTCATGAATATCGCTGCACAACGTCAGCGTAATCACAGTTTGTCTATTCCATGACTGTAAGTAATAATTTTCTTACTCTAATGTTTAACTTCGATCTATATTGTATTATATTTGTGGTATAATTATGCTATGTATTCTTTACATTTATGAAGTTTATTCATATTTGAGTTGCACAAATAAAATTTAAACCTCAAGTTCAAAATTTCATATATCTTTTATCACTGCAAAGCAAATTAAAGGATTACGATTTTTTCACAAATTGTACGTAATTGAATTTCAGTTTTCCCCAGTCATGCCAGTGCACAATGTAAGACAGTATAATATGTGATAACCTTGCTGTCATAACACACTGACTTAGCAGGGATCGTCACAGAAAACAATACTGTCCATAATTATCTATAGCAATCTGTAACTATCCCTAACTATCCGAAAATATCCGCAACTCTCCGCAAGTTTTCAGAACTATTATGTGCCAATTCGTAAGAATATCCGCAAGTGGACGCAAGTATTCGCATCTGGTCGTATTTGTCCGTATCACCCGCACTTTTTCTCGGTATGTTTTGAATAAATCTTATCCCTTTTGTCAAATGAAACCATGCTATGACATCCTTAAGCCTTAGGGTCCTTAAGACCCTAAGTCTGTATTGTCCTTTGTCTTCGCCTTGTGCCTCCTGTTCAATCCAGGAGACAACCTAGGCCTTTCATGTTACATTGTTTATTGATATAATAAAGAATATTGAACAACTTATGTTGTACCTAAATCACTGATTTGAGTTTCAAATTAATAAAAGGAAACAAAATGGCATTTCTACACGAACTGCCACATATTGCATGCAAAAGCGTTGTTTACAAAGCTCCTTCATGCGGCTTACATTGTACCTGGTTGTTTTTCTCGTAGTCGTTACCGAATTAATCCTAAGCACGCACACAACCCCATCCCCCCACTACACACACGAAACCAAACAAAACAAACACACGAACAAAAACAAAGAACACCTACGATACATGCACACGGATCATTCATCGTAAGTGTTTGTTTGTTGTTTTTTCACGAGATTGTCTTAGGTTTGAGCCTTTCCCAGTCTTTGGACAGGCTGCCAGTTGATATACGTATGTACAAATTGAGGTTGCCGTAATGTCCGATAAAGAGAGCGGTATGAAATATGAGGAGGATACCCACATTGCTTTTTTTTAATGCTAAGTATAATATAACCTGTTTTCATCATTATCGTCAACACTTGGTTATAAGATCATTTGATCCTTGCTATTAACTTATATTAGTGTCATTATTTGTTGATAATTTGCCATCCGTGGTGCATCTCGATCTTCATACAGTCATATCATACGATATGATAATAGCAGAAACATAAATCAATGAAATAATGAATATCAACCTGTTAATGTGATAATGTCACATCATGCATATTGCAGCAATCAGTACGTACATGTTTTGATAAAACCATGACAGAAGTTGCTGGGAGAAAAAACGGGAGAAAAAAGAAGTATACACAATCGGAACCCTGTGTTCATGTTAACACAGTTGTCATATCAGGAAGATGGAATATATTCGCTAAGAAAAAAGTATGAATATGTTTCAAGAACAATGTTTCTTTGTCCAGTGAAATAATGAAGACAAAGATGGAAGTGACATTCTATGGCATGATGTGAAGTATGTACTTAAATGTTGACAAATATTTACAGAAAATAAGTTGTGTAAGTTCAAGTAATTTTACAGACAAAATAAGTTAATTCTGCACGTGAATTAGATCAGTCAATGTTTCAGCATTTTAAGACTTCTTGTTGTCCTAACGAATTTGAAAGAACATGTTTGAAATCACGCGTGTGGCGTAAGCAAAATCAGAAATGTGTGAAAAAAAGTTCAAAGATGGCAAATTCAGTTCAGTTCACTTCAGTTAATTGACATTTTCATTTATCCACAAATATCTAAACGAACTACAAAGCTTATATTACACAATTATTGTAAGAAATACATGATAAGAGTACAGTATATCATAAAGTGTAATTAACTATGCATACAATTTCGATAACACCCCCCCCCCAAAAAAAAAACAAAAAAAAAATAGCAATGCACACTTTTGAAGGCTGACAGAAAAGTTAATATTCTGGAATGGAATAAGTGACCCACTTTATAAGATCAAAGCTTGTAAGACGTGGGACACAACCTTAAGTCTTAATGTGTACTAAATATCATCCGAAATTGATTCATGTTTAATATATTTAAAAAATCAACATTTATGGAAAAATATAATTATAGTCAGTAATTATTTCCGAATACAACAACAACAACAACAAAACCGAATTAAGACACTACCAATTACTGTGTTACAAGCTACAGACACTAGGGGTTGAGCCGTTTGTACACGGAAAAGACAACACAATGGTACATTATGACAGGCATACATACCCATGTATAATAGATACATTCATTGATAATACACAAGAGACACGACGTCATATAAGGAAGAGAGAACAATGACATTACAAGACAACGAAGAACAAGAAGAGCCAATGAGAGGCAGAGAGAAGTTCACGAGATAAACAAGTGCAATAAAATTTTTGAAAATATTTAGATGAATGAATGTCACCTCATTTTATTTTTAATCAATTTAATAGGTTTGAAAATCGGAATAGACTTTGCTTTCTTTCTCAATGTAAACTTAAGGTTTTATCTATCATATACAGAATGAAGACAACCCTTAACAAAGAGTGTAGTAGCAGGTTGCTGTTCGTTATTCCGAAGGTTCGCTATTCGGAAGGGTCGTTATTCCGAAGGGTCGTTAATGCAAAACACACAAATTCCCTATACCTAGAGGTTCGTTAATCCGAAAATGAAAAAGGGTTCGTTATTCCGAACATTTGTGGCGTTATTCCGAAGGTTCGTTATTCCGGAGATTCGTTAATCCGAAAATGAAATTCGGAATAATGAACCTTCGGAATAACGAATCTTCTGACTAAAGAGCTTTCGGAATAACGAACCTTCGGAATAATGAGCTGTAACCAGTTTTACACTGGTGAAGTTTAGTTTCGTGACCGGCAGATGGCTGAAGTGTCGTGACCATCCTTGTCATGGTCACATCCTATATTGCTTAGATCCACTTTCCCCCAGTCATTTGACTTAGTCTTCCTCCCCACCATATTGACTTTGAGACTTCAATAATGATAAGCGTATCTTCAAGCAAAAACATCGCTAAAACATGACACACAATATAATCAAGTGATCACTTCGAAAACGACCGTTTATAATCTTCAGGCTTCGGAGTTGGAAAGGCGAAAATCACATTCTCAATTGTCTTTTATCACGAGAGTCATCACTAATACCATACTATGAAGACTAGTATTCTTTTGCCCCACGGTAAAATTTCAGATATCACGTTTTATCATTTAATAGTGAGACCAACTTTGACGTTAATGTTGAATTCTACTCTGATCGCTGGGGAAACGTATGAAGCTGTGTGCAGAGCCGAGGGAAGCCGAGCAGCAGTAGACATTGAATGGTATCTAAACAATGTACAGCAGACAGTTGACCCGCCAACAAGTGTTCCTAGCTGTAATTCAGACTTGACCGATACAACGAGCACGTTTACCTTCACTGCGGCAAGGCAAAATGATGGCCAGTCTCTACGATGTGAGACCACCGGGTATCAGGTGGCCAGTCTAAACCAGCGACAGAGCGTATTTCTCAATCTTCACTGTAAGTCAAATGTCGGTGTCGAATTACTTATCATGATCAGCTACGTTTGATTTCTTTGTCTTTCTTTGTATTTAAATACTAATATTAATTTTACACTCAAGATTCAATTTGTAAGTTTATTATCCTGACATCTAATACTGTGAATGTTTGTATTATATGAAGAGCTTGCTTCCAAAAGGTAAACAATCCTTTTACAATCATAGTTAAACTTCATTTTATTTCATACTTCTCATATATCAATATTACATCAAAGATAATAGCACAAGTTCTTTTACCTTGTCAACAATGTACAAAACAAACAAAAAACATGCATAGATGATAATAACACAGTAATGGTAATGATAGCTGGTCGAAATCGAAATGGGGAATTGTACAAAAAGAAGTATGACGGGACCTACATGAAAGCAAGCTTGTTTGGCTGAAAGCCTCGAAATAATCAGTGTTTGTGAAAGAGAAACGGAGGTTTTTATACATTGTACAGGTATAAAAACAAAGTGTCAATTCTAACACAAACCATTAACGCATATTGCAAATAAATCTGTCGTGTTTTTGTTGTTTTTTGGTGTGTGTATCATCAATACATCTAGCCGATACAGGAGTCAGACCGACCACTAGTGGGGAAACGTCAGTCCAGATGTCAGAATCACCACCAGGTAGGAGTAAGGTTTCTGACTTTCTTATATCCTTTATCATTAATTTGTCGTTATTCTTTAGTGACTGTGAAGTACTTACCCTTTTCAAACTCATACTTTGATCAAATTGAGAAAGAGATGCAACTATTTTTCATCGATACATTATTAGCTTTGTGAATGTTCATTTACATTTGCATACAAATGTTACATGATATAATGTTACATAAAATAATACAAAACATAATATCGATAAAGGTGTAAAATGCAAGGCCGGGATAAGACGTTTCCAAATCACATTTCAGTAGAAAGTTACAGGTGGCAATATTGATGTATAACGCTCTTCCTCAGACTCGAAATAAGAGAGAAAGTGAGATTTAAAGTCATCATTTTTATCCAATGTTGAAACCATTTTGATGTTAATTCTATACTTAAAAACCTGATTTGAGATCAAAGTGATGGCATGCCTTTGTGTTCATTAAAAGATCAATTTGTTTATTCTATATTTGACCATTCACGCCCGAATGGGTTAACTCTACAAATTCTTATCATGATGTTTCACATGGCAGCTTGTAATAATAAAAAATAATTATAATGATACCAGAGCTTCTACATAGCGCATAAACAAATCAACAAATCAGTGTGCCCTACACGCTTTTCAGTTATCCATTTTTTTAGTAATCCATTTTTAAGTATATATATATATATATATATATATATATTATATATATATATTTTTTTTTTTTGAGGGGGGTAAATAAGTATTGATTGAAACATACTCATACGAACTTATACACTTGTGATATATGAATAGATTTTCGGATTTGTTTTGCTCTTTTCTGTGGAGTACTATGTGGTAATTTTTCGTGCAATATATTTCATGATTGTTTAATTGTGATTTCTGTTGCGGATGTTATGTACGACGGTTCAATGTTTTGTATTCAATTTGGTAGTATTTATATGTCTTTCCAATGTATTTTAGCCTTCGGGATACGATTTTGCAATTCTTTTACGAAATAATCCATTCTGATAATAAAAAAAAATTACAAACACACACACACACACACATACTTATTCAAATCATTGATGAATCGCACATTACAAAATCTCTCTATCTTCAAAAATGAGATAAATTTGGAAAGAAAATTACAGAGTATAGCCGTATCATCCTGGAAAATTTTAGAGATAGCAGGAAAGATCATCAAGAACACAAAAATATGTTTGCCTGTGTTTGCAATCATGAAAATATCCGATTATGACAATTATTGAACTAACAATTTACAAATGTTAATTATAATAATCAGTTTTGTCAATAGCACTCTAACAAAAATAATGAGACTGTTTGTTTGTTTTTATTTCCGTCTTCAGAAGAAAAATAAATACAAAAGAAGTTGCATATACATTGTATATACGTAACAGTATGAAGAAACGGGGGATTGCCCGTTCAGCCATATCTGCAAAATAATGACTGTTCTTCCACACGATCTAGATACAGTGACAATGGCTATGTTCCTTTGCTAGTGCTAGACTGTCTAGCAAGCAATTAATACAAACTTGTAGAACTTGCCACCATTTTTTCCAGAGTGAAAACTTGCATTTATAGCAACAACGTTAATCATAGTTGTGACACATTATACTCACTTTCTATTTTGTGTGCTTGTTATATTTGTAACCTAGACGCGTGTGCTTGTGACTGCCCCTCGTCTGGTATGATAGCCGCCGTCTCAATCATGGGTGTACTGCTTGCTGTTTCCATAACAGTGAATGTTCTACAGTTCTACAAACAGAGCAAAGCATCCAGTCAAGGTTGATAGGAATGTATTGTTACATAATTATGATTCATAATCTTATACATTGTTGTCATTGTTATTATTGATATCATTATCATTATCATCATTATTATTATTATTATCATCATCATCATAAACTTTTCATTATCTATTCATTATTATCTGAATACTATATAATATTATCTATAATTGTATGTCATATTTCTGTTATAGCTATAGTAAATCGATAAGTTTGGGTAGTGATGACTGTTCTGGGCTCTGCCTGTCGAGTATTTATAACTTAAACCGTTACTTGGCACACACGTGGTCGCTTTTTAAAACAAATTTAACAGGTTGATAAAATGGAAAACAATCCTGATCATGACGAAATATGTAGCCTATTGGCTACATTGTGCCACTTCAATGTGCATTTGTGTTTGTGTATGTGTTGGTCCACCTTTTTGTGCAAATACTCTTTCCATCCCTTCACTTGACCATAGTATATGCCCTATAAACAGATTGAAAATGAAAATATAATATGGTTTTACAATTACACCAACATACATGTAGTCATGAAACAACATTTCACGGGCAAAGGCCAAATAAAATTTCATAGAGTACATGACCTACCTTGACATTCCGTAATTACAAGAATTATATGACAAGAATTGCATAAATTAGATTTATGTAATTTACTCTAATACGATGTGAATACAATAATTACAAAAATTATTGCACCTAGCTCTTTCTGTTCTTTTCTCTCTCTTCCAGTATTAAGTACATCAGAGACTCGGGCAAGGTAAGAAACGTACACATCACCTGTTTCTCCAGCATTTCACTTTTTGTTATTCCAAAGAAAAACAGTTATCTTTCAGTGGCCACGATGAAGGTGGTAGGGGCTAGATCTCGCCTGCAATGAGAAACTATGTTTAACTTAAAGGTATATACTGTTTACCATTGGGAGCAATGATATAAAACAAATGTTCGAGTTTTGATTTGATTTAAATTGATTTGATTTGTCGATTCCTGTATTATCATTGTACATGAACATACATGTACATGTATATATACATACATTGTTGGAGCCATTGTACATACTAGTAATCATCAGTTGTTAACAAAATATTTTTTTTCTTCATTGCCTTTACACACTGTACAGCAGAAACGTATATCAGCAATATAAGCGTACAATGAACTAGAGATTGTAATTTGTCATCACTGACAAATTAAGGTGATCCGATATTTTTTTTAATCAATGATTCGAGTCCTGATCGCAATAGGCATGACCATACAAGTTTCATCTGTGTTTAGATACATTGGCCGTGTGATGTTTGGATTCTCATTTAGAAAAGGAAGTCATATCTGCCATGTTTGGTAGGGTACCAAATTCTGTATACACTATAACGAAGATACAGAATGAAGTATATTTGACCTTTGACCCCACTTTGCACACCCAAGATGGCGTCTGAGCAAAAAGTGATTATTTTCTGAAATGATTCTTGCGACATCGTCTATACGTGTGCAAAATATGGCAAAGGTAGGACAGGTATTCACCAAGATACAAGATGAAACATTTATGGCATTTGACCCTAATTTACATACCCAAGATGTTGTCCGATCAAGTAGTTGTAATTTTATGAAATAATGTACGTGACATGAACTAAACATGTGCAAAATATGGGGGTGATAGGGGCTGTTTTTCTTGATTTATTGCAAAGAAAGTTGTAGAAAGGAAGAAATATCTCAATACATCGAAGATAAGCTTTAATTTCAACCAAACTTTTTGACATGATCCCGACATCGTATGAAAAAACAAAGGGCACAATTACGATAGCGTAAAGTCTCAGCTACAACATATTAAAATCTGAGAGAAATTCACCGAAGGTTAAGTGAGCTAGTCCTCGATAAAGACAATCATGTCAATTTTCACATGTAGAAAAATTCCCTCCCATAGAGATAACGCGTCATAACGAAGATACAGAAAGAAGTACATATGACCTTTGACCCCAATTTGCACAGACAAGATGGCATCTGAGCAAAAAGTGGTTATTTTGTGAAATGATCCTTGTAACATGGTCTTTGCGTGTGCTAAATATGGGAAAGATAGAACATGTATTCACCAAGATACAGGATGAAACATTTATGACCTTTGACCCTAATTTACATACCCAAGATGGTGTCCGATCAAGTAGTTGTTATTTTATGAAATAATGTACGTGACATGAACTAAACATGTGCAAAATATGGAAGTGATAGAGGCTGTTTTCTTGAAATATTGCAAAGAAAGTTGCAGAAAGAAAGAAATATTTCAATACATCGAAGATAAGCTTTAATTTCAACCAAAATTTTTGACGTGATCCCGACATCGTATGAAAAAACACAGGGCACACTCACGATAGCGTAAAGTCTCAGCTACAACATAGGAAAATGTGGGAGAATTTTACCGAATGGTGGGTGAGCTAGTGCTCGATAAAGATAGTCATGTCAATTTTCATTTCCAGAAAAACTGCACTCTCATAGAGATAACACGTAAACTGGTCAAATTTGACAAGATTACTTTCAATCCCTTTTCACGAGGTGATGCCGTCATCCAATCAAAATGTTGTTATTACATTAATGAAAGAACATTTAATAAGCTACTACATACTGAAATCTGGGTGAAAATTGGCCAAGGATTAGTGAGATACGCTCGAGTGAACTTGAAATTTGATGACGTCATTCTGAAAATTAACTTTTTATTATTTTATTAAGAAATTTGATATCTTTTAATCATTTTGCCAGCATCGCCAACCCATAAAATGACATGTACAACTCATCAGCTTTCAGAATATGTAAAGAAAATGGGGGGTCATCGTCCATCCTGACGAGTAAAATCGGATTTAAAATTGGCGGGTTTTTTTTGCATAGTTGCACTGTATATCGCCATTGACGCGCGCGCGGAATTTCAACTTTGACGGGCCCGTATGACGTCATATTGAATCGGATTGACTTGAAACTTGGCAGAAATATTCCTTGACATTTCAGGCATCCGATAAGTGTGAAAAAACGGGAAATTTCTATGACATATGAGCTGTGCGTGCGCATATGCGCGCGCGCGTACGCGTCCGTCCAATTTTTCAATTTTTCAAAAAATGCTCTAAATGGTCTGAAACGTGTGCAAAAAAATTTTGAGCTCGATTGGAGTATGCAAATATTTCAACGCGCGCGTACGCGCACGTTTTTAAAAAAATATGAATTTTGAGAATATGAGTAGAATGCGCATAAGTTGAAATATATGTGACGCAAATTTCATTGAAAAATTCCATTCCATTAATTAGATATGATTGAGAATGTGTTTTCATATAATGACGTCATAGTGACGTCACGGTCGACTGATCACAATGATACATTAGATTTGTTGTCTTTAGGACATGATGCATGTACATGGTATAATTTTGAAATTGATAGGCAGAGTACTTTCTGAGCTGACCTCTGCACAACTTTTGGGGAGAAATAAAGAAATGAATAAAGAAGAACGAGAGATTGTAATTTGTCATCACTGACAAATTAAGGTGATCCAATTTTTTTTATTATGCAACAGGGCCCTGATGAAATAGTGGTTGTAATTTGTCATTACTGACAAATTAAGGTGATCCGATTGTTTTTTTATCAATGATTCGAGTCCTGATCGCAATAGGCATGACCAAACAGGTTTCATCTGTGTTTAGAGACATTGGCCGTGTGATGTTTGGATTCTCATTTAGAAAAGTGAGTCATGTCTGCCACCTTTGGTACTAATTCTGTATACACTAGATAACGATGATACAGCAACAAATACATATGACCTTTGAACCACCTTTACACTCCCAAGATGGCATCTGAGGAAAAGGGGTTCATTTTGTGAAATGATTCTCGCGACATCGTCTATACGTGTGCAAAATATGGGAAAGATAGGACAGGTATTCACCAAGATACAAGATGAAACATTTATGACCTTTGACCCTAAATTACATAACCAAGATGGTGTCCGATCAAGTAGTTGTTACCTTATAAAATAATGTACGTCACATGAACAAAACATGTGCAACATATGGGGTACTAGGGAATGTCTTTCATGTGTTATTGCAAAGAAATATGAAAATAAATCGAAGCTAAGCTTTAATTTAAGAGAAGTTTTTCGACGTGATTTCGACGGCGTTTGAAATAACAGAGGACACATTGCCGATAGCGCAAAGTCTCAGCTACAACATATTAAAATCTGGAGAAATTCACCGTAGGATAAGTGAGATAGTGCTCGATAAAGACAGTCATGTTAATTTTCTTTTCAAGAAAAACTGCACGCCTATAGAGATACCTCGCAAATGGGTCAAATTTGACAAGGTTACCTTCAATCTATTTTTACGAGGTGAAGATTTCATCCAGCGAAAAATTTGATGATTAAAACTGATAGAGCATTAAATAAGCTACAGCATACTGAAATCTGGGTGAAAATTGGCCAAGGATAAGTGAGATACGCTCGAGTAAACTTGAAATTTGATGACGTCATTTTGAAAATTTACTTTTTTTACTTTATTAAGAAATTTGATATCTTTTAATCATTTTGCCAGCATTGCCATCCCATGAAATGACATGTACAACTCATCAGCTTTCAAAATATGTAAAGAAAATGGGGGGTCATCGTCCATCCTGACGAGTAAAATCGGATTTAAAATTGGCGGTTTTCTGGCATAGTTGCACTGTATATCGCCATTGACGCGCGCGCGGAATTTCAACTTTGACGGGCCCGTATGACGTCATATTGAGTCGGATTGACTTGAAACTTGGTAGAAATATTCCTTGACATTTCATACATTCGATCCGTGTAAAAAAACGGGAAATTTCCATTGTATATGAGCTGTGCGTGTGTATATGTACGCGCACGTACGCGTCCGTCGATTTTTTTTTGAAATACTTTAAATGACCTGAAACGTGTGCAAAACAATTTTGAGCTTGATTGGAGCATGTTAAAATTTCAACGCGCGCGTACGCGCTCGTTTAATATGAACGTGAGTACATTTTATGAAACATATCAATAGAACTTGACTTTAACTTAAAGAATCAGTACAGATACAGAAGGTGATCCGAGAGGATACTCGGATCACCTAATAAAAAGAAGAACAAAGAATCAGTACAGATACAGAAGGTGATCCGAGAGGATACTCGGATCACCTAACAAAAGGTGATCCGAGAGGATACTCGGATCACCTAATAATACAGTAGGGCCACAGTTTAAGCGTGGTTTGATTTGCGTGCAGCCCTCGTACATAATACACGTAGAAAAATAGGAGGGAGGGATGACTTGCATAGAGGTAGGATAGTAGAAAGGAGAAAGGGAAGGGAGAGGTATGTCTGCTTTCACTAAAGGTTTACACAAAGTTAGTTCACCTGGGTCACTGATCAGTAAGGCATGACAAAATGTTTCTCACCGAGGTACAGGTGAACAGTTACAGTTCATGGTTGGATACATGATTACATAATAGATGAAATGCGGCGATACTCCTACGAAGGAATTTCGTGTATTATACACTAACAATGATAACGAAATCACTGATACTGAAAAAGTAACATTGTTTTTACAGCTTTCCTAAAAGAATACAAGGACTTTAAACTTCGAATTTCAGAAGGAAGAGAGTTCCAAACATCGTGTCCGGTGTGCTGATAGATTTTAGAGCCATCACTGCTTTAGGATTATATAAATGAAATTTATCAGATTGTCTCGTGGGATAAGAGTGTATGTCCTTGTGTGATTGAAATAGTGAGAAGAAGGAAGATAGCAACTGACCATTATGTAAACGAAACATAAAGAGTGAATTTTGCAACAAAAAAAAAGTCATTTACCTTGAGTGTTTTTAATTTTGCGAATAAAGGATTTGAATGGTCTCGATAACCTGAGTTGGTACATATACGTATAGCTTTTTTGTAGTAGAAGTAATATATCATCAATGTGACTTTTTGATGTTGCCCATACAATGTTACAATATGAAATGAACGATAATATCAACGAGTTATATAACATAAATAAAATACTCTTAGGGACATAATACTTATAAGCTTATGGAGTATACCAACGTTACGAGACACTTTATCAGAGATGTATTGCACATGAGAGTTCTATTTCATATTTTCATTTATGTAAATTCCGAGAAATTTGATACTTTCTTTTTGTTCCAATGGTATACCATGCACCATAATATTCAAATGTTGCAGTTCATTTATATGCTTCTTATTATGAAAATCAATAAAATTTGTTTTTTTTTTTCAGTTGAATGATAATCTATTACTCTTAAGCCATGTAGATAATTTCGGTAATTCAGTAGCAAAAGTTCTTAGAAGGGAATGAAAATCAGAATTGGAACAGAATACGTTGGTGTCATCGGTAAACATTATATAGCAGTAACACAAACATTATATCAATTAGAAATATCATTTATATACACCAGAAATAGTGGCGGTCCCAATATGGGTTCTTGTGGGACACCGCATTGTATAGGTAATACTTGAGAGTTAATATATTCATAGTACACATATTGCTTTCTATTCGATAAATAATCTTTAAACCATTCTAGTGGAATACCACGAACTTCATAGCAATGCAATTTACGTATAAGGATAGTGTGGTCAAGAGTGTCGAATGCCTTGCTTAGGCCCATGAAAACACCAATGACATGTTTTTGTTCAGCTAAGGCAGTCGACACTCTATCAAATCCTGTACAATTGGGCTAGTGCCATATCTCCAGAATGAAATTTCCTGAAACCGTATTTTTCTTGATTAAGTATATCATTCTGAATCAAACAATCATACAGTCTGTTATAAACAAGCCTTTCTATTACCTTAGAAAGACTAGGAAGAATAGAGAGAGGACGGGAATTGGATATAAGAGAGGAGTCATCTCTTTTGTATACTGGAATAACTTTTGCAATTTTACATGCATTTGGAAATATACCAGTCGAGTCGAGAGTTGTACCAACAATTTGCTTTACGTGCTCATTTCATCATGTGTATAACTTGATTTCAATGAATGTACAATGTCAAAGATCTCACTGTAATCTGTCATTTGACGTACCTAAATACTGCGAAAAATCTGTACTTGACAGGACAATTTACTCATTAAAATAGCACGCCACATCTATAGGAGACGTAAGACGTTACCAATAACCTCATTACCCACGCTCGGCATTTCATCATAACAAGACCGGAACGAAATGTTCAGGGAATATAATGACAGGAAAGAATCGATGATTTCAATGACCTTGAAGTGTGGTACAAAAATTTCCCGTTTCTCACTTTGCGAAGATAAACTCACTCCGACTAATGTTCGTGAATTGGTTTAGGCCTAAAATGTCCTTCTAGATATTTCGTTCTCCGTCATCACAAACTGGCCCGTATTTTGATGATTTTTCAAATTTGATTGTTTTTTTCGTAGGAGCATTTTGCTAAATGCACGATGCGCGCTCAAAAATGAAAATGCTGTCTACACTGTGGGCAAAATTGCACCGGGGACGTCGGCGCTAATACTGGTTAGACATTTGTAGCATTGACCCGTAGACACTAATCATAGGGGTAATTGCCTATACGTAAATATACCATCAAAGATCGTACACTCATACGACCTTTGATAATGATAAATTAACATTGCACGCTCGGTCGCAGTCACACTGCTATGCGTGCTCAGTCAATGATCATCACAAGCACCGGGGACGTTGCGGCGCTCGTTGTCCGTACACGCATAATTTGAAAATTCCCGTAGACACTAATCATAGACCTAGGGGGTACGTAAATTTTGTTTTTCTTTTTTGCTTTTGTGGATACCATCAAAGATCGTACACTCATACGACCTTTGATATCATCACACTCTCGGCTTGCTATTAAAATATCCCGCAAGAAAACGGCGTATTTCTCGATTTTTAGCGCTTTTTCCGCGACCCGTCGCGTAGACAATACTCTTAAAACTGGACTTAATTCGCGCGCGCTTGGAAAAGTTCCGATTCTGCACTTTTGACGGTGGAATTTGGGATTTTTGATGGATTTTTGGAGGAGACTTAAGGACTTTCCTGTACGTGAATGAGTGTTAATACCGTATGTGTAATTATGTGATTTGCGTGTGATGTGACTGTAGAACCAAAGATCGTACACTGAAGTGTACGATCTTTGGTAGAACTCACTGGCTGGTGATAAAGCACACTGGCAATTAAGTGGCCGAATTCTGGTAGATGACCGAATGCACATTATGTTTACCCCGACTTTGTACTTAGGCGTGGGTCTGCCGCCTTTGACGGCCCCTCTCTAGTTAATAACTTTCCACGTGGCTGACATGTTTCCAATAGCGTTTTTAAAGGTTTCCGTGTAATACATTCTGCGGGAAAGCCTTATGATTTGTGTCAATTTATTTCTATATAATCTATATCGATCAACAATATCATTATTAGAATACCGTAAGCTATATTTATATAATACATTTTTTTTTTCTTAATTGATCGACAGATCTCCTTTGTTATCCAAGGATTTTTGATTTTTCTATTGTTTTTCTTTTCAATTGTGGGGATATCTTTGTCGAAATAAGAAAGAAATATATTCCAGAACGTATCATAAAGCAATATTTGGGTCTGTGCAAAGTAATACATCATCCCATTTTCCCGTGATTAAATCGTCGTTTAGTAATGATTTATATTTCCTGATGTGAATTTGCGCGTCTTCTTACGTTCTGTTTGCTTGACATGGGAATATTGTGTGTCGTCACAGATTAAAGATATAGGTAAATGATCAGAAATATCACTACACGGAAGACCAGATTTTGAATAATCTGTATCAATATTTGTAAAAATATTATCAATCAATGTTGATGAGTTGACCGTAATTCTTGAGGGCTTATCGATTGTGATATTACAAAAATTTGCTTGCAAAATATTGCAAAATTTGTTCTTAACATTATTATCTTGATTCAAAAGATCAATATTAAAATCGCCAATCGATCACGTATACATCTTTGTTTTCCTGATTGATCAACTCTAATAAAACATCAAAATTTTCCAAATATAGATTACTATCTGTGTGAGGGGGCCTATATATTACACAAAGTATTATATTTCTTCTATTGCACATATTACTTTCAACACTTATGCAATCACGGCTAAATTCATTTCCGTTGTATATCAAATCAGGCCTTACTTTAAACGATAAAGAGTGTGAAAGGAACAGGGCGACTCCGCCTCCTCGTCTGCATTTTCTATCCGAACGGACAACAGAATATCCATCAATGTTATATAATGGGGGAGATTTGTCGTTAAGCCATGTTTCTGTGACACCAATAACTGAAAACTTCATATTAATCGCTGATAACAGTAGTTGCATATTTTCATAATTTCTTAGAAGACTGCGAGCATTAACGTGTAATACACTGAAAGAATGTTAATTATTGCTAAATTCTGAATTGAACTCGTCAGGTAAATAATACCGACATTGGACATTTTCATGTGGACATAAATCAATTTCATCCATATTTAAAACAAGAACAACACATGGACCATGACATGGTCGTGAACATTTGCTTAAGAATTGCTGAAATCAGACAAGAAGAGATGGAAAGAATATAGCAAGTCATACAGAGTATAGATTGTTTACAAATTACTGTGGCCGCATCGGACAGTTAAGATCTCACAACAAAGATCATTGCGATATCAAACTCTCCCTGCAGACAATTTATATCAGAAGTCAAATTGTATCTTTGGAAATATTCTATAAATACACAATAAACATCGTAGGTTACCTACACAATATGATATTTGATATAAAACTATATACACATAATATTTACATATTCGCGGTATAGACTTAGAGATTGACAGAGAAAGAAAGGCGGAGAGGTGGATGAACGGGGAAAGATAGAAGAAGACATAAAGAACATGATTATGACATAATGAATAAGTTATTGAGAAGCAATACAGTACTCATACCGAAGCGATCTAACTGGAGGAAGGGAAGTTATCACATTTGATGCATATGTGAAGGTTAATTGCTTCACGAAACACCCTGCCATATATACTACAAACAGAAAAATCTCAATAAGGCGTATATCACTATTTTTTCTCAATAAACCATAACTGTAGATGGTTTATTCTACAGTGTTCTAGAAAAAAAATGTTATAACCATGGTTCACATTTTGTACATTTTAGCAATTATACTTAACATTGATTTTACTGATTAATATTTTGACATTTGTTGTTTCTATCCCTAACTCACACTTAGAATGATTTTGAAACACTAAAGCTTGATTTTTATTTCATCTGCAAATGGCATACGGTATAATTCCTTTCAATTGATTCCAAAATCAAGTTCATACGTTTCCAGTATCGCTTGTCTTGTATAAGTACAAAATTACACTAATATTCACACCTCATCCATTTTGCCCCTGTTTGTACTATAGGACAGGCATATCCGGAGACAACGAGAACAGCACGTATGAGATGATCGAAAGCGGAACCAAAGGTAGAGTGTCGCCTTTTAACACACATTAATATTGTTGTTTTGAAGGCATAAAAATCAATAACTCTTTAGCTATCAGCCATCATTTCATCGTGTTCATGTATATTTGATTTTCATTTTTGCATGCATGATAACAATATCAAGTGGAGACCAAATATTTAAGACAAAATGCGCCAATTATTCTTCTCAGTAAATCTAATCATTCTTGGCTTTGCAGCTAACATAATAATACAAGTGTGGGTTTGTGTGTGTATTCGTGCGTGTGTGTGGACGTGTATGTGTTTCTAGTGCTTATTGGCATACCCTGAACACACATGATAAATCACGAGTACACGTCACGAGACCGACACCCACGAGTCATACAGCCCACGAGTCATACAGCCTACGAGTTCGACATCAAGTAAAATGAGCCCACGGGTTTTACAGCCCATGAGTTCGATACTGAAATAGACCCCTCGAGACCGTCACTGCGCAAAAGAGGCTCATGAAACCAACACTACGCAAACAAAGCCCACGAGACCGACACCACGCAAAAGAGGTTCACGAGACCGACGACACTGGGCAAAGAAGGCTCACGAGACCGACAGAATGAACAGCGCCATCTATTTAATAAATCAATGAAGAGGGCGTAGTTGAATAGGGTATCCGGATGTTAGCAAAATGAAGAAATGAGTAATACGAGAGGGGAGTTACTAATGTGTTATCGCGTAAGTTACCGACTCTAACCCCCTGGTACTTTAAAGATCTTTATTTGTGTGTGCATGTGTGAGTGTTTGTGCAAAAATTGCCAAAAGTGTGCGCGAGTATACTCCGATTCCTAGATTGCAAAAACACCGTTGTTTGCGTGTTAACTTCTCGACATTTTTAGGTATTCTTGCTCCCCTCCCTTAAAATTTGCACGGTCATGGTTATTACAGACTAGTAAGATCTTGAGAGAAAATGTAACTGCTATTAACATTCCCCATCATTCCTTAATATATTGCCTTTTAATATGTACTATTTTGTTGTGCCAGGTTATTACAGTACTTCATGAAATAAAACTTGTATCGTCGCCGTCCATTTTTTCCTTTTTTTTTTTTTTGGAAGAAGTAGTGGAGATTATCCCCGAAGCCGTCCTGTCTCCTCTTACTTACGCTCACTCAGGCCAAAAAGAGAGAGAGAGAGAGAGAGAGAGAGAGAGAAAGAAAATCAATAATGGGCCTATATATATATATATATATATATACATACTGATATGTACTAATTAGCAAAGGTGTTGATTTAGTACGAATTCACAGACAATAACGTAATCAAGGTATTTCTTATGATTCAGAAAAAGAAAATGCATCCGTGAAAACAGGTATTTGTTCCTTCAGAATAATAACAAAGGTTTTACCGAAAAATTTCATATTTTTTTTTTCATTCAAGTTCGTTATTCCCATCGTTCGATTTCAAGCATTCCACGCTCGCAGCACTGAATCCGCAATCAAATTCAAAATCCGGTTACTCGAATTCACTATCGGAGCATTCAAATTCACTAAAAGTGAAGAAAAGAAGGTATAGACTGTCAAGAGAAACATGACGATGTATTTGTTTTTGATTAACAGGTAGGGCTGTGTATCAACAACTTACACCAAGCACGGCTGCAGTAGAATCTGAAAATTTGACGTTCTTTTCTGGGCTTGGTTGCATCGGCACGGGGAAGTTCGGCGACGTGTGGAAGGGTGAACTGCGCTCAAAAGAGGGAGTGACTTCGGTAGCCCTGAGGCAGATCACAGGTTATGACTATAACTACTTTTATGAAATTACATGATATTTTATTTCATTGATTAAATAGTTTTATTTAAACTGCATTCCTTCCTGTACATGCACATGATGTATATGTAACATGGTCGTTCTTATATTCACGTATTCAATTGCCAGCCATGCATCCCATTTCATAATCATTATCTCTAAATCTCTTTTTGAATATATAGATAGATTTATATTGTCTATGATTGCGGGGTATGGGAGGAATTCCAGACATCCTGCCTCTAATGTTTTTGAAGATGTTTGTTGTTATTGTTGTTATTGTTATTGTTCTGGATTTTCTAGATAACAAATGAACGACTGGTTGGGAAGGGACAACGTGGTAATTTGTCATAATAAAAGTAATCTTATTTTCTCTGATTGAGTTAAATATTAATCTCTCCGGTTATAGTGCATTCTTACAGTGGTTTGAGATAACAATTATATTTGTTTCATTCTGAAAGTTTGATGCAGCATATCTAATCATCATAATGACATTTTACCTCGTCGTATTTCCGCTGTGCAGAAAATATTCAAGACCTTATGCAAGTGGTGAAATATTTGCAAGAACTCCCACACAATCTCTATATTGTGAGGTGTCTGGGATATTGTAACGAATATCGTAAGTACTCCTAATATGTTTCCATGGAAAAGAAAAACACACAAAAATACAGATCACACCAAATAAATAGAGACACACAGACAAAAGTCACCTGGGATTACAAGCATAAAATGACCCGTTTTGAAACCGTCTGTTATGGCCAGTTCAAGTGGATTTTTCGGACGTCACCCTTAATTACACCTGTATGGCGGTTATAAACAGGAACACAGTTGGCCGTGGACGAATAAATCATTTTTTTTTCTGTTTTGCTTGGTTTTTTGTTCGTTCGTTTTTTCTAACTTTTCCAATGCTACCTCTTAATTATTTGCTTGTTTGCTTTATTTATAAACGGGTTAAAATTCTTGTACTTTCAGGAAGTTCGTATCAAATACAGGAAAAAAACATGTGGTATACAATCAACGTTTAAGATAATACATACATACAATATTCATTACAATGAAACAAAAAGATGAGAGAAAAAAAATCACATTTTTTCAACAGTAAGGAAGAATTTGAAATCAAACAGTATGATAATGTATACATTGTTGTAACAACACTATCATTATTATTGACGTATTTTTCCCGCCAAGTTAATGGTCGCATACTTAGATGACCTGACTGTTGTTTGTTTCACTGTTGTTTGTTTGTACTAGAGTTAGAATATCAGTTGAGCCAATGAAGTCAATGAAATACCACTTACGTTGATTGAACGGAAGATTTCGTATCAATAGTAATATTTTTCGTTGTAATAAGACAATTTGATGCAAACTTGTGTCTAAATAATTAAAAGAGTAAATGTGTGTGTATGTGTGTGTGTGTGAGAGAGAGAGAGAGAGAGCGCGAGAGAAAGAGAGAGAAGAGTGACAATTTACTCAGGTTGTTACATTTCATTCCTCACAATTTTTTTTTTCTAAGAATGAATAGTCGATACACTGTACAGTTGTTGTTTTTTTAGAAAAAAAAACAGTTAAAACAGATTGATTTCTTTATTCAGTTAATTACAATAACGTTAGATGTCATTGATTTGCTACATACATGTTTATTACGTTAGTAATATTCAAGAAATAAGAGCTAAAACTTTTTATAAACTGAACAGGCGTTGTTCTAAAAAGAAAAGGAAAGGAAGAGAGAACAAAAAATGGGCAGCTATTTTAAAAAAATTATTTTTTCCCCAAGCAATACTAACATAAAATCAGACCATGATAAATCTTAAACAAATCAAAAGGTATTATTAGATATTCAACATAATGTCTCTACGAGGGAGCTCGCTTATTGATTTATGTGAATACAAATATTCTGACGTCATACAGGCACCATCATATACGAGTTTGTTTCCGGTGGGACACTGCTGACTTTTCTTCAGTTTAATCTCCAGTCCTCAAAATCTCCGTACGGCAACATCAAGCGACCAAGACCCCGCTTTGATGAATCCCAGTTACTGAAGTACGCCTGGCAAGTGGCAAAAGGGATGGAATTTCTTGCGTCCAACAAGGTGATTTTACACACAAAAAAGGCAAACGTTAATCTTTTTGATATAATGCAGACTCACAAACTGTTTATACGATTATTTCTGAGTGTGTAATGAGTGAACGTTTTTATTTTGCTTCCATCGTAGGCCCCTAACGGCTTTATAGACGTTGTCATAACCCCAGCGATTGGAAATTGTGAATGAAATAGTTCTGCCTTTTGTTTTTGTTGAGTAAAAACAGGCAAAATATATCGCAAGTTACGTGCCAGAGCGATTTAAAACAAGCCAGACTGAACCTCGTTCTTCTTCTTTTTCATTTCATTTTATTTCATTTCTAATAAGCAAAGGTGCAATTATACATGCATTTGAATATTATGATTACACAAAAGCAATGCAACCTTGCATTATCAAAGATAAAAAACAATGTACTGAAGTAGGCCTATATCAAATATGATTTTTTTCTTTAATCCCAAACATTTGTCAAAATATCTTGCAATTCCTATATGATATGCTCTCTGTGTAGGCCTACATGATTATTTGTCCCTAACCAATGCCATGAAATGCCTTGTAAAATTGCCCTCTCTGGATTAGATTTTATTCTTGCTTGATCTTAATCGTGCATGACAACTTCGCCGTTAAGAGAGGCGGACTTGATTGATTCACTTAATGTGAATACACGAGACGTGGTGTACTATTTTGATGAGCTTGTGTTTCTCATTTCGCGTCTCCTTCATAGATTTGCATCAATCCAGTTTTTGTCTTTATTCGTCGAGTCCTAACAACCTATCCTTGAACACACATGCACACACACACACACACGAACAGATATAACTCCCATCATTGGAACCTACCCCCACAAGCATCTACTTCTCTGCAGGTTAAATTCCCCCGCACATTTTCGTCCATAGATGCGTAAGATATAACTCTGTAGACCAAATTACAGAGTATCTTGTAACTTTGGCCCATTTTATCTATTTTTGACCTTTCCGACAGTGTTTTGAAAATAAGGTTTTTTTAAAAAAGTCTGTAGTTCATAGATTTCTCATCAAAGTAATCAAAATTTACTATCACCCTTAGATTGTCCATGGAAACCTGTGTGCACACACTATTCTGATGACGGAAGACAGAGTCTGCAAGATTTCTGACTACGGGATGACATCATGCATCTTACCCGCTGGAAATGTAAGTAAAAGAATCACATAATATGCTCCTCAGAACATGATTACTAACAGTGAACAGATACACAGATAACAAGGATGTCTTTCCTTTTTCCTGAAATAATCATAAATAAGAAAAATACACACAACTATGAAAAATAATGTTTCTCCTGAAAAAAAGTAAGATAAATAATAGAAAATAAATCCTGAATGAATCACTTTGATGCCACATACTGTCTCAATCCATTCGAAAAAGCAAGCTTGTGCGAAAAAGCAAGCTTGTGCGAAAAAGCAAGCTTGTGCGAAAAACAAAAAGAGAAATAGGCCTACTCCGTTCTCTTCTTAATTAAGCTGGAATGAGTTACCAACTTTTATCAAAGAGAATCCAACACTGTCATCTTTTAAACGTAAATACATAATGTTTTTAATCCGAAGTGCAATTGAATAATTATTGTAATAATTTTGCTACTTTTTCCCCTTTTTTATTGTTTTGATGCTTCTTTGTTGTTTTTGTTCCTTAATGTATACATTGTATTTGATGGAAATTGCGTCCTATTTATTGTTTGTAAGGGAATCGGCCTCGATAGGCTTCATACGACCTTTACTGATCCCTCACGTGCTATGTTTGTATATATTTTCTCTTCTGTTTTTATTGTGAACGTGATGAACGTGATGTTTTCTTTTTAGCATGTGAAATAAATTTGAATTATTTTTAAGTCCGAGGAACTGCGACTATAGCTTAAAAGGATGATACAGTTTCGGTTGAAATGGGGCTTCAGGCTTCCAACTTTTTTGATGAAGATTTTGTTTGAGATAATGAGAAACCTCTTATGAAATATGAAAGAGCATATCATTCTAAGAGAAATTAAAAGTTTATTTGATGAAAATTGGTTTTGAAATTGGCTGAGATATCCAAACAAAGTGATCCAAATAAAAGATTGGACCATGCACCTTTTATAAGGATCGCTTTGTTTTACTCTGTTTCTAGATATCTCAGCCACTTCAAAACAAATTTGCATCAAATAAACTTTGAAGTATTCTTTGAATTATACACTCTGTTATAGGCTTGTTTTACGCATTTGTTACTTTGTTCTTGGATATCTCAGCCATTTCAAAACCAATTTGCATCAAATAAACCTCGAATTCTTCTTTAAATTATACGCTCTGTAACATTTCATAAACTAGTTTCTAAGTAACTCGCAAAATGTTAAAAGCTGAATCTTCATCTCAACCAAAATTTGGCCATCACTTTAAAGACAACGAAGACACTATACACAGTATTCAACAGGTAGATTCTTGTAGGTCCTACTACATAGTATATGCGATATGCCGCTCGATTTTTTTCTTCTTCTTCTTCGCTTATTATTCTTTGCAGGAAATAAACCGCTGGACTTCACCTGAAGGAATGCAGAATAACATCTTGTCACTACAGGGCGATGTTTGGTCTTACGGAATCCTTCTTTGGGAGATCGTCACTCTTGGTATACCAATATTTTATTATATATATATATATATATATATATATATATATATATATAGTTTGATAAACATATCCGTATAACATTACGAAATTTATGAACGTTGGTCTAAACCAGGCAATGTTATTTTACATGTTTTATAATGTATGAACAACAGAGAACATATATATATATATATATATATATATATGTATGTATCAAACATTGTAGTTGTTCCGCGTATTGGCAGTACTAGAAATAGCAATAATAAAGTCACAACAGAGGAATGCAGGGAATGCATTAATAGCCAATCTTGATTTAATGAATAATCCGAATTTTCGAGGAACCCTCCTCTTCTTCAGGGATGACAGTGCGAATCACTTCGCACTGTCATCCCTGAAGAAGAGGAAGGTTCCTCGAAAATTCGGATTATTCATTAAATCAAGATTGGCTATTAATGCATTCCCTGCATTCCTCTGTTGTGACTTTATTATTGCTATATATATATGTATATATACACTCAGCAAAAAAAGTAAGTTCCCCCCTAACATTTTTGGAGATATCTCAAAAAGTATTATACGGATGTTCATAATTCGAACGGGAATGGATAGGGAATTTCATTACTCATAACATGAATGGCATATCATTGCCACCAAATATCATTATTGGTGTAAAAAATCGCATTTTATGTCAAAATGCATGGGAAAAAAGTTGCACTTTAGGCCATAGAGAGCATATTGTATACATTTCCTATGTAAGTTATCAAATGATCTTTTTAAATTGTGTAATTCTCAGGAATTTCTTCAGGTACAATGTGCTTCCCTATTAAACAGATGTTATGCATACTTTTTGAACAATAGGCCTTCTCAATATAAAAATATTGGTAGAAGCCATGTGATTTGTAATTCCAATTCAGGTTGATCACATTAAAGGACAAGTTCACCTTCATAAACATAAGGATTGAGAGAATGCAGCAATATTAGTAGAACACATCAGTGAAAGTTTGAGGAAAATTGGACAATCGATGCAAAAGTTATTAATTTTTAAAATTTTTGTGTTGGAGCCGCTGGGTGAGGAGACTACTACAGCTTGTAATGTCATATGCGTACAACCGTATAAAAAAATGTAAAGAAAATTCAACATATTTTCACTTTTTTCGCATAATAAAAGAGCACTTGACTTGCCGCTTTCTAAAGGCAGGGGGAATAATATTACCCATAACATATGTCGGTAACGAGTCAAGGGAATGTGTACTTTTTTCAAAAGATGATATTTTGTGAAATTCTCTTTATATTATCCTTATATTGTTGTACGCATGTGACATTACACACTGCAGTAGTCTTCTCATCCAGCGGTTACTGCACAAAAACTTCAAAAATTCATAACTTTTGAACGGATTGTCCGATTTTCCTCAAACTTTCAATGATGTGTTCTACTAATATTGCTACATTCTCTCAATCCTTGTGTTTATGAAGGTGAACTTGTCCTTTAATGTGCCTGTGGGCATTTTGCATCATGCCCTCAAGTTGTAGATCAGTTTGCTGAGGGAAATGGCATCGAACGTATGGAGTGGCCTGTAAGACCCCCTGACTGTAATCCAGCAGAGAATCTTTGGGATATCATTAAGTGGAAAGCGAGCAAGAAGTTGAAAGATGACACTTCACTGCAAGAATTTCAGCGCATCTTGCAGAGAGCATGGACCAACATTGAGCAGCGCCAAGTACAAACTTTAGTTAACAGTTTGAGGAGGAGATGGCGGCTGGTCATTGCGGGTGGTGGACATATCAATTATCATACTTCACTATATGCTCATGAAAAGAAAGAGATAGAGAAATAGGCAATAACCCATGCTTAAATGTTCAGAATCATGAGTGATTGTTTGATTATTTGTGTAAAAGTCATTGCAAATCATTAAAGTGCAACTTTTGTTTCCATGCATTTTGACATAAAATGCATTTTTTCACACCAATAATGATATCTGGTGGCAATGATTTGCCACTCATGTTATGAGTACTAAAATTCTTTATCCATTTCCGTTTGAATTATGAAAATCGGTTGAATACTTTTTGAGATATATCCACAAATGCTAGGGGGGAACTTACTTTTTTTGCCGAGTGTATATGTATATATATATATATATATATATGTGTGTGTGTGTGTGTGTGTGTGTGTGTGTGAGTGTACATCACGTCATAATGCACGTTTATCTTTCTTTATCATTTATCTTTCTCTGCTGTTCTCTCTGCCTGTCTTTCTCTCTCAACACACACACACACACACACACATACCATGAAATTACACAAACATGAACACACGTATCTGTGTGATTATGTACATCGAAACTGAGTGGTGGCTAGTAACAGGGAGTATAATATTAGGGACTACAATGGTTGTTTTATATCTAGATATAGTATTAAAACATGAGTGAAGTACTAGTTTCATCTTATTTGCCGTTAACCTATATTCAAGGAGCAAGACCATACCCCAAAATGACAATGGACATGGTAAAGCAACTGGTCATAAACGGCTACAAGATGCCACGCCCTTCTCACTGTACTGAAGAATTGTGAGTACTTTACCTTGGCATTAAATTTGCCTTTAGGTGGATGTATGTGT
This sequence comes from Diadema antillarum, assembly GCF_040938485.1. Lineage (NCBI taxonomy): Eukaryota > Metazoa > Echinodermata > Echinoidea > Diadematoida > Diadematidae > Diadema > Diadema antillarum. The sequence continues at coordinate 350,479 of NW_027271124.1, read as the reverse complement.
GATTGCGCGTGTTTGTGTGTGTGTGCGTTTGTGTGTATGTGTGTGTGCGTGTGTGTGTTTGTGCTAAGGCGTGTGTGTGTGTGTGTGTGTGTGTGTGTGTTTGTGTGATATGTTTGCCTATTTTCATTGACGAGAGTTGTCATTGATTCCAATTATTTATTTATTTAGTATCATTATTTATTCATGTTTTCTTTTAAAAACAATACAGGGTAGGCACATTCAGTTTGCTAACTGCTTTACAATGGCGCCCTGTATATACACAAAATAAAACAACAAATACATTTGTAGTAACATGATTCACACAATTAAGAGTGAATATTTTCACTCGATTTTTTTAGAGAGTAATTAAGTCAAAATCATTTTGGAGAGTTTTTTGAATTTGTAAAAACTTGAGTCCGTTAGTATCAAACACTGCAGTATCGTCCACATGTAAGGACAATTTAGTAGAAGCATTAAATTTCAAATTGCAAATATCATTGATATACAAACAAAAAATCAGAGGACCAAGGATGGACCCCTGGGGTACCCCCGATTTCATAACTACATAATCACTTGTATATTCATTCACAGATACACACTGCAATCTTTCATGAAAATAACATTTGAACCAATTATACTCTCGACTTGAAATACCATAATAGGTCATTTTTTTCCAGAATCTTACCATGGGGAATCACATCAAACGCTTTTTTCAAATCCAAAAATATTGCCCCTGTAAGATGTCCCCTGTTCATATTTTCTAACAAAAAATCAACTATATCAGTTACACACGTTGCGGTCAAATGTGATGGCCTAAATCCAGACTGTTGTGAAGATAATAATTTATTTTCATTTAGATAAGTATACAACTGTTCATGTACTGCTTTTTCTAATATTTTTGATAAAATGGGAAGTATCGATATTGGTCGAAAATTAGAAATATCATATGTTCCACCTTTATGTACCGGTGTAATTCGAGCTTTTCTAAATTCTGCCGGAATTTGAGATGTTTGTAATGAGCGATTGAATATAAAAGTTATCTGTTCACAAATATAACCAGCTGACAATTTTAACAGTTTTGGGTGTAGGCCATCAATACCCATAGCTTTATTGCAATTAATGTTAAGCAGTTCATTTTTTTACAAATTCAACAGATATTTCTTTGAATTGGAACTCTGTGCTTACTTGAGCCAAAGTTTCCATAGTGTTGACACTTATATCTGAGGACTTGATGTTATTTTTAAACCTTTCACACACGTTATTAAAAGCTTCATTAAGAATATTCACTACCGTACTGCCATCATTAACTACTTCATCATTTACGAGGAGCATGAGCTCTGTTTCACTTCTTTTATTTGGCAAGAGATTCCGTAAAATCTTCCAATTTCTATGAACATCATTGCCACACGATGAAAATGCTTCTTTATATTAACCTTGTTTTAAACGTTTATTCAAATTATTAGCTCTATTTCGATAAAACTTAAATTTTTGCCAGTCAGATTCGGAACCAGTTTTTCTGAACTTTTTTCTGTAGAAATCACGTTCACGGGCCAGCTTTATATATTCTTCTGTTATCCAAGGGACTCCTCTTTGTTTTCTTCTAACTGAAATAATCGGAGCGTGTTTATTGCTCAATGAGCTAAACATAGATATGAACATATCCCATAATTCTTGAACGGATTTTTCTCCTGAGTAAAATGAACTCCAGTCCAGGCCATTTAAGTCTTTTTTTGAACATCTCTTCATCAAAGAAACGAAACGATCTAATTTTGCTTATCTTTGGTGAAAAAGGGCGGCTTTTACCTTGAATAACTGAAAAAAATCAAAGAGTGATCAATGAAGCCAATACACTGTACGCCTGACTTGACGATTTTCATTGAGTGCGAAGTAAGTATTAAGTCTATCAGAGAGGTGTTACGAGGTGTTACTCTGGTTGTTTCTTCGATGATTTGTCTCATTTGTGTAGTGGCACAAAACTCTAAAATATTCTTTGATAAATTATTTTTCGTACTCATATCACAATTGAAATCTCCCAATATCATGACGTTATTTGACAAGGATAATACCTTGTCAACTGACTCTTCGAGAGCGGCAAAAAATGACTTGTGTGCATCGGGCTTTCTATAAAGAATACTGATATATAATGAACTGCTATTTTCACGCTTTATTTCCAACCATAACATCTCACTCTCGCTTCGTTCTAAGTCATTTCTTCGTACATATGAAAATTTGCCGTTGACGTAACACCCAACTCCTCCACCATGACCATTTCTATCCAGTCTCTCAAAATTGAGACTATTGCCCTGTACGGAATCAGACTAGATGCGACACTTGTGAGATAATGGCACACTTACCTAATTATTGTTTGTGGGATAAATCTATTTCAAAGACAGATCGATATGGACATCAATAGATTATTAAGAAATCTTGTTTGTTGACTTTACCTCGCATAGGTACTCTTTAATGACCAGCTGCTGGGAAATGGATCCGGAAGAAAGATGCGCTTATCACGTTATTCTGCAGAAACTTGAACCGACAATGGGGGTGTATCATGTAAGCTATCATATCGGTGTCATTCATATTATTTCTTTCAGCATCAGAGTGAAAGATTCTACTCATAGCATTAATTATTTCTTACATAGTAAGTTATAATAGAAGGCTGATGAAATGGTGATTTTAGTGTAAACAGAGCAGTTGACGAACTGTTTGACTTACTAATAAATGCAGTTGTATCTTGTTGAAAACACAAAACATTCTCCGATTCAATTTCATTTTCGTCTTGATTACGTGGAGAAAAAGAAAAGAAAAGAAGTGACAGAAAAAAATAACCTCGAGAGAACTCGACTAATCAAGAGGTTTGCATCACAATAAATGACCGCTTGTTTAAAGCAACGGCCTTTATTCATTTTGGTGTAAGTCTATTGCTGGTCTCAAGAGGTAAAGAGTATGTTCAGTGTATGTGTATGCGTGTAGGTGTATGTGTGCGTAGGGGCGTTTTCAGGTATATTTGTGTAATTTGAATATTTTTTTATCATTTTTAATTATACTCACCGTTACAGATTGATAATTATTGTACGTCACAAATGGTTAAGAGGTATGGCTAGGTCATTAAATTTTCCCAATGATGAACATGGTAACAAGGCAAAACAAATTAAAAACATCAAAACAACCATTCAATCAATAATAGAAAGATTCACACGTAACATATATATATATATATATATATATATATATATATATACAGGTGTTAAAGTTCATGGATGTTAATCCAGCCAATATACAAATAACAAAACGCGCGTTTTCAGTTAGTCGTCATAAAAAGATACTGTTAAAGAATGTTCAATTGTGCAATAATGTAAATTCAAGCTAGGTTCTATGTGTACAGTGCTTCAGATCCCATATTGGAAAATAAGTGTTTAGTTAAACAACAACAAATAATAATAATAATTTGTGTAAAAATTGATAGGAGCTAACATATATGTGTGACGGCATTTATTATACACAGTGATGAATTAAATACAAGATAATTCGGAAACGATATACCAGCAGAACAATATCCTGTATGTCATATCAGTAAAAACGTTTGAACGGTTTATTGCTTTTTCACTGTTTGTGATGTAATCTCAAATCAAAAGTCATTAGATCAAAAAAAAGTAACATGAAATCAAAATGAGAATATTTCCACTCAAATGGGCTTACTTTTCTCTTTGCAGGAATACCTGTCCTTCCGAGACTTGGACGAGGAATTGTATGACGATGTGGCGGATATAACAGTCTAGAGGTCCACAACGATGAAAAGCCATTGTCCATAAAATCATGACATGTTTGATTTGTAGATGCTAATTGTGGCTTGATACGCTATAAGATGCGTGTCTGTTAATGCCCTCTTCGTGCTTAATTGACTGACGTTATACATTTTTGTAACATCCTATTGAGCTTAAGATGGATAATGGAGCAGCATTTCAACAACTGTAACAAATTAAGATAGAATATTGCTTTAGTATGTTGATTCTTTTTATATACAATTGTGTTTATTGTCCAAAAGGTTTGTATGTCTTTAGGGTTCAATCCATACAACAAAAACGACCACCAATCACTTAGAGTACTACTTTGCTTGCTTATATATGTATGCTAGAGTTGTGGCGTCTTGGTTCAAAAAGATTTTATAAACATTATATTGAATATATCTTATACGTGATGAAATGACTTCCCATATAATTAAGCATTGTTGCAGGTTACTGATGGTACAGTTGTAACTCTTTATGTCGTAGATAATTTCAAATGTTTAAGTATAAAAATTGGCCTTTCACATCTTTCACATACTCGTTAATGCTTTAAGACATAAATGAGTATTTTCTTGATGGCTTGTTGTCATTAGCACAGTCGGGTTATTATAGGCCTGTTATTGTTGTGGACATTATTAATAGTCATTATGCCGTTACTCGTAGTTATCAGTGTTTTTCATCATAATCATAAGTGCATAGCAGTAATTGTAGTGTATCGCACCCTGTACAGTCCCTGTATGGAAACTTACAGTAAACGGGTGAATCTGATGTCCGAGTGTTAAGTGACTCAAATAGTATTGGCCATTGTTTAATCGAAATTTTGAAAACGATAATACCGTTAACGTGGGAAATATTACATACAACACTTAATTACCCTCTGTATAATCAACAATGTTATGGTCAATTAATACATAAATGGCATTATAATCTAAAATTTCATGTCAAAATGTCCAACATTTTCTGGAATACTTTTTCCCCCTTTATAACAGTTACTCTTCTGTACAAAACCCCAGATTCTAATTTTCAATTTTCTTTTCCAAAGATTTATTGCTCAAATACACTTTCAAAAGTCTTGAATTGTATGTATCCTTGTTAATGAAAATTGTCTAAGTTCACTGAAAAAAACAACAACAACAACCAAGAAATGGTGTAGCGGGCCGCTGCAATTTGCTATCAGGCAGTATATTTCAATAACTGATCACCATGTACAAACAGCCCCATCATACGTTCATAAAGGATTATATTTTGCTCCTTTGTGGGGTGTTGGAATTATTTTCATCAGCCTAATCTTTCCGCATGAACTGGAAAATTTGTGATCTTTGAACTATCAGGGGAGAAATAAAGAAATTTTATAAAGAATGCACTGCTATTGAAAACAGAAAGTATTCTGAGAAACATATCATTTTGGGACTGATCATAAGGAAGATAACAAATAGAGCAAAGATTTCTAGATAAAAGTTGTACAATTTTAGAAACGCTTTTGGGGAACAGTAAACAGAAGTAGTTTTGTTTATGGCTTGATAATACTCTACAAAGCACGATTATTTGGCGCAGCCGGTATCGCGTCTGCTTCCAGAATCAATGAACCCGGATTCGATTCCCAAATCTAACTGGGCAAAGTTGTGTGGAATCATACTGTCTCCTCTACTAAGAGGCAAAAGCACTCTGCCCCTTAGGACGTAAAATGGAGGTCCCTTTGTGTGAGACAGTCACAACTCCTGCACGTAAAAGATCCCGCTTCGTTTATTCATCGCAACGAGCATGCAGGGTGTATCACCCAGTGACCATTTTGTGAATTGGCCCTGCCTCACATCCAGCTTCACCCCATGGAAGACCAGCAAGTGCAGTTAAACACATGCTAAATGTGGGCTATCCCGCCATCATCGGTAATGGAAAATGAAATAAACAAACAAGAGAGTACATACAACATTTAGTTTGACAGTTGCTGCGAGGATACCGGTGGCTATGTGTGGACGTCACTCATCTTCAATGTGAAAAAGTCCTTCAGGGAGAAGGTACATGTACAAGGCTGCTTCCTGTTAAGGCACTTTTGGTAGGCGACAGATCTGAATAAGGATGACAGCCACAGTTCATAGCAATTGCAGGTAGTCATTTTCGGGTGCCACAACTTCAGCATCTGTCATGAGTGAGTGCGATCAGGATGCCAGATGTGATGATAGCGCCCTCATTGGTGACACATGAACTGGACTGCGATGTCCTGAATGTTACGCATCATATAACAGCAATCCAATAAATTAAGTCTTCTATACTTCTCATTTTATATCTATATATCTATATATGACTTGTACAATGATTATCAAAATACACTTCATAGAAACAAGCAAATTATGCTCAGTCAATTTGAAGGTGCATTTCAACTATCTTGTGTTAATCGTAGTTTAGCAGTGATTGACAGAATCTTGGTTTGAAAACTGTTCGTTGGCAAGTATTGAGAAGAAATTCACAAAAACTGTCATAAAATTGTGACACATTTTATGATATTCTTGGCCACTAGATGAATATCCAGGCCCGTTTCATAAAACCTGTCATCAATAATAAGTTACAGTAGTTGTTATAAGCTAATAAAATCCTTGTATATCTGATTGGCTGAGAGCAAGTTGTCTAAGAAGTGTGGCAGTTGTTACTGATGACAAGCTTTATGAAACGGGACCCCGGGTATCATCAATCATGACAAGTATACACGGGGGCGTCGACCCGTTTTCACTATTGAGGTGGGGGAAACTTCAGATTATTATAACTGATTGTTTGCGAGCGAGCGGAACGACCGAATAGGGGAGGGTTTAGGCGGTGGTTACCCCCCCCCCCCCCCCCCCTCCCAACACACACGAGGGAGATTTTGCATTTTCAGACCTGAAATTCAGCGATCTGGTATACACTTTTGAAAAAAAAATTGAAACTTTTTTCCTGATATGAGAAAGTAATATTCAGAGAAAATTAAAAATGTAAATGACTTCATAGCAGTTTCTCAGTTATTGTCCAACACGTTCGTCATCACCGTGCGTTATGGAGGTTGGGGAGGTTAGGGAGGGGATAACATCCCCCCCCCCCCCACACACACACAGAGATACAGACAGCGGAGCTTTTGCATTTTCAGAATCGAAATAGAACGAAGCGCACTTTTTGTGGAATACAAATGTAATTTGGGAAAACAGTCTATCCCCAAAGATCACCGAGTCTATTGAATATGGAGGAGATCTGAGCAAGTTTGAGGATGTGTGTGTGACTGTGTGTGTGTGTGTGTGACGGGGGTGTTATGTTTAGATTATGTAGACAGATGTTAATAATTCTTTGTCAAAAGATTCTCTAGAAGTATGTTACAAAGTTTAGATTTCATGTCAATCGAGGACATTTTATACTTCAATGATTTAAGATATTTTTGACTATGTTATAGCTTAGTGCATATAGGCAGCAGTTAAAGATTTTGTATGACTTATCCAGTGGACTTTTGGACAATCAATACTGTATTTTAGGACTACATTTTTAAAGCTAAAATACGTTACCTCTCCCCTTTAAGGTTGTTTAACAGCTACGATTGTAATAAATTCGTCGAATTTTATCACCAATACATTTGTATTGCAGTTTCTATACGTCATTGTCGTCTGTATTTTGTCATCCGTGAAATCTTGTTTGTACTTTGCTCAAAACACTTAATAAAAAAGTTTGGAATTAGACAACACGATTAATAGTGTTGAGATTGATTTCATTGGTGTCGCTTTAAGCAGTTAAGTGCGATTTCCTCTCCGTTATGATATATGGTTTGCCACTTCTCAGTTGTAACTTTGTTTCATTATGTATGTATGTAAAGCGCTTTGAGAACCATGCCGTAACAAGTTGTATTTGGGTGAAGTCTTTTGTACGGAATCTATAGAGGGTTCATTTACGATTTTTCTTTGGTCTCCTCTTCATTAAAAAAAAATGTATATCTGGGAACAATACATTATAAGTCCTGAACACATGACTTTACCACAAGTTTGAAAACATGTCATTGGTGATTTTTTTTTTTTGAGTAATCCCAAACCACCAAGTGTCATGAAATATAATGTAGGCTATAACAGAAGCCTGTACTGCACAGTCTTATTTATTTCATTTCATTTCATTTCAATTTATTTTCATATTTCTCACATATATCACAATAAAGTATATAAATACGAAAATTATACAAAACATAATTCAGATGAGACTTCATCAGAATGTACAGAAGTTTGATTTGGTATAAACACGAGGTCTGTATGCATGCGAATTACACTGTGGTCATAATGCGAAAAAAAAAAATATGATGGGGCCTGCGTAAAAGCATTAGCTTGTACAGCCGCAGGTCCCGTGAGTAATCAGATTAGGGGAAGTTTAAAGTACGGATGTTTTTTAAGACCAACTATATCTGGGGAAACCGATTAAAACAAACAAAACAAAAAATCCAATTAAATATATATCACTAAATAAAAATACAGAAAAACAGAAAGCTGAAAGGTCACATGTTGCAGCAGTGAACAACAACTGCAGAGATTCAAGGGGTGTGTTGCAGAGTATAGAAAATGGCGTAACTGTATGTCATAAATACATAAGTAGAAGGTGGGATAATGAGATTTGTCGTGAATGTAAACAATACCGAAAGCTCAGGAGTAACATTCCAGCATGGGTCCTAAAACCAAGCATTCCGTGTGACCATAGTAACCGACAGCTGTCACGCGCGAGAGTTTCGATAACCGAGTGGAACAATAGGTGCATGAACAGCGCAATAGGCAGACTGTTCAAAAATAGTGTTCATGGTTAGGATCCCGCCGGACTAAGGTGGGATAGACAAGGGGTAACAGTAAAGAGCAACAAGAACTATACACTATGCATGCCGTACAATGTAGCTGCTAAGAAGATATTGCTTCAGTTTTCGTTTGAATGAGGTTACAGTGGTACAACTTACAAGTTCCATAGGGAGTTCGTTCCAATATTTGGGCCCAGCGAACATAATGGTTTTTTTCGCGAAAATTGTTCGGGTACGTGGAAGGTGATATGCGTAACGTTGACGAGTTGGATAATCATGAACTGTATAATTTCTTGTAAACATTTGGGAAAATACGTCTGGTAATTGGCCAGTTGAAAATTGAAACATAAACAGGCCGACGTTGTAATAAAATAACTCGGGAATTTTCAAAATTTTATTACTTACAAAAAGTTCGTTCGTGTGGGATAAATATCCAGTGTGGTTAACAATTCTAACAGCTCGTTTTTGTACAAGAAATAACGAATCGATAAGGTTTTTAGAAGCATTTCCCCACGCCAGAATCCCATAGTTGAGATAGGGAGATATCAAAGTTGAATATATGCTCTGTAGAATATTACTTGGAAAATAATAGCTAAGTTTGTTAAGAACCCCGGTATTTCTAGCAATAATTCTGCTTACATAATTAACATGGGTTCTCCAAGATAAATCACTATCGATATGAAGACCCAAAAATTTTGTATTGTTGACCTGTGACAGATCAATGTTGTTTATCTTGACAGAGAGAGGTAACACAGGTAGCGAATTACTGAATAACATATACTGAGTTTTATCAATGTTTAAGGATAATTTGTTCGCAAAAATCCAAGATTGGACAGAAACAAGTTCTTTATTTATTATGTTTATAAGCGCATCAGGATTTTGATGAGAGAAGAACAAATTTGTATCATCTGCAAAGCAAACGAAGGAGAGAATCTTAGAGGAGTTCTGGATATCATTAATATATAAAATAAAAAGAAGTGGGCCTAACAAGGAACCCTGTGGAACACCACAAGAAATCAGTTTTGGTTGGGAATCGTGACCGTGAATACTTACAAATTGTTTTCTATTCGTTAAATAATCAGTGAACCATTCTAGCGCCCTTCCCCGAATTCCGTAATGATTTAACTTATAAAGTAAAATGTCATGGTCTATTGTATCAAATGCCTTGGAGAAGTCAAGGAAAACACCGACAGTGTGAGAAACATCATCTATAGCATGAGCTATCTTATCAATAAACTTGAGTAATGCGTGAGTTGTACTATGTTTTTTCCGAAATCCAAATTGAGATTCAGTAAATATTTTTGCCTGAAGAAAAAAATTAAGGGTGCGTTTATACACAAGTCTTTCGAGTATCTTTGAAAAAGAAGTTAAAAGAGAGATGGGGCGATAATTATTGACACGGTCTTTTCGCCCTTTTTTAAAAATGGGAACAACTCTGGCTACTTTCATTTTTTGAGGAACTTTACCAGTAGACAAAGATTGATTGAAAATATAAGTAAGAGGCGAGATTATTTCATGAATCACATTTTTTACCAAGAAGTTTGTGATTCCATCATATCCCGAACTTTTTTTATTATCTAACTTATCAACAATCTTTATTATTTCATCTTCGACAATTGGGACAAAAAATAAAGATTCCATATTCCTACTACCCAGGAAAGAGTGAAATTCTCGCTGTGCTTCAGGAATTCTATCAGCCAGATTTGGCCCAATGTTTACAAAAAAATCATTAAAAACTTCAGCTATATCTATGGGGTCATCAATACGAACATCATCCTCTTGAATATAACTAGGCACGTTATTATCAGTATTACGTTTCAACGCTCGGTTTATCACCCTCCACGTACCCTTCATATCAAATTTACATTTGTCGAATTGATTCATAAAATACATCCGTTTGGCTGACCGTAATGCAGAAGTGAGGATATTACGATACTGAGTATATCTGGACTTGTTTGTAACTGTGGGTACTTTGCGATATTTATGATAAAGTTTATTTTTCTTATTGATTGATTTTAAAAGTGATTTTGTAAAAAGTGATTTTATAAAATGGTTGCCAATAGTTTAATCACATGCAACACTGTCATCACCACGTTTCCACGACAGCACACACAGAGCCAGATTATGAACCAAGAGTAATAGTCATTGGACACGGAGTCGATCGTGACGTTTACACCTTACAGTATGGAAAATGTAATTATAAATTACGGACAGCGGAAATATTGTTCAACCGAACAATAAAAACAATAATTTGACTAGAGATAAGCTTGACAGATCATAAAAATCACATCATACAAAGGACGAGGGCACAATGGTATTTCAAAACGACGAAAAGAAAGGACAGAAGAGAGAAGAAAGACGGATGATTATAAGAACTGTATAATATTATAATGTTTATACGCCATTCTATTATCAGGAGAGGTGGAAACAAATATTATCACATAACTGAATTAATTATCCCACTTTATATCTCGAAGGTAAATATTTCTAAGCTTGTATTTGAATGTAGTAAATGTAGGGAATTCTTTTAAATTATTATCTAAATCAATCCATCTTTTGGGGCAAGTATAAACAAAATGTATTTTGAGAGTGCACTGTTCTCAACAAGAAAAGATTGAATTCATCGTATCGTCGTTTATCATTTTTATTATTTATTTGGCTTTCAATCACAAATATCATATTACATTTTTCGAAATCAGAACATACACTGGAGTGGTAAGGGTGCACCAGGTTGTTGTTGGGGTAATAATATGCACGAGCTATTTCGGTGGAATAAAATGTAATAGTTCATGCAAACTTGTATGCTCTCTGTAAGTGGTGTCTAAAATGAAATGGATTATTTAATCAACCTCCTTCAAACAGATAAATAAGAATAATATAAATGAAAAGCCATATAATTAAGCATTGTGTATACAGCTAGGTTACTGATGGTACAGTTGTAACTCTTTATGTCGAAAATAATTTCAAATGTTTAAGTATAGAAATTGGCTTTCACATCTTTTACATACTCGTTAATGCTTTAAGACGTATCACTTTTGTAAATGAGTATTTTCTTGATGGCTTGTTGTCATTAGCATAGGCCTGTTATTGTTGTGGACATTATTAATAGTCATTATGCCGTTACTCGTAGTTATCAGTGTTTTTCATAATAATCATAAGTGCATAGCAGTAATTGTAGTGTATCGCACCCTGTACAGTCCCTGTATGGAAACTTACAGTAAACGGGTGAATCTGATGTCCGAGTGTTAAGTGACTCAAATAGTGTTGGCCATTGTTATTAATCGAAATTTTGAAAACGATAATACCGTTAACGTGGGAAATATCACATACAACACTTAATTACCCTCTGTATAATCAACAATATTATGGTCAATTAATACATAAATGGCATTATAATCTAAAATTTCATGTCAAAATGTCCAACATTTTCTGGAATACTTTTTTCCCCTTTATAACAGTTACTCTTCTGTACAAAACCCCAGATTCTAATTTTCAATTTTCTTTTCAAAAGATTTATTGCTCAAATACACTTTCAAAAGTCTTGAATTGTATGTATTATTGTTAATGAAAATTGTCTAAGTTCACTGAAAAAAACAACAACCAAGAAATGGTGTAGCGGGCCGCTGCAATTTGCTATCAGGCAGTATATTTCAATAACTGATCACCATGTACAAACAGCCCCATCATACGTTCATAAAGGATTATATTTTGCTCCTTTGTGGGGTGTTGGAATTATTTTCATCAGCCTAATCTTTCCGCATGAACTGGAAAATTTGTGATCTTTGAACTATGAGGGAAGAAATAAAGACATTTTATAAAGAATGCACTGCTATTGAAAACAGAAAGTATTCTGAGAAACATCATTTTTGGACTGATCATAAGGAAGATAACAAATACAGCAAAGATTTCTAGATAAAAGTTGTACAATTTTACAAACGCTTTTGGGGAACAGTAAACAGAAGTAGTTTTGTTTATGGCTTGATAATACTCTATAAAACACGGTTATTTGGCGCAGCCGGTATCGCGTCTGCTTCCAGAATCAATGAACCCGGATTCGATTCCCAAATCTAACTGGGCAAAGTTGTGTGGAATCATACTGTCTCCTCTACTAAGAGGCAAAAGCACTCTGCCCCTTAGGACGTAATTGAATCAATACATATAACATATAAACTATCTTAATGATCTTCTATTTTGTACTGACTATAATTTTCGCATAATCATATTCCATGCCTAAACCTTTTATAAAGATTCCAGTTATGTTGTACAGTTTGCTATAACCCATTACAAAGTTCCCCCGACCCGCCCCTACCCCCTGATGCATATACTTACATTTCTTCCGAGGTTGTCACACTCCCGAGCTGTTTGTCTCAACCAAAAGGAACCCCATTTCACGTGCATTCCGTTATAATTATAATTATGTAACACATTCTTTATCGCTCTTTAATGATAATAAATATGTATGATAATAAAAAAAAAACTTGTATCACAAAAACAACACATTTTGTACTCTTATTTTCATCATATCTTGTATACACATTGGCCTATTCTTTGTAAGATTGGTTCCTGGAAAAGTTACAAAAACCTAAAAGATTGAATGAAATAAAACTAACGACAATCATCTTTTGTTCATAGACAATCCAAGGGTTTGTGCTACTCGTCCTGATTAGCTGTATTCCTGCTCGCAGGACGCCACACCTCCAAGCTTACCTCTTAAAGACGACTCTGATAAAGCTTGTCAGATAGTGCTGATCATTGAATAGCAAGTGAAAAAATACCCTTTATTAGATTGGCATTTAAAAAAAAACGAAACAAAACAAAACATGCAGAGGCTGGGTGATTATTACCATTCTTTGTAATTCTGATGAGATACGACTGAGGTGGATTTTTTGGGGGGGAGGGGGTGAGAGGGGTGGTGGCTTTCCACATAAAAGGGGTTCATGTGCATAGATCTCTATTATGTCTGCACACGTTATCATGTCGACTCAGTCGGTTAATATTACGGATAAACTTGAGTAGATTGATTCGGATAAAACATAACTTCGTGTCTTGTAGTATTACAGTGAAGAGCAAGTCATTCGCAGGGCCTGCCCGGTCCGCAGGTGGCGCTATACATATTTGCAATTTGAGCCAAATCACAAGGCTATTAGGCCATTATTATCCCACGTGGGTGATGCTCGTAATTCCGAAGGTTTGTTAATCCGAACACACACAAATTCCATGATATACCTAGAAGTTCGTTAATCCTAAAAAAAAAATTAAAAAAAAAAACGTTTCTATAATCCGAACATCCCGAGGGTTCCTTATTCCGAAGGTTCTTGATTTCGAAAAGAAAATAATGTTCGTTGCTCCAAAGCTTCGATAATCCAAAAATGAAATCAAAAGACGGAGCGCATAAACGAATCTTGCTTTTTCATTTTCTGAGTGACGATCCATCGGAATATCACGAACCTTTACTTCATTTTCGGACAAATGAATCTTTGGAAGAACAAACCTTCGGAATAACGAACTGTAACCTTACATGTATGAGTGAATGAACATGAATGAATGAATGAATGAATGAATGAATGAATGAATGAATGAATGAATGAATGAATGAATAAATGAATGAATGAATGAATGTAAAGTTTTCTGCGCTTAGATGCGCAGGATGATAAAACAGTAGGAAATCAATGTCATGTGGACGGCTTTTTTGTTCTCTATATTCTATGTAGACTTCCTGATGTACTTTAAGAGTAAATCTGAAGGGAGATAATTTGTTATGGCTCCAGAAGTAATGATGTATATTATGTGCCATGCAATTGCATGTCAACACCATAATTATATTGCCCCTTTGCCATATTCGAGTTTGCAGAGTGTAGCTCATGTCCAGTCATTTAGGGTGGGATTTCACGGGGCACGCGAACGATTTGCGAAGGACGCGAATGGCAAAATCCAGCATTCGTATTTTAGTCTGCAAAAGATCGCCAAACGAACGTGAGGGTTCGGAAGCGTCGTCAATTGTTCGCAAATGTCGTTTTTACTTCGGCGAGAATTTCAAAAAAGTTTGAAATTTTTTTTGCGAACCTTTTCCGCACACTTGGTCGTTATTTGCTCGTGAATTGTTCTCGAAAGTGTCTTTAAAGCCTCGTCATATGCGCAAGACCTTCGCAAGACACGCGCGATGTTCGCAAAATGTTCGTGAAATCCCCAAACAGACTCCGAAACTTTGGGTGGGATTTCACGGAGCACGCGAACGATTTGCGAAGGACGCGATTGGCAAAATCCAGCATTCGTATTTTAGTTTGCAAAAGATCGCCAAACGAACGTGAGGGTTCGGAGGCGTCGTCAATTGCGTCGTCAAATTTTTTGCGAACCTTTTCCGCACACTTGGTCGTGATTTACTCGTGAATTGTTCTCGAAAGTGTCTTTAAAGCCTCGTCATATGCGCAAGACCTTCGCAAGACACGCGCGAAGTTCGCAAAATGTTCGTGAAACCCCAAACAGACTCCGAAACTTTGGAGAATGTCTCGCGTATGTTACGCGAAATCTGCGAAGTTTTTCCGATAATTTTACGACGTAATCGCAAACTGTTCGCGTACCTGTTAAGACATTCTCGCGAACGTTTAGCGCACGTTTGGGGGATGTATGACCTACACGTTTTCTGCAAATAAAAATCGTAGCATACATCTAAACATAAAGCAATTATTAACAACTATAGTAACAAAATAAATTAAAGACTAGCAAAGAGAAAGAAATGTTTGATATACAAAAAAAAATCGCAGAATAAACTTAAAATTAATCTAAAGTATGTACGATTTCATTTGAACTAGAGGAAAGAAAAAAAATTCAACTTAAGACAGCTTCCACCTCTCCTTGGGTACATTTTATCCCATGATTATTGAAAATTTCTCGTTGTTCGCATTTCCGTCGCGTGTTCTTCGTGTAAGTAACATGCTGTACTCACTAGTACTTAAGCAATGATACACACGACATTCGCACATACGTCGTGGAAACTTCGCACAAATTGCGCAAGAATAGTTTTCGGCTTCTCTACTGAGCGACGAAACGCATTCGGAGTAAAACTTTTCCGAATGTTGGATTTTGTCATTTGCGTCCTTCGCAAATCGTTCGCGTTTCCCTTTAGTAAGGGTGGGATTTCACGGAGCACGCGAACGATTTGCGAAGGACGCGAATGACAAAATCCAACATTCGGAAAAGTTTTTCTCCGAATGTGTTCCGACAATGAAGCCGAAAACTATTCTTGCGCAATTTGTGCGAAGTTTCCACGACGTATGTGCGAATGTCGTGTGTATCATTGCTAAAGTACAGCATGTTTAGGTACACGAAGAACACGCGATGGAAATGCGAACAACGAAAAATTTTCAATAATCATGGGAGAAAATGTACCCAAGGAGAGGTGGAAGCTGTTTTGAGTTGATTTTTTTTCTTTCCACTATTTCTCCTTTCTTTTTCTCTCATTTCTCTATCGTGTGCTTGCCTACATTTTTTTCCTAGGACCTATCTCCACTCAAGGAGAGGTGGAAGCTGTTTTGAGTTGATTTTTTTTCTTTCCACTATTTCTCCTTTCTTTTTCTCTCATTTCTCTATCGTGTGCTTGCCTACATTTTTTTCCTAGGACCTATCTCCACTAGTAAAGCATTTGATTTTTTTTTTGCAGTTCCTCCAACACATAATCTCTATAGTTCAAATGAAATTTAACATACTTTAGATTAATTTTAAGTGTATTCTGCGATTTTTTTTTTTTTGGTATATCAAACATTTCTTTCTCTTTGCCAGTCTTTAATTTCTTTTGTTACTATAGTTGTTAATAATTGTTTGATGTTTAGATGTATGCTACGATTTTTATTTGTAGAAAACATATAGGTCGTACATCCCCCAAACGTGCGCTAAACGTTCGCGAGAATGTCTCAAAATGTACGCGAACAGTTTGCCTTTACGTCGTAAAATGATCGGAAAAACTTTGCAGATTTCGCGTAACATACGCAAGACATTCTCCAAAGTTTCGGAGTCTGTTTGGGGTTTCACGAACATTTTGCGAACATCGCGCGTGTCTTGCGAAGATCTTGCGCATATGACGAGGCTTTAAAGACAATTTCGAGAACATTTCACGAGTAAATCACGACCAAGTGTGCGGAAAAGGTTCGCAAAAAATTTCAAACTTTTTTGAAATTCTCGCCGAAGTAAAAACGACATTTGCGAACAATTGACGACGCTTCCGAACCATCACGTTCGTTTGGCGATCTTTTGCAGACTAAAATACGAATGCTGGATTTTGCCATTCGCGTCCTTCGCAAATCGTTCGCGTGCTCCGTGAAATCCCACCCTCCTAGCAGAAAGTTTACAGGATGATCTGACTCACTTTTGTTTCTCTGAAAACTTCCAATAGATGTTGTCTATCTGGTTCACGCAAGTGCCCATACATTTGTGTTTTTTCCCCAATCATGCTAATTCTCCGAAAATCAGTCACTTTTGCTTGTGATCAAAAGGCTTGTGCAGTTGGTCAGCTGCTATCGTCCAAGTATGTAAACTGATTGTTTGAACGATCTGGTATAATCGTCAATATTGACTTCTAAAGAAATGAAATATGGAATCATAAACTATCCTTTCAATCGTATACGTGTTTGATTTGTGTCATTTCATTTTATATTTCAAATCATACTCTGTGATGCATGCAGATATAAATACGCCAAGTTTTTTTTTCTTAATGCGAATAAGACTGTATTCTTGGTTTTTTTTTCTTATTTTTCGTCATAATTATGCTTAACTATATAGATGAAGTTAAGTTAAATAACATAATAAATTGTGTACTGCACTGCCAATGTCTGCGCTTTGCATATAAGCCTATGAGTTTACGTATTTATTTTTCACGTTTCCATGTTTTTCCAGGAGTATCTCTCTTTCTATCTCTCTCTCTCACTAAAGCTAGTAAGTTCATCTAATTTCATAAATGCTTTATATTCCATTCCACTCATCATTATGTCGTATTTAATTTCTATTCTCATACACTTTCTATTCAACATGTTCAACGAGTGTACTGATAATTTTTAAAACCTGGCCCTACGCACGGAAGGGCCAGAAGTAGCAGTCGTTGATTTCTTTATCGGCTTGCTATACAGCCCACTGTATTTTTCTCTCTTTAATTGTTCCTTCTATGTAAAACGTCTTATCTCACTGGCATCCAAACCTCATGATTTCTTAATACGGAAATAAATACACAAAAAGCAAGAGAATATCGATTAAATCATGATACATTATGAATATAAGTCGAACCTGTTACTGAGATGGTATGTTCAGGCAGGCACTTTCTGAAGGAGCGAGGCCAAAGAGTTCTTTCGATGATTATTCGTAACACTGTTTTGTGAGTATCGTTGTTACATTTTCTCGATAATATCATTCTACTACTGTATATATCACGTATTGTTGTAGAGTGCCCATCTGGAGAAATCATACTGCTATGGCATTGACATAACTATAACCAGTCATAACTTTTTATCCATTTCCCTTGAACGACACCGCTTGTTTCACTTAATATCTCTTTGTAATTTACCGAACCGTGAAAGGTATTATACGTCATAATTCTTTATGACTATAACTATTCCTTCTTCTAAGATGTCTCACTGACACCTTGCGTGTAACAATATAATAGTGAAATGATAAAGATCATAAGAAAAGGAATAAGAACAATAGTGCCATGATGATAATATTGATCACATTAAAGAAACTGTAGTTATGATGATGTGCAAACACAATGAAACTAAAAGTTTGACACCATTTTACCTAGAGTCTGATTCTGAAGAGAATTCCCTATTCGTTGTCATCCTCATCATTGTCATTATCAGTACCATGACACGGTCCGGTGTTTTAATGGTTGAAACCTGAATTTTCTCTTCATTAGTTACTTAAAATAATATTTATTTCCTTCTTAATGTGCATGATGAAAAGGTATACTACATCCTGTTGTAGTATGTATCATTCTGGTATATTATATCATAATTGATAATGTAACATTATATCAAAGAGTCTCGTGCGCGGATTTTGACGATTGCTGAGAATTTTGACAAAGGAAATTAAATAATGCTTAAACTGTAATATCACTCAATTTTAAAATTGAATTAGCTGGAAAGGGGAAAGAGAAACAAACACTAGTAGTAATTCCCTCTCTCCCTCAAACGGACCTAAACAAATATACAGAAGTTCCATTTAATTCTAGTTTTCATTTCATTTATTCCCATATCCAAAATCAAATACAAAAATTATTGCAAGGTAACATCAAAGCAACCCCACAGTTGATTATGTTTTGATAAACGGTGATTGTCCTATTAGTCCGGGAGCCAGCGGGGGTCAGCCTAGCTGAAAAGGTTACCAATTTTTATGTATATAGCAATTTAGTACATATGCCCCTAAGTATGGAAATGCACGTCTGGCTGGTCATCGGTGGTGGGTGTGGCCAGGAGGGCCAAAAAAAGGACCCCTCAAAATTAGGCTAGCCTAGCTGGAAAAGTAACCCCATGAAAACAACTGGAACTTGTTCGTTACACTTACAGGATAAATAAATGACCATTGCCAGACGTTTTAAGTGGTGGGGGGTAGCCGCCAGACGCTTTTAAAGGCCCAACTCCAGCTAGGCTAGCCTAGCTGAAAAAGTAACCTCATGAAAACCACTGGAACTTGTTCGTTACATTTACAGGATAAATGAATGACCATTGCCAGACGTTTTAAGTGGTGGGGGGTAGCCGCCAGACGCCCTTAAAGACCCAAATTTTTCCAGCTAGGCTAGCCTAGCTGAAAAAGTAACCTCATGAAACCAACTGGAACTTGTTCGTTACACTTACAGGATAAATGAATGACCATTGCCAGACGTTTTAAGTGGTGGGGGGTAGCCGCCAGACGCCCCCAAAGACCCAACTTTTTCCAGCTAGGCTAGCCTAGCTGAAAAAGTAACCTAATGAAACCCACTGGAACTTGTTCGTTACACTTACAGGATAAATGAATGACCATTGCCAGACGTTTTAAGTGGTGGGGGGTAGCCGCCAGACGCCCTTAAAGACCCAACTTTTTCCAGCTAGGCTAGCCTATATAGATGAAAATATAACCTAATGAAACCCACTGGAACTTGTTATTTACACTTACAGGATATATGCATGGCCGTTGCCAGACGTTTTAAGAAGTGGGGGGGGGGGGGGGTAGCCACCAGATGCCCTCAAAGACCCAATTTTACCAGCTATATAGACTATAGCCCTAGCTGGAAAAGTAACCTCCTGAAACCCACTGGAACTTGTTCTATGTTTGTATCTCACCTGATAAACACTGTCGACATAGTATTCTGGTGTTCTTTCAATAACTTTCCACACTTTTGAGCTAGACCACCAAATTCACTCCTCAGATCATCTAATGATTGCTGTCAAGTGTTAATATTGGTGAAGTCCGACTACGACAACAGTCAAAAAGTCAATGAACTAGGCCTATTCCATTTGAAAATCTCTGTAATCACAAAGTCGATATACGTGGACGAGACATCACTTCGCTTTTGCCTTGTTAGATGGTGAATATTTGTAAGCTTCCGTTTCTAATTCATACAGCACCAGCATACATGTCTGAGAATAGCGGTAAAGAAGATTAGAGTCTTTGGCAACAAGTGCAAAATTAAATTCTGTGCCTTATTTGCTAAACAAATGTGGTAGGAGGACAACGACCTGTTAGGCAATATGGCGGACCAATAGCTCTATATTATTAGTGTTATAGAATAAATGACAATGATGTAGTTCTGAAGCATACTTTTCATTAAATGCTTTTGCAATGACTCAATGTATACTTTTAATCGAACTAAGTATAATTATATCCATGACTTGCTCATGAATTACGGCAGAACGATTCGGTGAGGAAAGTTTTTTGTCATGTCATTACGGAAGAAGTGAACGTGTCAATATTTTGCTATTTGTTCCATAATTTTTTCTGAAGTGGTTAAATGTATTTTCCTAAAACATTTTTTCTTTTATATAATACCTACGTTGCATCCAAATGCCCATTCGTTGAAAAAATGCGGGCCATGTATTCAAAGGTCAAAGATCATAGGTTAATGGAAGTAGGGCATACATTGTACAACATTTCACTAAGTTGTTGGTTTGTTTGTTTGTTTGTTGTTGTTGTTGTTTTTTTTTTTGGGGGGGGGGCATGATTCAAAGTGTCCTAAAACCTTGTATAATACATGTAGGCCCTATTTAGTTTTGTAGTCACGACTCTTGCTATGTATGATGCCAAACTCTTCCCGCTCATACAAATGCAGCCGTTTCAGGAAAATAATTATGATGATTGGTAATGCTAAAGTGGTTCATAACATTCCATTGATACTATGTATAGAACAGAAAGTGAATTTGACAATGGTATATGATATCCGCAATTTACTCTTTGACAGGTTCTATCATCCGATTAATAGTGTATAAATTGAATATACAGTAGTCCCCTATTCAGTAACTACAGGAGATAAGCTGCATTCATTTTGCACGCGACCATGGCGTTATAGCCAAAGATGATTGAATTCTGTAAATCTCTGTGTGCCTGCACAGGATTGGAAAACGAAACAACTTTCTGTGTATAGAACAACGAAACAGAAACTGGTGCATGCATTATTCTCAGTCACTTTGTTATGCATAATGATGGTTTGCTCATTGCAGTTCCGGAATCTCAGCTCGAGGGACTCGAATTGATCCCAAATCAGTC
Source organism: Diadema antillarum (assembly GCF_040938485.1). NCBI lineage: Eukaryota > Metazoa > Echinodermata > Echinoidea > Diadematoida > Diadematidae > Diadema > Diadema antillarum. The sequence continues at coordinate 329,221 of NW_027271124.1, read as the reverse complement.
GGCATGCGTGTATCACCCAAAACAATAACACAATTATAACTGCAGTCCTCCATAGTCTGTATTGGTTGCCGATAAGGGCTGGTATCAAGTTTGATTTTCATATTATTTACAGTACCTTGTATTTAAATGTTTTCATCGAAATACCCGTATACGGTATGCGTATCTCAGTTAACTCTTTAAACCATAGTTGTAATCTACGTGCCAAGAATCTCATGTTTTCAATAAGCGTGAACTCCAAGACATGTCGTGATAAGGACTTTAAAACAATTGGCATCGTCATTATAAAACGAATTCCCATTTTACAAGACACGTTTTAGATTTTAGATAGAAATATGGATTCGTTTGAATGTATACAAACATCTTCTTAAATCCTCTTACATTTTGTTTTTAAGATAATGGTGTATACTTTAGAAGTGTAAGAAGCATGCTCTTGTTTTAGAGGCTTTGACTACTGGTAAGAAGCATATGTTATTCTTATATATTATGTGAATAAGTACGCATTCAAGAACGTTTTGAATAAAACGTATCCAGACTACTGCATATCATATTTTCACCTCTTCCTTCATGCAGATGTATACTCTTGCTGAGAAGGTTAACTGTTTGATAGATATAGTGCTCACCTTATTGAAAAGGTGATTGGGTAAATTTTTGGTTTCAGTATAATATTCAAACACAACTAAGTTAACTTTTACATGAACATTTTCACAACTCACAAATTCCACACGCACACACATTTCATGATTCTCAAGATTCAAGTTACACTAATCCTATTTACTTTGCAGAGTGCAACAACAACATAAGTTATATACTGAGCAAATAGGCTTACATCAGTTCGCACTATTCAAGGTTTAGAGTAGTTAAGGAACTAAATCGTACCCGATTATGTGATGCTAAGTTGCACCTTGAGATGATGGGCAATATTGTCCCTATAAAGGAGCAGGCAGTGACACTGACTTGCTCCTTTAAAGGAGCAATTTTGCAGCAGTCATGGAGCAAATAAGCACCACATAGGTGCAACATCATACCAATAAGGCACAAGAATGCACCCTCAAGAGAGGGTACATTCTTGCATCCTTCGGGCGTAAAGTTGCACCTAAAGGTACGAGGTTGCGCCTTTTTCAAGGGGGCAAAGTTGCTCCCGAGGGTGTAACTTTCACCCTTTCTTACGGGTACAAAGTAGCACCCAAAGTTCCAAGATTGCACCCTCAAAACAAGGCACAATCTTGGAACTTTGGGTGTTTCCTTGCACCCTCACGAAAAGATGTAAAGTTGCACCAAGATGTAAAGGCTACACGGGGTGCAAAGGTGCGCCGAAAGGTAAAGGGTGCAAGATCGCACCCTCAAGAAAGGTGCAACTTAGCACCACTTAGTGTGGGTGGAAAGATGCACCCTCAAGAAGAGGTGCAATCTAGCACCACTTAGTGTGGGTGGAAAGATGTACCCAAGGGAACATTTTCGCACCCTCAATAAAGGGTTCAACTTTGCACCCTCTCTGCAGTATTATTTTATACACACGTGAATTCCTTGTTCCTGTGAGCTACGGTTAATATGAGCGTGACCCAGCATTAGACACGTGTCAAGCCTTTGCAGACACAGAATTTTTTTCTTCATATTGTTTAAAGGTCATTTAAAACAAATTTAAATATATATTTATTTCTTTTAAGTTAAGAGGAGCAAATGTGGAGATCATGACCTGTGATACAATATGTTACGGAAAGTCTATATTTTTATGTGTACTCGTTTTTTTTTTCAACTACAAGGAATTACCTATGAGCTAATTGGATAAAGAAGCTGAGCATTCCTTTTTTTTCATCAATTAATGTCAGTGCTGGTGTATTATTCTTGAAAAGTTGGCATCTAAATGTCCTCCAAACCAAGTACTTACTGTATAAAATTATATTCCTGTGAGTTATGAGCATGACAGATCTGTAGACACGTGTCATAGTGGTTACAAACACTAAGTTTCCTTTGCTTTCATCGTTATCAAGAAGCGATTTTGAACAATTTCAGATGTTCTGGTTTTTTCAATTTCGTTACGAGAAGGCAATAATGATTTCATGTAAAACATGTTAAGGAAAGTTGATAGTTTGGTTATTTTATCATTACTCATCTTCGTCTTCTCAACAAGAAGATGATACACATGAGCTCATTTGCTAAAGACGTTGAAGGATGTTTAATTGCTGGTAGCCACGTAGGGGCTTTTGTCATAACATTTTGCATCTTAATCCCTCGAAACTAAAACATGCAGTATAAGTTTATAGATAACATAATATTTTTGTTGTTGCTGTGAGCTTATTCATATGAATTTTAGACATGTTTCTCATATGTTTCTGTCATATGCTTTACTGAAGAACAGCAAATGTTTAGTTTATTGGCAAGAGAGGTTGATCATTACTTTACATTTAAGTTCATTGAAGTGCCGGAGCATAAACTTGTCTTGAAATATTAGCATCCAAAACCCTCCAAACCAAAAACGTGCAATACTAGACACGACAGGAATTCCTTGTTGTTGTGAGTTATGTTTCTTAAAAACACTGATTTTTTCTGCTTTTGCAATGTACTATGTTCAAAAACACTCTTGAACAATTTTCAGATTTCGTTTCTTTCTTAAGAGAAGAAAACGGTGAGGTCATGTGAAGCATGTTCCTATAAGTTTTGTTTCGTTAATAATTTTTCTTTACCCATCTCCTCAACCGTAAGGTGATACGGTACCTAAAAAGTCATAGGCCAAAGGTGTTGAGCTTTACTTCCCCTTTTTAAAGTAAATTTAAGAGCTGGGGAATTATTTTTAAAAAGTTCGCATTTTAAGCTATGTACACCGAGGACGAGTCTTACAGAATGGATTTCTTGTTGCAGTAGAATTGTATTTTTTATGAGCTTGATGGAGTATTAGACAATTGTATAAAGTGTTTGCAAAAACTGTTAATGTATTCCCTTTTGCTAATGTCCAAAGAGTTCATTTGCCAAGTTTTGATTGTCTTTTGTTTTAATCATCAGGGATTTGTTTTATCATGGTCATAGAGGAAAGAAAATTATAAAAAAGCCTTCATATAAGAAGAGATACTGACAATTTCATCAAAAGTTGTGATTTTCAACATTTCCAAAATGCAATTGATGAATATTTCTCCCCAGGGCACAGAAAGAAAGTAGTTTTTGGTCTTTTTTTCACGTCAGTATGTTGTAATACCCGCGGGTTTACGCCCATCCCACCAATTTCCATCCGGATACTGTACCCGGCCCTGTTTTTTTGTTTTTGTTTTTTTGTTTTTTTTTGTTTTACACTGCAAAGAAAATGAGAACACTGATGTTTGAGAAAAATCCCGACATGTTTGATTGGGCAATTCTTTTTTGATGTCTATTATTTTTTCCTAATAAGTTTTTTGGTTAACACTGAGGACAAATACAGATACCCTATTTCTTCTACCAAAACCACAGCACTGTATATTCTCATATTTCTACAGTATTTCGTCTCAACACTTGCCCTATTGATATTTCAAAGCATGTTTCTCTGTGCGCTCAAGAAACTCCCCCATTAAAGGAGACCTCCGGGTGATTCTCAGATTTTTACATTTGTACAACTATGAATTAGTTATACTCAGGACAAAGTTTCAGAATTTGTGATAATTGGGATGAAGAATAAGAATATTTTCAAAAAATAGAACAAATTGCAATGAACAAGGATGATGACATGGGAGAGTCACCATAAGAATGCATGAGTTGGGGCTCAAGGAAGCAGAACAAAAGAATAAGGCATGCATAGATTATAGACAGGTGAACTCGCAAGCAAGCGGTATTGTTATGGAATTACACTGCTATCATTTCTGAAATATGTGAACCTTGTAGCTGGTAAAATTTGGGGCGTCTGGCGGCTATTGTCTGGCAACAATCATTCAATTATCCTTTGAGTGTATCACAAGAACAAGTTCCAGTGGGTTTCAGGAGGTTATTTTTCCAGCTATAATTATATAGGCTAGTCTAGCTGGAAAAATTGGGTCTTTGAGAGCATCTGCCCACCCCCCCCCCCCCACCACCACCATTTAAAACGTCTGGCAACGGTCATGCATATATCCTGTAAGTGTAAAGAACAAGTTCCAATGGGTGTCACAAGGTTACTTGTTCAGCTAGGCAAGCCTAGCTGGAAAAAGTTGGGTCTTTAAGGGCGTCTGGCGGCTACCCCCACCACTTAAAGGACAAGTTCACCTTCATAAACATAAGGATTGAGAAAATGTAGCAATATTAGTAGAACACATCATTGAAAGTTTGAGGAAAATCAGACGATCCGTTCAAAAGTTATGAATTTTTGAAGTTTTTGTGCAGTACCCGCTGGATGAGAAGACTACTGCTGTGTATGAATAACTTAGATGTCACATGCGTACAACAATATAAGGAAAATATAAAGAGAATTTCACAAAATTCCATCTTTTGAAAAAAGTACACATTCCCCTGACTCCTTACCGACACATGTTATGGGTAATATTATTCCCCCTGCCTTTAGAAAGAGGCAAGTCAAGTGCTCTTTTATTATGCGAAAAAAGTGAAAATATGTTGAATTTTCTTTTACATTTTCTTTATACTGTTGTACGCATATGACTCACAAGTTGTCGTAGTCTCCTCATCCAGCGGTTCCAACACAAAAATTTAAAAATTTCATAACTTTTGCATCGATTGTCCAATTTTCCTAAAACTTTCACTGATGTGTTCTACTAATATTGTTGCATTTTCTCAATCCTTATGTTTATGAAGGTGAACTTGTCCTTTAAAACGTCTGGCAGCTATACCCCCCCCCCCCCACCACCACTTAAAACGTCTGGCAATGGTCATTCATTTATCCTGTAAGTGTAACGAACAAGTTCCAGTGGGTTACATTAGGTTACTTTTTCAGCTAGGCTAGCCTAGCTGGAAAAATTTGGGTCTTTAAGGGCGTCTGGCGGCTACCCCCCACCACTTAAAACGTCTGGCAATGGTCATTCATTTATCCTGTAAGTGTAACGAACAAGTTCCAGTAGGTTTCATGAGGTTACTTTTTCAGCTAGGCTAGCCTAGCTGGAAATTTTTGGGTCTTTTAGGGCGTCTGGCGGCTACCCCCCACCACTTAAAACGTCTGGCAATGGTCATTCATTTATCCTGTAAGTGTAACGAACAAGTTCCAGTGGTTTTCATGAGGTTACTTTTTCAGCTAGGCTAGCCTAGCTGGAGTTGGGCCTTTAAGAGCGTCTGGCGGCTACCCCCCACCACTTAAAACGTCTGGCAATGGTCATTCATTTATCCTGTAAGTGTAACGAACAAGTTCCAGTTGTTTTCATGGGGTTACTTTTCCAGCTAGGCTAGCCTAATTTTGGGGGGTCCTTTTTGTGGCCCTCCTGGCCACACCCACCACCGATGACCAGCCAGACGTGCATTTCCATACTCAGGGGCATATGTACTAAATTGCTATACACATAAAAATTGGTAACCTTTTCAGCTAGGCTGACCCCCGCTGGCTCCCGGACTATATAGGCTGTCATTGTATGATAAAATTAATGCAATTAGAGTGAATTATGCCGTCTCCGAACTCCAATGCTTGGGAGTCAATAATCTATATCAACTATACCCCCACAAAGTTATCACACCAAAATTACTTTATAACTGTTTTGTTATTAAGATGTAGTAATCATTATAGTTTTCCTTGTATTACGCATGTTATATCATTTTCAAAAGAATGTAATTTACTGAAAATTTGCATGTAAGTCAATGAAAGACAAGTGGAGAGAATTTATCCTCGCGTCATAAAACTTACACATGTGTCATGGTTACCATCATGAGTTTACCTCCCATTCCCCACCCCCCCCCCCCCAAAAAAAAAAAAAAGTCACGCACGAACTACTTGACAGAACGATAATAGAAGTCTTGCGCCATCTACGTTACTTTCGTCTCGCTGCTCAGCATCCATGGGCAATGACCCTGAATGGAAACACCGAGAGCGGCGTGATATCTGCAGATGAAATTCATCATCGCGTCGCTCTCAGACCTCGGTCCAGAATGTCTAGCCTTACTGGTAATTAAGTTTATGGAATAGCATGATTTTAGTAATGTTTCGTTGAGTGCTGTATTGAAAAGGACATTAGAGTTGGTGGTATACAGTACAGTTGGAGAAGAAAAGAAGCCGCTTGGTTAAAATTAAAATCCAAAGTAAACATGATTACATAAATTTGTTCGTTTGGTTTTATTTCTGCTTTTGTTAAATCACGCTTACCAACGGAATTCATACATTTTGAGGATTATTACAAGATGAATAAGGCTTAGCATGCTTTATTACAAATTGATTCAGAACATACATACATTGAAATTTAAGAGATTGTCAGAATAACAATTGTAAATTTACTGGGTGCTGATTGAATATTAATTCAAAATAATGTCATTACAATTCCAATAACCAAAATTAAAACAAAAAATAGAAAAATAGGGGGGAAGAGAAGAAGATATGAGTGCGGGTGCTGACAGATTTTTAAAAGTTTGTTTAGGGATATGCAAAGACATTTAGGTATACTTCATGAATCTTACCAGCCTGCTTGGATATATATGCAGTTATAAACTTGAAAAAAAAAACGCGAAAAAAAAACAAGCACTTTAACATGGCAATGCACTTTCTGTATGAAGTTTTCGCCTTTTTACTTTGCTTCGACCGATATTAGTATATCATGGGAATTGTCATTTCTTCATATGAGCATAAGAATAATAAAACTAAACGAAAATGCGACATAATTATAGTTGGTAGAATTTGATCCCTCATGCTTGCTATTTGTTTGTTGGTCTGTTTTTCTTCTTTCAAGATAAGGGTAATGAAAGTAGGGCCTATATAGAGATTCGTAAAGTTGAACGACTTCTGCTCTGTGATGTTACGAGGGGTGCGGGGTGAGGAGAGGATTCCTGCGCAATGTCAATGTTGATCATTATATCGAGAGTTGCCTGATAGATTTCAATCGATTTCATCCCATGGCCATAGGTGCAGGCATGAGGATCGGCTGTTCTCTCTGTAACCCCGCCCATCCCCATGCATGACATTCCTCCGTGGCCTAGCCTGCCCCCATCGATCAGAAGTACGCAGCGTGCGGATTCAGTCAAGCGAATACTTTACACCATGGATGTACCTCCATGCTTTATACACGCACATCATCCACCCGGTACCCACACACACACGATCGCAACTGTACACACGCTGGGATTCGGCCGAGAGAGGCGGCACGGCTGATCGTTTTAGCGAATACCACAGTACAGCATATACTTTGGTGGGGGTAATCATCAGCACGTACAAGTATATTATTACCTATGAATCTCCTCGGCCTCCTTCGTGCATGGGGGTGTTCGTTGGCGCAACTTTACCTGCCCAATAAGCCAATACGCGGAATACATTATCCATGTTGAGCTAGCAGCAAGCGCCAAGGCCTCTCTTCATTGTTTCGATTGAATCGTGCACTCCATCTACAATCTGCACGAAATCGTAGGGTCGGCCAGTGGAGTGTCGGATCCAAATAGCAAGAACGTCTTCGTAGTACCGGACGCTGCGTTTAGGGCGGCCACCACTGGTGACTAGGGTATCCTCAATACGTTCTCATGTTCGTCAAGACATTTTGCAGGGATTCATGTAGTCGAGGCCCTATTATAGCTCTTAAAGAAATTGACATCTTGGGTAAGTGGTCCTTGACTGTTGTTCATGTTAAATACAGGAGAGTTTTGCTGTAGAGAGCGAGAGCTGTCTAACGTTAAGTGTAAATACCAAAGAATAACTGATGAAAGATGTTGGTTTCTGTTCTTCACTGGCACCCTCCAGCTCCGTGGCTATGTATCTCACCGTGATCTGCGGTATCTGTGCTGTGTGGTGCACTGGCGACGATATACCCCTGACGAGACACGTACACTACAGACAGACACAGGGCCTTGCCTACCCCTTGTCGATGTCATCGTGTGTTGCTCTTGTAGCATCCATTCTTACATTTAGCAAGCAAACACAAGTTAATCCTTATGTATATTTGAGCCAGGTTGCTTTATAATACCCACTTGAAATTGTGTGGTCAGGATTTATTGACATCATATCCATCCATAATTTTATTTTTATGAATAAATTAAATCTTGGCCTCTTCAACTCTGTTTATCATGGCAGCATTAGATAACCACCAGCACCACTTTTGACCCCTTTTGCCCCCTTTTTGTGTTTGTTTATATAGTAACTCCTTTTATTTGGTCATTTTACAGCAGCTGTTCAGTCTCTCCGGTGGTTTTGCTTCTGTCAAGATTAAACATGAATAGCTTCTCACACATCCAATAAACAGCACGATACAGAAAACTAGAGTTTAGAACTTTACTTAGATGTCATTGTCACAGGAAAAAATAGTAAAAAATCTTATCTACATTGTCATGTTCATTCAGACACTAAACTTCAGTACTCGGAATGACAGTAGACATGCACTGTACAGGGCTGCCAACCTAGAATGAGAGTTTGGAGTGAGACACTTTGGGAGTGATCAATGAGCAACCAAACTTGAGCTGAGGCATTAGGAATTGAAGTGATGACATTGATGGGGGTGGGGGTGGATGGGATGGGGATGATGTAGGGTTGTGTCTCTCTTCCCCCCCCCCCCTTCCACCAGAGGGAGCTTTGTAGTTTTACATTTTAAACTGTTGGAAGACTAGCCCGGAGACTGCAGATGTGTGAGATGGGAAATGCTTGTTTTTGCATAAAAAAAGTAGGCCCTTACATGTATGGCAAAGTCATCTTGTCTTCAACAGGATAAATGGTGCACTCTGGTGCATCATACGTCAGTAAAAATTTCAACACATGCATTTTTATAGTGTAAGTGTATCGTCTGTGGGATTATCAGGGATTTAATGGGCATTTCTTTTTTTTTTACTTTAGCATGAGAATTCTTTCATCAAAGTGAGACAAATTGTGAATAGTCTCGAGCTAATTGCCTGAGAGTTGGCAGCCCTGCATACATCTAGAAAACCTAGGGTCTATAAGACCCTACAATACGTTTTCTAAACGTTCCAGCAAATGAAACAAGTCATACCACTACCATATGTAGGCCTACAAGGTGTACTACAAACGTGTACAGTAGATCCATATAGAAATATTTGATAGTCACTTAGTGTAGTCTACATGTAGCTCTGTGTTTCTGTGTGAAACAGATTTACTTACCAGTTTCTCGTAAAAAAAATGTATGAAAAAATTACATGGCTAGCTTTCTGTCAAAGAAGCTTATTATTTTTTATTTCTTTTTAATTGTTTCACCTACATGGACGTCTAGAAATGATTTCACCTGAAATTATTGATGTATTGATTGTGAATGTTTGCTGCGCATTGTGATACAGTGCTGTGCGAAATCTGTTATTCAGTCCTGGGTCTCAGATTTTGGGTTCCTGTTTAATTCAGGAAGGGGGGGGGGGGGGGGGGGGTTGTAGTTTTTAGTGCCAGATAACTCGTGAACTTTGGTATTTCGTGTTTAGTATTATTGTCAGTGACACACATGGCAGAGAGAGGGATTTCCTTGCTGTGATACAGTAATTGAGCTGTATAATTCTTAGGAGAACCTCCAATGTTTCATAATACAAAAACACTGTAGGTTAGTGTAATCTTTCAAATTTATACCTGTTTGTTTTGTACAGTATAGGCATTTGTTTGTGAGGGCCTCCTCCTTCCCCCACCCCCATTCTTGTTTTAAAAGGCATGTTTCCTCCCACAAATCGATGGCCAGTGCAGACTGCTGAGAATTCCTGATGCTCATACCTACAAACACTCATGGACAGACAGGGTTCATGAAATATGCATGTACCTAGAGAGGTAGAGTGACACATGAGGGCGAGTCTAAAATTTGCATTTTGTTGTTAGGCAGGTACGGCCTACCTGACAGTATGCATCTTTTGCTGGTATTTGTAAATTGATGATATTAAAAATGTCCTTCATATGGAAGATCTTTTTCCTCTGTCATGTGTTTTGGATGTTTTCAAAACAAGCAACTTTTTCAGGAATGGACCAGTAGAAAACAACAAGCAACTTTTTCAGGAATGTGCAGCCCTGGTTTAAACTGAGGTATTTTTACCCCAAACATACGTTGTATGATTTTAACTTCTGAATGGATCGCCCTATTTCCCCCAAACTTTGCTGATCTTGTTTTGTACCGGTACTAGTACTAATTCACTGATACTACATGTGGGTTATCAGCATATTCCAAATTGTAACCTTTTCCATTCTGTTTCCAGGATTTCATAAAGTCTGTAAAGGATACTTTAAGAGACTGCTACAATAGTATCCATGAAGAAGGTAGTGGTGTAAGTGCCACATAAAACAAAAGTCAGCCATCAAGTAAACAACTACAATGTACGATGTACAAAGCTATAAACCATATTTACAAAGTGTAGTTTTATATGGGAGGTCATGGCTTATACCCCAGTACTACAACTGTAGTGTCAGCACCAATATTGCAGTTTATTGCCTTTATTCCATGTTGCATACCAGTATTTAAAACATGTATTGTACAATACAACAACAGCACTGCTTTTTTTGTGACCCTGACTCAGAACCAGCAGCACTGTGCAAATATACTTTGTGACTCGTCACCAATGCTTCCCTGATTAGTTGAAGCGTTGAATACTTGCCAGCATGAAATATTATGATTATTATTTGTCTTATGATTGAATATTTAGGAAAAAAAAAATTATTCAGAGTATATGTTATCATTGTTGTAATTACTGTAAACTTTCTTTTCATGGCATAAAGATGATTATGAAGCATTAGGATTGTTAACACAAATTGCTAAAATAAGGCTTCTATAGGCAGTGTGTAATCAACCCGTTGAGGACAAACTGAATTTGCTACAACACGCATTCCCCATAGACATGTGCCCATTTATATGATAGGATGCTTTGTGTACAACTGTATGCATCAAATGTGATAATTCAAACATTTTTTTTTTTCTGAATCACTGCTCCCATTGGTAAACAATACCTTTAAATGGTGCTACACAACTATACAGTATACAACAAGTCATTTATTTTTTATTGTGTATTACACTATTGATTATTTTGATTGTAATTATTATTATTATTATTATCATTATATTGTCATCATTATCATTTTATTTTGGTGGTGGTGGTGGGGAGGGGGGAGCGAGGTAAGTTTGTTGCTAGCAATACAGTGAGTGGAATTCCCCCCATTCGTAATGCTCCTGGCACATCACAGAGAATTGCATCATTCCCTGTTGGGGATTTTCATGGCACGTACTTAAACAATCATTGTAATGTAACAGCAGGAGATCAAAGAAGTAAATGGGCAAGATTAAAAGACGAGAAAACAACAGGAATCTGATGAGAAATAAGAGAATTTACAAGAAAGCCAAGTAACTGCTATGCTGTGTAGTACATGTGCACAGTGGGCATTAAAAAAAAATGTATATTTGTAATGAAATGTATTCTCAAGAATTTGTGTGATGCATCCAGACAGTTATTCCTGAACGATGTCTAACATTATTGAAAGAGATTTGTGTTCCAAAAAAAGAAAAGAAAATAGTGAATGTAAAGGAGCACATGATAAACTTTTTTTTTTTTTAAATCTCCTATTCATGAACATCTCTTACAGTGTACAATCCACAGGAATCAACTTCTGAACATGTTCTTTTAAAACTACCGTTTGTGCCTCAACAGGTAATGATTTGAATTTCCCTGTCCAAACAACCACTGAATTGAAATAATCACTTAATGTCTGACAATAGCATTCTTACAACATACAGTACATTTTATTAAATAAACTTGTGTAAAAAATGCCTTTGGGTCTATGGTAGGGAACACTAAGCATATAGAGTGGTCACAGCTACAAAGTACTCATGAAAATGAAGGTTTAAAGGGCATAAATATTGTACTACAACAATGTATTATAGACATTGAGACATCAGTTGTATTAGATATCTTTGAATAAATGCTATAGTACACTTTACAAATTTTGGTACATGTATACACCATGTAGTTGATGGTTAAAATTAACACTTACACTGTATGTAAAAATCAGTGTCTACAAACCTGGGGCCCGTTAAATAAAACTCCAACCGGATTTTTTTCCGGTTGAAATCACAAAATTCCGGTTGGAAGCTCCCAACCAGAGTTTTTATGCAACGGATTTTACATTCTTAGGTTAGCAACCTTAAAAAATTCAGGTTGGGCAAATCCAAACCTGAATTTTTAAAGGTTGCTAAAAAAGTTTTATGCAACGGGACCCTGTATTTGATTTCTGCCTACAAGTGATGTATGTAGAAGTGCTCTATGCGTTATGTTGGTCCCTCTGTACAATATATGGTCCGTCATATTCAGCGAAATGCTGTACGTAGTGTACTGATGTAACAATACTTTCCTCATACAGGTATTGTACAGATACAGAGGCATGCTTTTTTTTCATACAACTGTTCTTGAATCTAGACAGTTTTGCAATAAGACTTGTTATTGACTTTTGCTTTGGGCTTTTGTCACATAAAACTGTTTGGAAAGGTCGAACTGTTAGACAAAATGCATAAGTAACTAGAGAAGCGCAGACCTCCACCAAGCATGCAGCTCATTTCCATCACTGATCTTGTTCTTCCATAGAGATATCAGTGATTTCCACCCATACGTACTTACAATGTATACTATAGCATGCTGAAAGTGTTTATAATAGTGTGCTGAAAGTCTCCCGATTTCCCAATATAGAAGCCTTTGTTACGTCATTTAAACCCTCAGCGGCAGAGCGTGCCTCACCCAGCAGAAACTAGAGCACGCACTTTAGTGCGCGCATGCAAACCTTAAATACGCGCAGCCTGAACTCCCAAGTTCATTGACCCTACCTGCCAAAATATCAAAAATCCTTCATAAATTCCCCCAAAATTCTTGGATCACTACCAAAAGTTAATCGTTTGTTACTTGTGTCATTCTCAACCTTTCCTGCAAGTTTCATCCCAATCCGTTATCTACTTTTTGAGTTATTTTGCGCACAGACAAACGAATGAACGAACGAACGAACGAACAAACAAACCAACGGTAACGAAAACATAACCTCCTCCCTTGGCGGAGGTAATAACATGCTAACTGTAATCTTCTACACTGTACGTTAAGAGCAAGAATTATTCATGCTGACCATGCTCCGAAAAAATCTTCATGTAACCTACAGTTTGGGTTTATGTGTCACCAAGCATTTGGTTATACTACACTTTGTACAAGTACATGTACAATTGTAAAGTTGGAGTGGTTGTAGAAAAATGGCTTCCGTTCTTTTTCACAGGTGGATATAATCAGTGGAAAACACAACCAGGATGGTAAATTCCTGTGTGGGCTAATGCTATCAGGGTTCGAAATTAGCGATGGTCTGCTGGCCATTGGCCACCCGAAATCACGTCAGACTAGCTAAAAATCATGAAATTCTGAAGTTACTAGTCCGTCTGGATAGCCAAAATATTGCTTCAGTGTCAAAATTGATTCTAAGTAGTCCGCCTGGCTAGTTAAAAAAAAAAAAGTTAAGTGCGACCCCTAGCTATATATCTGAAGAAAAAAAGAGGAAACAAGCAAATGATAAGAACTATACAGTGGTTTATACCTTGTACATGTACTAAGTACACTGTAATTGTGTGCATACAGAGACACACACACACACATACTGTACATTGTACAAAAAAAAAATATAACTACTGTATTGAAGGCTGCACGTAGTGCATACTCTTGGAAGATTATTGAAATACAAAATACTATACGAGCTGAAATTTTCGCCGTGGTTTTATTTTCACGAATTTCACGAATCGCCTTTGAACCGCGAAAATAACAACACGTGAAAATAACGGTCGAATAACTAAGTTCAGTTAGACCCTCGCAACCGCGAAATTAACAACACGCGAAAATGTCCTCCAAGTAGCAATTCGCGAAAATATCTGTACGCGAAAATTTCAGCTTGTACAGTAACACACACACACATTATACACTGAAACAATCTTCCTTTCTTCCAAAGGAGGACAGAGAAATAACAAATTCATACCATACATGTACATTGTACAGCTGTACATGTAGTTTCTAATTTCAAGCTTTTAGACAGTAAATTTGTGTAGACATAAGATTAGTCTCTTTTCCCATATCACCTTTCAATGGAATTACAGAAAAAAAATCTGATACTGAGTGAATATTTACAGAATCCCATGACTGTGATTAAGAAAACGAAACCTGAAGTGACACAATATCACATCACTTTAAAGGTATGGTACAGTATTGGAGATGAGAATTGGGCTTTTTACTTTTTGCGAGATACCAGGAAAACACTAATGGAATAGCACAGATCATACCATTTTAAGGGAAATCAAATTTTATTTGATGAAAATCAAGTTTGGAATGACTAAAACATCCAAAAACAAAGTAAAACAAAGCGATCGTAATAAAAGGGGGGTCCCACACTTTATCAGAATCACTCTGTTTTGGATATATCTCAGCCATTCCAAACCCAATTTTCATCAAATAAGCGTTGAATTCCTCATGGAATTACATGCTCTTTCATATTAAAGTTTCTCGTTATCTCACCAAAAAATGTCAGAAACCTGAAATTAGGTCTCAACCAAAACTATCCCGGTATGCTATCCCTTAATATTGTACAGTTACATTATCAATATATGCTTTTGTTACTGTACGAGCTGAAATTTTCGCGAATTTCGCGAATCGCCTTTGAACTGCGAAAATAACAACACGTGATTAACTTAGTTCAGTTAGACCCTCGCAACCGCGAAATCAACAACACCCGAAAATGTCCTCCAAGTAGCAATTTGCGAAAATATCTGTACGCGAAAATTTCAGCTTGTACAGTATGCCAGAGCATATACAGTGTAAGCCTACAAATTGTACATGTGTACGTATTTGACCTAGAATTCAGTTACTCCTTCACATGCTGAAATGGTGTCTGGTTTGTTTGTTTGTTTGTTTGTTTGTTTGTTTGTTTGTTTGTTTGTTTTTCTCTCTCTATTTCTCAATCACTCTTTAGGTACAGTGTACATGCTTGTACAATTACGTGTACAGTGTATACTGGTACTCGGGTAAGTGTCTATGGGAAGTGCGTGTTGCAGAAAAATCAGGCTGTCCTCAACGAGTTAATAACACTTTTTTTTTGTGGTATATGTGTGTGTGTTTTTGTCCTGACACAAGAATTAATTGGTTTTCACATCACAGTAGAGAAAGTGATACTTAGTATTAGAAACAGGTATTATCAAAAGGTGATCATTAAATACTGCAGACAGTGAGCAAGTATGAACAAGACTTCCATGTGCTCAGAAGCCCCCTTGACGCAAGTGAATTGCAATAGGCCCTATCTTTTCATTCATAGAGTATTTTAGTTTGCCAGAATCAACCCCTGAACTCATTTTGGCTGGGCACACACAAGCATGTTTGCTCAGCGTAAAGCCTCTTATTGTGTCCTGTCCTATCAGTGGTGCAGATTTTATTGGTCGTGTCTGGATCCTTCCCAAATTCCAGCAGGTAATCATACGAACTATTGATTATTGGCTAGCTGCACAGGGTGAAACGCTCACCTTGTGCCTGTACATTTTTAAGATCCATTGTGGCTGTGTCCCAGGTATTGGAATCTCTTGCCTTCTGTAGGTCAAATACTACATTGATATCTTCCTTTTTTCGTTATTATTTATGACTCTCAAAATTTATGTGGCTAGTGGAGTCAGTTGACACAGTTACATCATGCACATATTATTATACCTCTACACTGTACTATATGTACAGCCTGCAGGTAGGGCCTATGTGAGCCTGTATAGGATGATACAATTTCATCTGTATGTGTGTGTTGATGAGTGTCCTCTTTTTCCTTCTTTTGAATACATCTATCTTTTGGTTGTCTCTTTTTCCTGGTCTTCATAGTCAATTCTCAATAAGCATTGCCATCTGGTAATCGACAACAGTGTGAGCTTGATAAGATATGTTTCTTTTGATAAAGCATTTTAATAGATGTTTGACAGTGTAAAATTGATATGCATGCAGATTTTAGTTGGCAGTATTAATCTTTGTATGATACAATCACTTATGTACATGTACATTGTGTATACACAAGTGTAGGCTTGCCTCAAAAACATTGGGAATTCAGCAAACAACACACAATCCCAGCCTGACATTTTTAATGGTCCAGTTCCATGTTTGCCTTGGTATTGCTGTTTTCATTAATTATACTAGACCTATTGTACCTGTAATTGAATGACAATAATCTGACAATGTATTGACAAATAGGTTCAAATATGGTACTATGAGCAATGTGTTTGTGTTGTTGTACAATGGTACATCCTGGCTTTCCCCAACAAAGGATAGTTCAACCCATATATGGAAAGGTGATTTCACCAAGTGGAATGTAGATAATCCCTTATCACTGTCTTAAATCTCCTGTTAGGTAAACCATGACAGGGAGCTTGGACAAATAATAGAAAACCTTGTAAACTGGATGCACCTATGGAGCTTGGATTACAAGTGTGTACATTAAAGTGTGCATGCTGGTGTACGCACGATGTGTCATGTCTATTGCATACTTGAATGCTCACTTTTCTACATTGTAGTATCAAGTCACCTCATTGTCCTGAATGAGTGTTTCTGTAATAAATCCTACATGAATATAGTTGAATATCTTGGCAAAATTGAGCAAACATTTGTAATAAAGGTCTCATTCGCATTGTACAAGTATTAAAATGACAGCCACTTATTCCATGGCCGGCGGAACTGTGGGGGCCGTGGGGGCTCGGGCCCCCACACTTTTTGTGCACAATACAAAGGAATACATAAGGTGTTATCACTTTAGGCCCCCCATTTGGTTATGTGACAATGTTGTACAGTGCAACTTGTATGTGTACAGCTTTTTATTTATTAAAAGAAAGCATCATTTTTCTGCACACACAAGTTCTTCTTGCATACTTGAGAGAGGACTCTACAATATCTTTACGTTTTTTGTCTTTGGAGGGTCTGTGTCATTGAGGTACCAGCAAACCTCTAATTTATATCAAGTAGATTCATGATGTAATTGCCTCAGAGGAATTATTCATAAATGATGTGTTCACACATTCACTCTCTCTCATCTGTTAGGTCTTACCGCTAATCCAAACCCATGGCATGTACAAGTATAACATTTGTTGCGAACAAATAGTTTGGACGTGCACAAAGTAACGTGTGTTTAATACACTCGTGAGAAATTGGTTATCTGATGCAGTCTGTATATGTAAAAGATGTCAGTGAGATTTTGTTGTTTATTTGATATTCAGAGCAAAGTACAGTATAGCAGGGCTGCCAACCTTGAGTGAGAGTTTGGGGTGAGACACTGCGAGGGAGCGGAGCGACCTCCTGGCTAGCGCCTGGCGGCCTGCTGTGTGGCCGTATGTACGTCCTACACTGTACGTACACAATCGGTGTATGTAAAGCACACGTCATAGCCATACATGGATGTACTGTAATTTGCCAAAAGTACAAGCTACGCTCACGTGGTATACAATGTAGGTAGAAACTAAACCAATCGTAATCCAATAGCTCGTCTTTGCGCGCGAACGGAAAACGATTATTATTGGTTAAGCTTTACACCCGCATGGGAAAATCTCGAAATTTTGGGCTTGGACATATCGATATTCGGAATATATTTATTTTTTTAGTCATGTACATTCCATTTTGGGGATTTAGCGTGAGATTTCGTTTATCAGAGTGAGACAGTCAAAATTGGTTGAATTGCGTGAGTCTCACGCTCAATGCGTGAGAGTTGGCAGCCCTGGTATTTGTAGGGCGTACATGATACAAGTATAGTACGTTGTACTGTACATTCATTTGCAGGAAATCAAATCTGACAATGATGTTTATTTTTAGAAGTACATCTGTATGACTGTAAGCAGGGAGGTGGAAAGAGTCTTTTTCCACCTCCCTGCTGTACATACATGTAAGTGTGCAATCTTGCTTCTTCCTGCATGCTGTATAATGTATCAGGATATTAAAAGTGCTTGTTACAGTATACTGTAGGCCCTATACTTTTGATGTCCAGAAATGGGCCAGTTTTTACTTTATAATGTACAATTGTATCATACAATATTAAGGAAATTATTGAAGTTTTTGCACAGTTTTATGTTTATGTCAACTGTTTCTTCCACAAGTAGTATACCTTGTATCATGGCTGAGAGAATAACATGAAATATATGCCATTTATCTGAGAAGGGCCCAGATATCATCCCACGATGCAAAGAGAGGACAGTGGTTGCTGCTACATGTAGCAAAAGCTCTGACAAGAGGCTGTCGGTTAGCAAACCTGGAGGGAAAAGGGGAGGGGAGGGGATAGACGTTATCCCAAATGGGACTCTGATGAATTGGGTTTGGCTGAAATCCAGTCTCTTGTACTTCATCATTTCTCTATTATGTGGGGAAAAGTATGCTTTCTCTCTCTTTCCTTTTTTCGCTCTCCTTCTCTGTCTGAGAAAGAAGAAAATACCAAGGCTCCTTGGAAATACCAGCCAAATGTCAAGTTACTGCATAGCTGGGATCCAGAGGTTTGGGAAGGTTAACTTGGTTTGGGTACGTTGATGATGGAAGAGGGATACAGATTGCCATAGAAGCGGACATTTTAACAAACGACATGATGTGTCACATAGAAATTCGTCGAAGGATATTGTAGAAGGAAATCTGAAGAGATCAACCATGCATAGTATGCCAACCCCAAGATGTGATGATGTCAGAAACAATTGAATCAAAGGAACAAGGAATTCCAAGATAGGTTTCCATTTTTCATCAGCAGGTTTGATGTTAACTCCTTTGTAGTATTTAAGTTATTTATGTGTAAAAAAAAGTTTGAGACTTCCAATACATGTAGCATGATCACATGTTCCATACTGATACATGCCATGTGTGCCATGTTCAGATGACTACTCTTTTTGTGAAAAAAAAAAATATGTGGCATGTGTAAACAGAGAATAAACAGGTAAAAATAAAATGATCAAAAGCCTTCATTCATTTCATCTTTATTCACCGCATAAGAAAGTTTAGTCTTGCATTGGGTTGGTAGCACAAATACATGTACGAAGAAACAGTATTTTTTTGTCTTTCGATGCATTTACATTATGTTGCATATTTGTGGAATGAAATCTTTTTTTTTTTTTTTTTTTGCATATCAATCATTGCTTTAATAATACAATACAGTATCTGCTTCCTGCAGACTATGCAAGACGTGAAGGCTGCAGTCACTCAAATCAGTACAAAGTACAAAGTGTATTGTGAGCTTTAGAATACAATGTGTCACTTACTGATGACTGGTACTTAGATACTGATTAGTAGGCATTTTTTATCAACACCTTGATCCCAAGATACAGTATGTATTCATGTGCTTTTTAATGTCTTTTAAAAGGACACCATTGAATGAAGTGAAAACATTGTTTGTTTTGTATTGTTTGATGAGAATGATCCTTCAAAACAATGCAGGATCCTACTCCAGTCTACATGTTATGTACACATATTACATGAACATACGCTGTAAAGTTTTTCTCTGACATCGGTATGAAAAAACAAGTCACATGCTAATGCAGGGTTTATCTAGTCTTGTATGTGATCTATCTTTTAACATGTACAATATTAAAGGACAAGTTCACCTTCATAGACATGTGGGTTGAGTGAATGCAGCAATACATCTGTATTAGTAGAACACATCAGTGAGAGTTTGAGGAAAATCGGACAATCCGTTAAAAAGTTATGAATTTTTGAAGTTTCTGCTCAATCACGGCTGAATGAAAAGACTACTATAGCTTGCGTTGTCACATGAGTACAATGACATAAAGAAAGAATAAAGAAAATTCAACATATTTCCATTTTTCTCGCATAACAAAAGAACACTCGACTTCTCTCTTTCAGAAAGCAGGGGGAATAATATTACCCTTAACATACGTCAGTAGCAAGTCAAAGAAATGTGCACTTTATTCAAAAAGTAAAGTTTTGTGAAATTCTCTTTTTATTTTCCTTATAGTTGTACGCATTTGACATCATACACTGTAGTAGTCTTCTCTTCCAGCAGTGACTGCGCAGATACTTAAAATATTCGTAACTTTTGAACGGATTGTCCAATTTTCCTCAAACTTTCACTGATGTGTTCCACTAATATTACTGCATTCTTTCAATTCTTATGTATATGAAGGTGGACTTGTCCTTTAAGTTTGTAGTGTACATGTGTAGGCCTATTACTTGTAAATGTGTAGGCCTATATTTAGTGTATTTTTCATGGAAATATCACCCAATTCAAAGAGACTAAAAGTTTTCAGGATGTTACAAAGAGGTGGTGTATATTCACTAAAGAGTAAAACAAAGCAAAATTTTATATGTTACATTTTGTAAAGGTCCTCACAATTTATTTCTTAAAAATCACCCTCCGTACATTGTAGATCACAAGCTTTGACCTTAGTGATGCTAATTTGTGTATTTCTGTTGATGTACTGTGTGTATTAACCCAGGACATTCAAAGGGGAATCAAACTGTGAACATACTGGGATTACTGTAGGAAGGATTTCTTTCAAATGAGAGAATGAGCTCCTGGTTGAATTTCTCTTGTCTGCTCTTCTGCAGTGGATGTGCACGCTATGGCGCATACAGGATGTTGATTAACTCTTTATGTGCCATGTTCGCACGAATAGTAACTTAACATTTTATTTGGAATTTCAGGCCATACAGTGTATGTATGTTGTGGGTGAGACCTATCATTCAACAAGTTCTCATGGGTTCACCTACAGTAATATACTTTGGATAAACACTTATAAAGTGTAGTATGTGCACCACTGGTTAAAAATTTGCTGAGGATGAAAAGGGTACAAGAAGGTGTATATTCTTAACTTTTTCCCAGGGTGCACAGCTGTGTATTTTTTTTTTTTTAATTTGATTTTTTTTTTCCTGCTCAGCAGACCACTTCACTCATGTGCCTTTCCTGTTCTCCTTGGTTGTTCTCACAGTATGCAGTACACAGCCCCATCATTACACATCATAAAACTTGTCTGAATACATTGTACATTGTAGGTATTGCCTGCCCGTCTTCCCCCAAGGAAAGTGTGGATCTGCAAGAGACAGAAATAAATTCATAGAATAGCATGCAACAACAATACCAACAAAATCATAAACAATTCCAGAAAGAGAGAGGCAGGGATGAGGTAGCAGCTAGCACATACAATGTAGCATCCGACCATTGATTTACTGCTTAATGGTGTTTTAATGTCTAGAACGTTAGTATTGGCATTTACAATGTATCTAAGCCCAGTGTGAGGGGCATGATGGATGGTTAGTTTACAGTTACAGGTGTTCAAATAAATATACTGTACATCTCGCAGGTTTGAATTGACAAGATTCTGTGAAAAGAGGAACATTTCTGCAATGATATTGAGTCGTCCAATGTTGTATTTATCATCAGTACTGTACAATATCAACCTGTGAATGCATACAAACTTGTATAGATATATATGTGACCCGCTACAACAAAAGGATCCAAAAGTCAGGGGAGGACAATTTTCTGAAAATGGCACGACATTATTCCCTCGCTCTTCTCCTGTAATTTCATATAATAGCACAACTCATAAAAATACTCGGTTGCGTAGATACTGATGATTTTATTAGCGCATGTCAAGAGGTTGTGGATATCAGAGTTTCCGAGAAAAACGCCTTAAAAGGATCTTACAGTTTGGTTGAGACCTAATTTCAGGTTTCTAACATTTTTTTGGTGAGATAATGAGAAACCTCTTATGAAATATGAAAGAGCATGTAATTCTATGACTGACTGTGAGGAATTCAACGTTTATTTGATGAAAATTAGTTTTGAAATGGCTGAGATATCCAAAAAAGAGCGATTCTAATAAAGTGTGGGACCCACACTGTATTATGATCGCTTTGTTTTACTTTGTTTTTGGATGTTTCAGTCATTCCAAACCAGATTTTCATCAAATAAACTTTGAATTCCTCTTAAAATGGTATGCTCTGTATTATTATCATAAGTGTTTTCTTGGTACACTGTATCTCGCAAAAAGTTAAAAACCCAATTCTCATCTCCACCAATACTGTACTATCTCTTAAAAGTTTTCCTTCTGACACTTTCATGATCTAGGGGAGGCGAGACAGTTTTCACCGCTTAACAATAGAAAGTACAGTATGCTCCTAGCGACCTTCGCAATGTTCATTCAAGCTTAGCGCCAGCGGTCTACGCACTACCAGTCAGTAATCAGGATACCACGCACTGACCAATAAGATCACTCCCTCGTTGCTAGGGGCGGAGTCTAGCTGCGGCGCTAAATCCAAATCTTCGGACACGTTTCTTTTACGCTGAACGTCGGAAAATCATGGCCAAGAAAAACTGATTTCTTGCCTCTCTTTTGATCATTTAGCTTCAAAATTTCGGCAGATGATAGACAAAACATTAGACTTCAAAATTGTGCCAAAAACAAAAATTTGATTGTTTTGACCAATTTTGATGATGTGACTTCAAACTCGATTTTCTCGGCTCAGCCGTCAGCGACTTAAGGATCCTTTTGTTGTAGCGGGTCACATATTATTGATGAGACCAGCAGCAAGTCAGAATGGAACTATATTGTAGCTCACGCACTATGCAACGTGCAGTTTACAATTTTTTTTTTTTTCTGCAAAAGAATGGGCCTACACTGCAGCCATTTTGTGTAACTCATTATATGCCATGGTGGAATCCCCCTGTGTGCCACATTATTCTGTGACACTAGCGTAACTATGTTTTGAGAAAACATTCAGTTTTTCAAGTGTATGTAACTTGAACTATAGATTTCTGTTAAGCTGGACAAACAGTGAGGGAAGTTGTAGAGAAAATGTCAAGCTTTGCTTTGATGTGAATTGTACGACAAATCTATGATTGTTTTTCTTTCAATTGACCAGTAGCTATATTATTGAAAAGGCATGACTTTTGTACACAAAATAGTGGCAGAAACTTACAGTTTACACTCAAATCCAGCAGGGAACATCGTTTGATAGTCAAATCACCACATGAAATGTAAGCTATAAGTGAGAGGAACAGAAGCACGAGTAACGCTTTCATTGTACTGCTGCATTTGGCGATTTATCGATCGGATTG
This sequence comes from Diadema antillarum, assembly GCF_040938485.1. Classification (NCBI taxonomy): domain Eukaryota; kingdom Metazoa; phylum Echinodermata; class Echinoidea; order Diadematoida; family Diadematidae; genus Diadema; species Diadema antillarum. Next base: position 306,129 of record NW_027271124.1, on the reverse strand, counting down.
GGCAGGTTTGTGCGTTTGAGCAGGATATGCGAAGTTGGCACGCTGTCGACTGAGTCAGACGTGCAAACGTGGCACATAAAGAGTTAATAGGTGGCAACAATTCTAAAATTTAATGAGGTTTTTAATGTAATTTTAAGAAATGACACATCACACAACTGGAGAAGAAATATAGTATATTAACTACTGAATTTTCAAGGTACTGTATTTGAAAGGTGGTTCAAGTTCATCATTCAAGCAGACTAGTTCAAAGTATAATCTGGATTCTATTGCAAGTCATGTAATAGTCCATAGCACGAGTGATTTTGATACCCTTTTTTTTTTAATGTTGTCTGTGCAAATAATGGTGTGCTTTATTAGTATGGAGACTAACATTGACCAGGGAGGTGGGCCCACGTTCCTGCATTGACTGTGATGACCATAATTAATATTTTGATTCTTTTACTCTCAGCATAAAGCTAAAGGCCTATATCTTACAATGTAATTATAAAGGAGTTTTTGTACGCGTACAATTGTATTTAACCCATTGAGGACAAACACACATTTCCCATAGACATTTGCCCATGTACTGTAGGTCATACTCTGGAATAGTCTTCAGCATACAATGTACATTTGTACATCAAGTTGTATGACCAGAGGATGATTAACAATATGCCCCTATGCCAAAATTTCACTTGAGTATGCATTTGCATTTTGTTTATTTTGTTTATTGAAAAAATATAAATAAAAAAAAAATTAGGAAAAAATCTTGCATTATTATTTATTCGGCTTTCAAATAAATAATAATATGACCAGAGGATGATTTAACAATATGCCACTATGCCAAAATTTCACTTGAGTATGCATTTGGATGCATTTTGTTTATCAAAAAAAAATATAATAATAATAAAACAATGAAAATTAAAAAAAAATCTTGCATACAAATTGTAGCCTTCTTTGGTGTTTCAATGCAAAGGGTTCATCTGTATCATCAGCATCTATGCAGTAACTTAATATTTACAATCAGATCCATGAATACTCAAAAGTGGTATTTAACTGTAGAGGGGGAAAAAAAAAACACATCCCAAAACATTGTCAACAAGTGCTAGTAGTCAGTGTGTTCATGAGTATCTCAGGCTGATTCAGCCACTATGCTCTTTGGGTTAGCAATCATTCCAAGTATCAGTGTATTGAGCCATGATTGAACTAATCTTGTAATGTTATAGAGGTAGCAAAGTTTTCAAACCTGACAAGTAAATAGAGGTATTTTAAACCTGACAGTACTTGGCTCTTCTTCAGTCATGACTACTGACCCTGACAGCTCTGTGCTGCTATGGCACAATGCATTATAAAACCCCTACTCTGTGGCATATTTTGTCATATTGGGCTTTATGACAGTTTTGCAGGAATGAACTCTTTGTGTTTTCTTTCCAGTTTTCTTTGGCTGATGTACGACAACTTCCTTTTGTGTAAAAACAGGAATGTCAACGGTATTCTGTTACATATCCTCACACCTGGAATTTAGGCATTCAAAAGTGCATGTGATCTGCATTTAATGCCCAAGGACATGCCAGACAAAGTACCTTAAATACAAGTATCTCAAGAGTCTTTGCTTTATAGGCAGTAAATTGATTATTCAAAATTGATGATTAGGCTGGCTGTTTGATTTACATGTTGTATTGTACAATTACTGCATGCTGCATTCATCAATTTTAAAAGCCATTGACAAGAATTTTGTTGTATAAACATAGAGTTTACATTGTTTTTTCTTGATGTTATGGAATTAGAATGTATTTACATAGAGAAACTGTAATAGGTGTACAGAGCTGTGTTTTGAATTTAACCCGTTGAGGATGAGTCCCGAATATACACGAGCAGGTGTCTATGGAAAATGCGTGTTGTAGCAAAATCAAACCGTCCTCAACGGGTTAAATACTAGCCTCTTCAATTTCTTGCTTAATCTGTTACTTCTTTGTTTGTATGTTTTTAGGTGGGGGAAGATAATGTAAGGAGAACTAATGGGTATACATCCTACTGTAAGTGCATAATACTGTGACAACATGTATTGTGAGCTAAATAACATTGTACACTACATATGTAGCTGATACATTGTATATCCTTTCAAATGTTATTATCACTCAGTATGTGTACCATACTGTACAGTGTAACTTCATATGTAGCTGTTGTTGTTATTATCACTCAGTGTGTACTGTACAGTGTACTCCATAGTGTGAACCATGTAGGTACCCCATAGTGATTTGATACATCAAGGATGTCATCTCATGACAGCTACATTGCACATGTACATTGTGATTACATTTGTAGGGCTTTCTAGATGCACTTTCATGAAAAGGCATAGGCACCAAAGAATTGTCTCTTTGTCGCTGTCACTTTAAATTATGATTGATATTTTCTGATATCATAATTGATCATGATTAATTAGATCAGTGCCGTAAACATTGTCAAAATATACCCGTGTATTACATTGTTGCACAATTGACCTACTTCAGCTATAAGTATGATCATAAACATTACTGTCAGTTATCCTTATCGAATTGACTGCTAAACATGCCTTTATCCAATAACTGTGGTTTCTGTGCACTATCTATCTTTCAAATTGACACAATTATGAGTGGTACCTACAATTTACATCTTTGTATGTGTAGCACATGTTGCTTTGCCTGTAGACATGATGTCTGGCTTCTTTGCACTTGACACTTAATGTGAAAAATTGCAGCTTTGTCACACATGAACTACATTGTACAGTAAGTTCACTATACATGTACAATTTGTAGGCCTAGACAACGTATGATATGTGACCCTGCACCTCAAAACAAACAAAAAGTCGCTAGACATGAATTTTTAGTTAAAACCATATTCTGAAAGAGCAGACTTTAAGCTTCAAAATGATGAATAACTCAAATCAAATGGACTCTTCTAACCTATCTAAATATTGGAAAGAAAACACAAACTCAGGGAAAGTGTGAACTGAGAAAAGAGGCTCTGAAGTACAGTGTCTATTCAAGCGCTTAATCTTTACCACACCGTGCTGGCTGTGCGATGAATGGGTCAAAAACAGGAAGTAAACCACCAGAGTGACAACAATGAAGGGATTATCAGATTAAATTGAAATTAAACATGCCTCATTAACACATTCTGTCCATAATTAATGCCAACTTTCAAAGCAGTAGCTCTATCCTTTCAAAAGTTATTAGAGTTGAAAGTGAAGAGTGCAGACAAGGTTTTTTCAGAAATGAAAAAGGGATTCTAAAGACACACCTAATCACAATATTCTACCAATAGTTGACAGTGCACTTCTACCTTGTCATCAGTGTACAACAATAAATCATCTTCTCTGTGACACATCACTTGGTAACACATTTTTTATACATAAATTTGCAGTCTTTATAATTCCAGTCTTTCTACACATGATTATTATTTATTTTTACAACTTACACATGTACAGTGTATTCTTAACCTGTAGTACATGTACAGTGTATGCTTATTAAAAACAACCTGCAGTATTTGAACAAATATACATGTGTGTTTGCTTTTATTCTCAAATTATCAATTTTGCAGTCATTTTGTAGGCCTACAGGTACATGTACATTGTATAGGTGCAGGTATTTTAGCATACAAACAAAACTGTGAAGACCTCATTGAAAGTTTCTGCTGTTTTTTTTTTTTATTTTTTAAAAACAAATCTGTAGTAAATACTATTGCAACATACTCCTTTTAGCCGACGTGATGTCATTATCTCATGAGTCTCCTATTCATTGCATTGCACACAAATCTTCACCAGACTTTAATTCGTTAATAATGCAGTGCAAGAGAATTGAGCTCAGTTACGTAGCTTTCATGTCAAATTGTTGTAGTGTTTAAATAACCCATCAATGATGACTTTCACAGGGAAAGGTGTCAGATTATCAACCACAACATGCTTTCTATACCCTTTATACAGTGTGTGTGTGTGTGTGTGTGTGTGTGTGTGTGTGTGCAGAAACAAACAGAAGAGTTTGTTGTTTATACATGTATTAGGTGATGGCAACAGGTGCAGGCAACCCCTAAAATAATTATTTAGCATCATTGCTTCATCTACATACATGTACAATATAGATCCTTAACCTCGCCAAGTGTCACAGGGTCCATTTCATAAGAAAATCGACTGTGTGACACTTGGCTCTCCATAGAACATACCAAGGTATCCTCAAGGTTAGATATCCTTGAGGTTGAGGATCACCATCTGGACGTACATGTACTGTATGCAGCTTAGATAGTGAAGACACAATGTTGGCTATAAGGCCCGCTAAACTGCCACACCTGAGATTCCTATGTGCACTCAGTTTGAATATTTTACATTTTGCATATTATTTTGAGCTACCAGTACTGCAGGTGACCTGTTAAATTTCACCCCATGATGAAGTTGACTTTCATAAACAGAGTAAACTACTTAAAGAAAAGCAAAAAAACAAAACAAACAAAAACAAAACTGACAGTTTCATGTTGATGAGATGAAAAATATAAAAGTTAATTGAATTTCATTTTATTTTTCATGCTTTTTACCAATTAAAGGGATCGTATAGTTTTGGTTGAGACCTAATTTCAGGTTTCTAACATTTTTTGGTGAGATAATGAGGAACCTCTTTTGGAATATGAAAGAACATGTAATTCCATGAGGAATCCAAAGTTTATTTGATGAAAATTGGTTTTGAAATGGCTGAGATATCCAAAACAGAGTGATTCTAATAAGTGTGGGACCCACACTTTATTACGATTGCTTTGTTTTACTTTGTTTTTAGATGTTTCAGTCATTCCAAACCCGATTTTAATCAAATAAACTTTGAATTCCTCTTAAGATAGGTATGCTATGTACTATATCATAAGTGTTTTCTTGGTATCTCGCAAAAAGTTAAAAGCCCAATTTTCATCTCCACCAATACTGTACTATCCCTTTAATGATATTGGTCCCAAGCACATAAAGGTTGGTATACAGCTGTAGTTCAAACAATAAAGCAAGACCTCACAATGTTCCCATTGGCTTCTGCCAAAATAAAAAGAAAAAGAATAGTGATTAATTGTAATAATAATTAAATATATATTTCTGTAATCATTTCTTTTACAATTATGAGAATTGGGATCTAAATTGTAAATTTTCATCTTTATTTTGAAATCCCCATCACAAATTTTCACCGATCTTGGCAGGTAGCATCCATAGGGGATTCCCGTAAGGAATCTTTAAAAATTTTCTCTAGAACCAGAAGTGATTGAGCTAAGTTAATACAACGAGTCAGATTGATGACTGTTGTTTCAAGTTTGTTCTTAGGAGAATCCCCGGGGTTGGATGGGTCCAAATAGTGATGTACATGTAAATTGTGCATGTTCATAATCATTGAGAACCCCTTGATGAATATTTATCAAACTTGACAGGTAGCATGCCAGGGGGATAAGATCTCAATTTGTTCAGGAGGGCACCATGTTCCCCTTGGAGGACCCGAGAGGGCCTAATTCCTCCCCCCCCCCCCATTCCTCCTTAGAACCAGAAGTGATACAGCAAAGTAACTTTGAGTTTATACATTGATGACTACATATAGTTCAAGTTTGTTCATTGCAGATCCAGGGCTGCCCTGGGAAGGGGGGGGGGGGGGTTCCAAATGCAGACCTAAATTTTCTTCTTCTTGCTGAAAACGGCATAATGAATTTTCATCAAACTTGGCAAGTAGCATTCCTAGGGGGATAAGATCTCAAAGTGTTTGAATGGGCACCATGCTTTCCTTGGGGGCCCCATGCATGGAAGGTGAACTTGCGATACTCAGGTGAGCGCGAGACCTCTTGTTTCAGTCGGTTCGGTTAGGGGCATTTCACTCATTTTTAAAGCAACGTTATGCATTAAAGCTTTACGTAACGATCTATGGGATTCATCAATCCTGTTCAAACAAAGAATGAACTTGCCTAGACCAGATGACCAGAATGATCTGCCAATTAACACTTGGGATAGCATCCATTTCATTATTATATATTGAATGTACATGTATTAACATTAACAATCTTTTTCTGTTGATATTGCCAAACACCACTTTTGTGTCGGGTGGATGTGCTGGCAAGCAGCATTTATAAGGATTACATGAATAACTAGAAAAGCACTCTAAGAGCGCAGACCTCCGCCAAACGTGCAAATCAATTTTACCACTGATCTTGTTCTTCCGTAGAGATATCAGTGATTTCCACCCATACGTACTTACAGCATTGTGTGCTGAAAGTTGCCAGATTTCCCAATATAGAAGCCTTTGTTACATCATAAATACTCAGCTGCACAGCGCGCCTCACCCCAGCAGAAACTAGAGCACGCACTTTAGTGCGCGCAGGCAAACCTTACATACGCGCAGCCTGAACTCCCAAGTTCATTGACCCTTCCTGCCAAAATGTCAAAAATCCTTCATAAATTCCCCCAAAATTCTCGGATCACTCCCAAAAGTTAATCGTTTGGTACTTGTGTCATTCTCAACCTTACCTGCAAGTTTCATCCCAATCCGTTCACTACTTTTTGAGTTATTTTGCACACGGACAAACTGACAAACCAATGGTAACGAAAACATAACCTCCTCCCTTAGCGGAGGTAATGATTACATCACAGATCTATGCTTATCCCAGTGAATTTAAAAACCAACATGCCTGTCGGTGTGATGACCTTTTTTTTTTCTGCTCATGCACAAAATGGAACTCAGAACTGGCCTACACGATGTATTGAGATTGATGCATGTGAAGTTGATTGTTTTCTAGTATTGCTGACATTCATATTTACCATATGTATTATGTACAGTGTAACTAGTGCTAATTTTTATTTCACATTTTTTTTTTTCAGCCCTGAGGTCTGGATTCTAAAGGGGGAGACCAGCAGCACATGAGGCAGCACATGATGGATCAAAGTCGGGTTTCTCTGAGGACTAGCATGTTTAGAACAAGTACTACTGGCTGGGTAGTATTAGCTACCCTTGCCACTCTAGTTAGCTTTGCACGCTGCGATAGTACTTCATCAGCTTCACTTAGTGCATATCACCCATTGGAGTACATCTATCCTGAGGAAGGCAATGAATTCAGTCACTTTGCCAAGGACCCTAAGACAGGGAACTTTTATATTGGGGCAAATAAGGCCCTCCTTCAGCTCGATGCAGACCTGAACCAGCAGCGCATCGTCAGTACAGCTCCAGACCCTGAGACATGTCAAATCCCATGCAATAACCAAAACAGAATTTTGATTGTTGCTCCGGATCCTATAGACAGACTGATCACCTGCGAAGACTACTCTAAGACATGTCAGCTGCGGAACTTAACAAACATATCCAGCGCTGAGAGGTACCCAAATGTTGTCATCAATTCTGGATCTTCTGCTGCTGGAGTTCTTACAAGTGGAGAAAGCCCTTACTTGTACATAGGAGTTGGCCCAAACTTCCTTATCAATCAAGTGGAAAAAATACCCTATGTTACAAGATGGGATATGCAGCCTCCCTTTTACTTCAGTTCAATGACAATTCAGCAGTCTAACGATGCTGCCAAAGTGAGATTTCAAGTTAATTTCCATGATGGCTTCAGCTATGAGGGGTTCACCTATTTCATCACAACCCAGCAGCAGCTGCTAGTGAACAGTCATCCTGATGATGCCCCATATGTGTCTGTGCTAAACAGGGTCTGCCAGTCGCCAACTGCATCGCTGGATTCCTTCACCGAATTACCAATAACCTGCTCCTCAGGAGATAGGGAAATCTCTTATAATCTGATTCAGACTGTGGAAGTGTCTGTTCCTGGAGCGCACCTGGCAGATTCTTTCAGTTCATCTGGGGGAGCCTTGTTGTATGCTGTGTTTACAGCGGAAGAGGTACCTGAGGGTGTGGAAGAACCTCAATCTGCTCTGTGTATCTACAAAATGTCGGACATACAGGAGAAGTTTCTTGATGCAGTATTTGCATGCCTGACAGAGGAAACTCCACCAATAAGTCACCTGCCGGGTAATTGTTTCAATTTCCAGGTGAGATGATTCAAATCGTAATTGGAATCGTGTTTGTAATCCAGCATTACAATAAAGTTTCTAGATACAGGTTGTAGGTGTGAAAGCGACCTTTGATAAACTAAGTCAAAGTGGACAGCAGAATGAAATCAGTTCTACTGAAAGTAGACACATGAAAGAAAAGTTACAGATTCAGCGAATTGGCACAAGTTTTAACAGAACAGGGACATTGATGGTAACATACTGTGCTGTAAATTACAGTAGATGAAGCAAATATCTTGGTAGGTATATGGTAACTCTCCTGTTGGCCCTATTGGTTTGTACTACAGAGTAAAGCCGAAGTACGAGAGTCGAATTTCGGCTGTGTCGAAGTAAAACAGTCAGTCCCTTTTGTACAAAATACACGTAGTTTACATCACTTGAGCCGAAGAAGATTTGTCTGGCATTCTCATTACATTTAGAGGAGAACAAAAAAAATCGGCATGTCGCAGAACCCCATCCCTGGCCTGCTGCAGGTAAGCATGCACACTCACCGTACCGCTCTGCACGCATGTCGAATACATACACATGTATACATGTATACACACAGCACATCGATCGATCCATATACAATGTACTTTATCCATACACACAGCACATCCATACTTTATCCATGTCAGACCAGAACTCCTTGGTCAACCAATCGCTGCTTTGATATTTTAGTGACAGGCCAAGTGGGCGGAGCTTTGTTTGTGCGTGCACGGCTGGCTGTATAGTTTTGTTCAATGGAGGTAGGATGGGCCTGGGAGAGTGTTTGTCTCAGGGTAGGTTGACAGAGATGGCTACCTATGTTGCACCATAGACATAGCACATGCACATTGCCACATTAGCGCAGACATTCACAGAACTACGTTTAACTACTAGTATTGATACAAATTCCATGTTCAATTTAGAACAAAATAAGAACATTATCTTCAAGAACAGACAAATTTGAATGCAAACACACACAAGCACGCACACACACACACACATGCATGCAAATGTACTATAATACATGTACATAACTGTGAGTCGAAAAAAAGATCGACTCTCGCGAGAGTCGAATTTCACTTAAGTCGACGCATTTTTGTCAGTCCCGAGAGCTTCGACTCATGCGAGGTTTACTGTATTATGAAGATCATGGTTATAGTCAGTAGATGACTGCAGTCCCTTTCCCAATAAATGTTATCATTTACTGCATGTGCTATATACTGTACATGTAAATGTGGAAATTTTTGCACATTTGGCATGACCAGAAACCAGAGCGAAAATAATATTTTTGCACGTCATACGTGTAGGTTCCACTAGTAACTGGACCAAATGCATTTTAAAACTAGCAATTGCTTCAAGCAAAAACACAAGCTCGTCTAGCAAGAGATCTAGCTTGAGTAATTGCTTTAATAAATCCATATGCGTAACCTTTTGCTTGTGCTTATACCTTTTGCTTGTCCTGCACAAGCAATTCGGTGGATTCCAAATACGGTGCGCCACCTATCGGTTGTAGCGGACAGGCCGATTTTCAACTTTGGGGTCGACATCGCACTATGTAGCTAGAGCTACGCTGCAGCGCAGCAGACAGTAGCTGCATGCGCAATGCACTGTTTACTGTACAATAGCTGTACTGGCCTAGCGCCTGGCGATCGGTATATGCGGTAACTAGAGGTAGACGTCTACGGCGTTACGGTCGCGTCGCCACAAAGCACAGCGGACAAAAAAATGGCAGACCCCCCAAACCCAAGGCCCAAGGCGAAAATGGCAGACCCCCAAGACCTAGCTATCTTCCGGCGAATGCGAGTCGACGAACTGAAGAAATACCTGAATGATCGTGGCATACCAACCCGAGGAAAAACAAAGGACTAACTTGTTCAGCTGTCGGAGAAATGTGGGGATAAATATGATGTTCTTGAACCGTGTGACCACGCAGAATCGGAAAAGAAACGAAGGTGTGTGCGATCAGCGGATATCGGATGGGACTGAAGTCAACTTGTACGATAGGCCAGTAAGATGGACTACAGTTAGGGATCTGAGTACTATGCCTGATCTGTCGCTTGGAGATGTTTTTGCCTACCTTATCAAACAGTGTGATTGGACCCCAGAAAGGCTAGCAAGCTTCAAAAAAGATGATGGCTACCTTATGTTTAAGGACAATCACGTTGAAGATGTCCATATGGGATACATCCAGAGCCACCCAGACCACATTTACATCAAGGCAACTGTGAAGCCTGAGCAGCGTCTAATGGCAGAACGGTACGCTACATGGGTACTACTCACAACAGACGCTTTAGGCCATTCTGCTGGCTGTGGATGTGTTGCACTGTTGCAGCGTAAGTTTGCTTTTTCTGTGATTTGTTGATTTTGTCATCTGTTATTCATGTTAGGGCCTAACTTCAGGCCAACCAGCCCGGGCGCCCGGCGCGGCCGGCTGAGCTGAGCTGTGCTGCTGCATGTGCATATAATGCGAGTAATTTTGATGTCGACTTTTTCCCATAAGACATTGCGGATTTCGGCGTGCCCGCTACAACCGATAGGTGGCGCACCGTATATGGAATCCACCGAATTGCTTGCATTTTCAACAAAAGGGACATCATGCCTGTGCGAACACAAGAACAAAGGCTGGTGTCACAGCATGTATTTGAAAGGGCTTGTGTGTGTGTGTGTGTGTTTATGTGTACGGAAACATTTCCTTACATAGCAAATGGAGCTATGAAATGACACTCATACATTGTAAATGCACACACAGATGCATACTGGCTGATTCCCATCACTACTTATATTATATACATTGTAGTAGCCCGGATCTGCCAGGTTCGCATGTGGAGAGAGGTCTCCTTGCTCTCCACCGAAGTGAGACATCCTACCTGTTTTTCATCACATTTTGCATGCTATCCAGTGGACATTCTCATTGTTGAAACAAAAAAGTTTCTTACAGTCTGTACACTACTAAAAGAGGTATTTCACTGAGCGGTGAACGTTTGCGAACGTAAAGGTTAGGGATCACTGTCTGAAAATAACTTATTCTTGAGTCACACACGGCTGGGTCACAAAACGGATTTCATCCGGGTAAAAATGAGCCGGATTAGTCCCGGAATGGAGGGCAATTTATGCTACAGTCACACACGGCCAGATTTCGAACCAGGTCCATAAGGAATTTAAACGGTATCGTCCCAGTTTGAGCCATAGAGACCCATATTGACCCGTATCAAACTGGATAAAAATCCGCTTTAAAATTCTTAACTGAATCCTTTTTGACCCCTATCAACCCATGTCAACCCGCTACGACCCGTACCGACCTGGATGTAAACCTTGTCATCATCTGTTGCATGAAGGCAATGCGGTATACGGCAAGGGTTTTACGCTGCGGCACAGTTTTACGCTGCGGATTGCAGCGGGTTGATGCAAGTCAATGCGGTTTGAACCAGGTCAATGCAAGTCAATGCGGTATGAACCGGGTCAATTCGGATATCAATACGGAATTGAAATCCGTGAGAAAATTTTGAACATGACCAAAATTTTGTCACCACCGTACTGTAGCTCCCAGAATCCATCAGGAATTGACACAGGTTACGATGCGGGTCAATGCGGGTCTCTATGGCTCGAACCGGGTCGATACGGTTTTATTCCTTATGGACCCCGTACGAAATCCACCTTGTGTGATTAGCATAATGTTCCTGGGAATGAAACATCCATAAATTTGAATGCATTAAAAAAACGGCCTATGATAATGAAACATCTGCAATGCATATTGTCGCTGGGGTGACAAGACCTTGAATCTGAAATTATGGTGAAAATGACTGTTTTTTTATTACCGGTAATAGTTAAATAATGGGTTAAGTGATATCCTGCCCAAATCCCAACTGTCTTACTCCAAAAATGAAGCCACCACGTCATGTCAAAGGAAAGGCTATCCCATTAGCTGCAGTGCTTTTGCCACCATGTTTTTTGGCTCTCCTGAACATTTGACCTTTGTGATCGCTCTTCGTCTGGCGTCCGTCATGCGTCGTGCGTCGTCCGGCGTGCGTTGTGAGGGGAGGGAGATGGGAAGGGGTCCTAATGGGGCCCAAATTTTACATTTTCATCTTTTTCTTGAAAATGCCATGATGAATTTTCACCAAACTTGGCAGGTACATGTAGCATCCCTAGGGGGATAGAATCTCAATTCCATCAAATGAGCACCATGCCCCACCCTGGGGGCCCCCAGGAGGGCCCAACCAACCTCCCCACCCCCCCCCCCCCCCCTGTACGGAATCTTTAAAGATTTTCTCTAGAACCAGAAGTGATTAAGCTAAGTAAATACCATGAGTCAGTATATTGATGACTGTTGTTTCAAGTTTGTTCATCGGATAATTAGGGGTATCCCCCCTTGGGACCCAGGGGAGGTGGTGGGGAGGGGTCCTAATGGGGCCCAAATTGTACATTTTCATCTTTTTCTTGAAAATTCCATGATGAATTTTCACCAAACTTGGTAGATAGCATCCCTAGGGGGATAGAATCTCATTCCCATCACCTACGTACCTTCCAGCCCCGGGGGGGAGGGGGGGGGGGGGGGGGGGGGGGGGGGGGGGGGGCCTAAATTGGGGCCTAAATTGTTGTAAATTTTCATCTTTTTCTTGAAAACCCAGTGATGAATTTTCACCAAGCTTGGCAGGTAGCATCCCTAGGAGGATAGAATCTCAATTCCATCAAATGGACACCATGCCCCACCCTGGGGGCCCTCAGGAGGGCCCAACCAACCCCCAGTAAGGAATCTTTACAGATTTTCTCTAGAACCAGAAGTGACTGAGCTATTAAAGTTAAAGGACAAGTCCACCTTCATATACATGTGAATTGAGTGAATGCAGCAATATTTGTAGAACACATCAGTGAAAGTTTGGGGAAAAATCGGACTGTCCGTTCAAAAGTTATGAATTTTTAAAGTATCTGCACAGTCACTGCTGGATGAGAAGACTACTAGAGTGTATGATGTCACATGCGTACAACTTTATAAGGAAAAATGTAAAGAAAATTTCACAAAATGTTACTTTTTTGAAAAAAGTGCACATTTCCTCGACTTGTCAATGACGTATGTTAAAGGATAATACTATTCCCCTTGCCTTCTGAAAGAGGGAAGTTCAGTGTTCTTTTATTATGCGAGAAAAGTGAAAATATCTTGAATTTTCCTTATACTTTCTTTATATAGTTGTACGCATGTGACATCACAAGCTGTAGTAGTCTTCTCATCCAGCAGTGACTAAGCAGAAACTTCAAAAATTCATAACTTTTAAACAAATTGTCCAATTTTCCTCAAACTCTTGCTGATGTGTTCTATTGATATTGTTGCATTCACTCAATCCACTTGTCTATGAAGGTGAACTTGTCCTTTAATACAATGTGTCAGTATATTGATGACTCTTGTTTCAAGTTTGTTCATGGCAGAATCAGAATGTACTTGGCAGGTATTTTTTACCAGTGTGATGGAATATATGCAAATGGACACCATGCCCCCAGCTCTCAAAGGTAACCCCACCACAAGTTTTCCAATGTTTTCAGGTAAGAGTCTGCTGAAATGCATAGAAGGTGAATTTGCGATACTCAGGTGAGCGCGAGACCCCTGGGTCTCTTGTTGTAGATACGAGGTCTTGTCGCCCCAGCGATGATATCTTCGTGTACCATACTATTTTGGTCATTAGAGTTTTATGGTCAAAGTCATGTGGAGCAACATATTACTGGGGGCTGTACTTCAATGCTTGTCCAGTGCATGCCAGCTGCCCCTGCTGAGTTTTGTCTGTTCTAATCTTGGAAAGGTTTTGTCATAGACTCTCAATTTCACCATGAATGCTGTACAATGTAGATGATATAGAGAAACATTGTTGGAAATACACTGTATTTTTGATTGAAGTCATAAAAGATCTTTTTATTGTTTTTTCTTCTCCAGGTCACTAGAGAGAAAGCAGAGGATTTACAATGTGAAGATGACCCTTTTTACAACTATGCAGCTGCCCAGGAGCCACTCCCTGCTGAAGCAGTGCTGGAATTGGATGGGGTGCATGCCACTTCAATCAGCATTGCAACAGAGGAAAAGGAAACTGTGGCATTTATTGGAACAGAGACTGGCGACTTACTGAAGGTACAAATCATTCAGCTTGCCTTGTTCTGCTATGATAGCATGACAACAGGCATAGTTTCTGCATGTAAAGTGCTGATGTAACTGATACGAGGCAATGATGCCTACAATTATGTGTTGTTCAATGTATTAGACAGATTAAGATACACACAATGTGTTTGGTTGTAACTCTGCAAGGTTTGAGAAAAAAAATAACACCACTGCATGTATTCCTTCAGCTAAACAAAATATAATTCAACTCAAAACATAGTGAGCAGAAATATATGAGCCTGTATTTTTGTCTGGGCATGCATAAAATCAAAAGTCACAAAAATTTCTTGTGAATTTTAAGTGAGGGATGACTGCCTGGGATATTCCAATCCAAGCTTGAAAGACCAGGTTTCATTCAGTAAGCACTCTCATCAATTTGGTGGATTTACCACTCTAGACAAAGTCTGCCAAATAGAGTGATTGCATGAAAAGTGGAGCCATCCCAGCAAACTGCGCGAAGTCCAACTGCTTTGATTTGATTTTGTTGATTTAACAGTTTTGCAACTCAGACCCCTGTTAACTCCCCCCCCCACCCCCCACCCCCCCAAAAAAAGAAAAAAGAAAAAGAAAAAAGAATGTGGTGGTATCCAATTTGGTCTCCTTGTGAAGTAGGGCATTACTTTTTCTTGTTGTGTAACACACATGGACGCAGAGATTGTGAATCCACTGAGTTGTATGGGATGTATTTGAAGGGCAATGCTAGCATTGTAAATGTATATATTGAATGATTGATATTTCTTTTCAACAGGCCCATCTCAACAGCAGCTCCTATGCCAGGAAATATGAAGTGGTGACAGTAGGTTCAACACCAGTCAAACAAATCACCCTCTTCAATTCTTCCGATGACCAGCTCTATGTTCTAACTGAGCAAAAGGTATGATTGAGAACTCAAGCTTTGATAATGCCCCTTATGGATCAAATGTGCAATTGAGAGATATTCTTCATTAAATCAGAGCAATGAAGGGATAGTTGTAGTGAAAAGAGAGTCACTGTATTTTTTGCAGAATTGCAAAGAAAGCCCCACTGTGATGTCAAACTCTATTCTTCTTTCCTGGTTTGTAGCAGAAGGTTTTTAACCCATTGAGGACGGGTCATGTGACATTCATAGCTTGAAGGGGCTTTTTCTTTTGAATTAGAGATCTGCAATTATGTTATGTGCCTCTCTCCAGGCTAAAAAAAAGGTCATTTTCAAACATTTGCAAAAACCACTCAGAAAGTTTAAATGGAAGTTGTGATATCATAGTAAAACATTTGAAATTTAATATTCAATGGCTGTTTAAATATTTCATATGCCTTAGCATCCCATGGGGAATGGGAAAATTGAAGCTTTCTTGATCAAATATTTCTATGTATTCCATGTATTTTGCTAATCAGGACTTGTCAGCCTATTTTGCAAGTGGTCACATTCACTGCTGAGTGCCACAGCAGCAGATTCAGCAATTAAATAGTACACTGTATGCCATGCAAGTATAGTATTTCTTTGATCAATTGTGACTTGTATGACAGTTGACTGAGTGGTTGAATTCAGGATTGCAAACCACAATGATGGAATTCAAAAGAAGTCCTGTCAATTCAAAAAGAAGGGGGGGGGTGGGAGGAATTTCCACTTTGTAGATGAACATGTATGTATAACTGCACAACACACTTGTGGTATGGGATTGCAATGTTTTCTCGAGTTTCATGACTCTTGGTTGACACTCAAAATGCCAAAAACAAAATAAAACAATGAAACACATTATACACACTGCAAAATAAAATGCCTTTAATGTATTGCATTCTTCTAATTTTATCATTTGTGAATACTCACCTCAGAGTTAATGTGGTACAGGTGGCAATAATTTTGATGTTTTGATAATTAAAGTTTACCTGGCGTACAAATATTAAACTTAATGTAACATTTCTCTCTTATTACTGTGGTACTTTGCACACTGCTTCTTTCACACTCTAAAACTTTTAACTTTCTGTTGGATATTGGATTTTGTGGATTTATTGATGTTTGTTATACAAAGTAAAGTATAAGCATAGAATTCTACTTACCTGTTGCTGAGATTCTTGCAGAATATGCATTCATTACTTCAAGAAGATATGATATCAATGTCATTTTGAATATCAAATAAAAAGAAGAACACCAGGTAGCCTCAATGTCATGACATTGGCAAAATTATCTGAAGATGCTCATATGGTGCCATGTTTAAAGGACAAGTCCACCTTCATATACATAGGGATTGAGAGAATGCAGCAATATTAGTAGAACACATCAGTGAAAGTTAATAATTTGTCAACATCTAGATGGTTTTGGCATCCTGTAGCTGTGGCAAGTTTTTACTCTAACTTTACTGTGTTTTCCCCTTGTTTGCTTTTAACTGAAATTATGTCTCCATAGAATGAGGGATCATTTTATTGTGTGCATTGATGATGATGATGTGGTATTTGTACACTCACATGCCTTCCTGTACAGCAGCTTGATTTTTACCTTCTGAAATAATAATGGTTATGTGCCATACTCGTTTCTAGATACAAACTTTTTTTTTTGTCCATTTTTGCAGCTGGTACGTATGTCTACAGTAAACTGTAGTCAATACACAACGTGCAGTGAGTGCATTGGTGACAATGGAGCAGACGATGGTGACCCGTACTGTGGATGGTGCACATTAGAAGCAAGGTAAGGGGAAAACAGAGGGTGTGACTACTTCACATGTATCACCCAATGCATTCACCGTATTCGAGCCGTTTTTTTTTTGTGTGTGTTCTTTTCTTTTGTTTTTTGAGGAGTATTACAAGTGGTCAGGAAGATGCTAGGGAGAGGAAGGAGCTCGTGAGCAAACTCTTGTACTACTTCATATTCAATCAATTTTCCCCAGGTGCACCCGCTACCGCGACTGCATGCAGATGGAAGAGCCATCAAGGTGGCTGCCATTCAGCTCAGAGGAGTGTGTGGGCATCGAAGACACCTCAGTGGGCCTCAGTCTCCCTGTATCCTCACCTTCGCAGACGGTGAGTTACCTTTAGATTACCTTCACAGTTTCCTCTCCACACCTCCGTGGTTGTTGTCGAGGAGGAGTTCTCTTTTTTTTTTCCTTCTTTTTTTTTTCCTACGAAAGGCAGTGTTTGCATAATTTGTTCTGTCTAATTTGATTGAGCGACTCTTTATGCAGCAGTCGAGTCTGTTTGAGCGTGATGATACAATGATATTCTGTTTAGAATGAAAAAAAAAAGGGAGGATATATGAGGTTCTTCTGTTCTGTGTGATTCTGAGTTTTGGTACGTATTGCATAAAGTCTTATGAGTTTTTTAAATTTTTATTTAACCATTCTCCAACAAAGACAGAGATATGTGAGTGTGATTTACTGCTGTAACTCTACATGATAAACCCAATGCTATATTCACATCAAGTTTCCTGTGCTCATCAAGGCTTCATTTTACTGGTGATGCAAATTTATTGAAAAGGAAGTAAGAGCAATCTGTTTTTAATGATTATTAAAGTAGACGTTATCAATCCTATCCCGTATACAGGGTAGGTTTTGCATACTCATATGTAGTCATATGTAACTGCAAAAGCATTCTAAATGGAGATTTTTGTTTGTTTGTTTGTGTGTTTGTTTGTTTGTTTGTTTGTTTGTTTGTTATATTTGGTATCATGGGTCTTGAGGTTGTTGTGACCTATTTGATACAAAATTTCTTCCAGATTAACAGGGCTTAGAATTTAAAAAAAAAAAAAATAATCAGGATATGTTTTGTAGGCTGTCCATTGCTTTAAAAATAGTTCGAATATAATTAGAATTTTCATCAGTTTCAATTTTGTGTGTTGTTTTTGAGCTGTGCTCGTGCACACCTGCCTGAACTTGAAATGTATTGCAATATAATGGAGGGACATTGCCCTCTGTACATACATGTAGTGTAAAGTGTCTGTGGTATAATGTGCAAATAGTCAGTGTGTGCTCTGTCTGCACCATGTGGGAGGGGCCAGACATGGACACTGCAGTTTGTTTGTTTTTTTCCCCTCTGTGAAAACTCCCAACTGCAACAACAACAAAAACAAAACAGGAAGTGCATTGCAGTTGTCTGCTCGGCTGACTATTCCTGTCACATTAGCAGCTGCATGGGTTGGCATGCAGTGCATTGATCGAACATTTCCACTTTCTGCTTCACAGAGCAGATTACTCCAGTGGTGCTGACAGATCTTTAATGAGATACTTTTACTTTTTTCATTCATTCTGTCTTTTCTTTTTTTTTTAAACCAAATTGAGTAATAGCCACATGGCTGAAAATCTTGATGTGAACAACAAATTTTATACACTAGCATAAGATTTTCAAGATGGTAACTTCAGTACACTTTGAATTACATATAATGAAGCATAACTGAGAAAAAGAGAAAAGAAAACAACGACAACAACTATTAACAGATGAAAAGGTAGGTTCTCATATGATGTTTTGCCTGCTGGACACATGAATTCAGAGACAAAAAAAAAAAAAAAGGTCAAAGAGCTCATAAAGGTACAACTGATCTTACTTTATTTGTGACAGATATGTCGGTTAAGCAGAACTACGTGTACATTGTACAATGTATGTACACTTTCCGATACACCATGTACAGTATGTCAGGTGACGTACAAATGTGTGTGAGCACTACAGCTCAGGACTGTTCTCACTTGAATGCACTCTCCCTTGTAAGGGGGTGGGTTCTATCATGAATACCAAAGAGCTGTCTGATGTAGTGGAAAGGATGTAATTGCATATAACTCTAGGCGATGGCTGTGCTCTGAGACCTGACTAATATCTTTCCGTCTGCTTGAATTGTCTGCCACAAAATATTAAAACCAGTAATGTGCGAGCTATCAAGCCATTGAAAAATAAATCTCATGCTCTCTCTCATCGTCCAGTGTTTTTCTTTTTTTCTCTCCCTTTCTTTCCCTCTATGTCTCCCTTTCTCTCCCTTTCTCTCTCTCTCTCTCTCTCTCTCTCTTTCTTTATCTGTCTCTGTCTCTTTCTTTTTTCTTTTTCCTTTTTTTTTTTTTTTGGTCACTCTTTCACTTTCAGCCTGTTTGGCTTTTTTCATGATCAGTACACTGTATGTCTACTGCTGCCATTGTGTCTTTGTCTGTATTTTCACCAATAGTGATTCCTCTCTCCTTCTCTCTCTCTCTCTCTCTCTCTCTCTCTCTCTCACACACACACACATACACACATATAATTTTTTACACTCACACACACTTTCTCAGCTAATGTTTAAGTTTCATCTCTTGGGGGTTATTGCCCACACTGGGAAGACAGTCTTGGGAACTTTGTAGAGTGCCTTGAAATTCGATGGCTGGACACTTATGTCGAAACCTGGCAAATGAAGCCATGTATAATTGTAGTCTGTCTGATATCAAACTTTAAAGGAAATAAAAGCCCAAATATCAGTATGGACTAAGTGAAAGCAGCAATATTAGTAGTTGAAGACATCAGTAAAAGTTTGAGGAAAAACGGACAATCAATTCAAAAGTTATGAGTTTTTGAAATTTTGGTGTCATCATTGCTTGATAAGAAGACTACTACAGTTCATGATGTCATTTTGGACAACAATAGAATCAAAATATAATGAGAATTCCACAAAATCCCATTTTTTAACAAAAAGTACACATCCCATCAACTTGTTACTGACATGTTAAGGATAATATTAGTCCCATTGCTTTCTAAAAGTGATATCAAAGTAAAGTGCTCTTTGCTTGTGTTAGAAAAATGAATATGTTATAGATTTTCTTTGGATTGTTGTCCACAATTATGTCATGAAGTATAGTAGTCTCTTTTTCACCAGTGACAGCTAGGAAATTTAAAAATTTCATATCTTTTGAACAGATTGCCTCATTTACCTCAAACCTTCACTGACGTGTTCTGCTATTATGGCTGCTTTTACTCAATCAACATTGACATTAGGGCTTTGGTTTCCTTTAATATCATAGATGAGAGGAGATCAATCTTTGTCTCTTCTCTTATGGATAGACCAAGTAAACAAAGAAAGTAGTTTTTTGTCCTAGCACACATCCAATTTTGGCACCACATCAAATATATTTAGTACTGTAAAAGTGGAAATTTTCGCGATGTTGAAATTTTCGCGCATTTCGCGCAACCAGAAACTAGCGCGAAAATAAAAGCACACGAATATTTTTGCTTGCCATATGCTCCTGTTTATGATGTCATGATTCCGCGGAATTAAAAATACGCGAAACTCTTCTTACCCGGCGAAGCGAGAAAAATTAGTCGCGCGAAAATATCCACTTTTACAGTAATTACTATTTTTGAAAATGGTGAGTATAAGTAAAAGTGAGTGAAAGTGAATGTATGTATTAAAAAAAAAAATTACTTGAGCTCGTGCCTGGCTTGATTTAAATGGTTACATGCATAATCATACTCATGCCTACTACACCATGCTAGCTAAGATGCTAGTGTAGTTTCGTACCACCTCGTAAATGACTTTAAAACATGTACAAACTCACTGTAAATATATCACACCTGACACACTTGCTTCTGCTTCTCCCAAGTCTGATAGAAGACATTTTGGTACATTTTAGAATGACTCGATCACTTGATCTGAAGGCTCTGTGTTGTAGTCATTACAAGCAGTCAGTTGCAGTATGTACAGTTGATGGATACACGCATGGTAGTGCAGTCGTCTGTATGCGAATGCGATACGTACACTTACAAAGCAGCACTGCAAAATTATCTGTAATTTGTAACAGTGCCAAAATTAACAGCAAATATTCAGCTTTTACAGGTCTTTGTAGACTAAGATGTTAAAGTATTCCAGGTTGTGACATTTTTAGGGTTAGTTTATGTATGACTGAAAATCATCTTTTTGCTGATTAGCAGTGCAAAACTACATTAGCATGCCTACGTCTCTTGGAAAATCCAGACAAGGAACTACTCTCTTTTTTTACTTGGCTTTTAATAGACATGTTTGTTTGTTTCTGCCACATGGAAGTGTAAGTTCTATGTCTACAGTTGTGGGTTTCCTGTCTGAACATCTTTAAGGGCAAGGTCACGCTGTGATGATGCCAGAGCCGCATATATTCTTTGTACAGGGACGTATGATCCACTTCCACCAGCACATTAAAGTGGCAATAATGATCTGATTAGAGTACATGTCCACATTGGGCTATGCTTCTTGACAACTGGCTCTTCTAATGTTTGCTGAGTAATGTAAAGTTATGTTTAGATTAAAAAAGAAAGAAAGTTAGCAATGGATGCTCAGTGCACCATTTGTAAGAATATTAAGCATTACCTACAATGTAGTACATACAGTATTTGAATGTTTCACTGCTTAGGTGCTGTGGCTGACTTCAGGATTGCCAAAATCTTAATTTATCAGCTCAACTAGGTATTCAAGGACAATTTCACCTTCATAAACATGTATGCTGAATGAATGCAGCAATTATTAGTAGAACACATCAGTGAGAGTTTGAGGAAAATCGGACAATCTGTTCAAGCTTTACGCATTTTTGAAGTTTCTGCTCGCTCAAGGCTGGATGAGGAGTCTACTATAGCTCATGATGTCACAATGCGTACAACGATATAAAGAAAGAATATAAAGGAAAATTCAACATATTTTCACTTTTCTAGCATAACAAAAGAACACTTAACTTCTCTCTTTCAGAAGGCAGGGGGAATAATATTACCCTTAACATATTTCAGTAACAAGTTGAAGAAATGCATACTTTATTCAAAAAGTGAAGTTTTGTGAAATTCTCTTTTAATTTTCGTTATGTTGTTGCACGCACATGACATCATACACTGTAGTAGTCTTCTCATCCAGCAGTGACTGTGCAGATACTTTAAAAATTCATAACTTTTGAATGGATTGTCTGATTTTCCCCAAACTTTCACTGATGTGTTCTAATAATATTGTTGCATTCAATCAATCCACATGTATATAAAGGTGGACTTGTCCTTTAAAGACTTATGTAAAGAGTTTATGTCCTCTAGGGTTACTTGCTTTATTTATAGCACTAATTTTCTTGGTAATAAAGTGTTTAGTAGCCATCGTCCATGAAACCTTTCAGGCATTATTAACTCTACTGCATTTAGTTAATCAAATCTGTGTCAAAAGGGCATGAGCAGAAAGAGAAAGAGAGAGAAAGGGGGGAGTTTTAATGGGAGACTTTGAGTAGGACATTGCAGCAGGTAATTGCTAATGATTGTGTGATGTCAGTGGTGACTCACAGCTGAGATTGCCATGGAGACTTGGGCGCTGTCTAAGAGAAGAAAATCCACTGATGTGGAGGACCCTCTTTCTCCACTCATCATGTACCCATTGTGGCCTCCCAATGGTTGTCTGCCACTGGTGTTAAAGGGGTAGTGTAACTGGGGGTCTGAAGGCTGAATGGTTTACCCGAGCTTTAATATTAACACGAAATATTTTGGAATATGCTGGCAAGTACACATGTATGCTAGTTCGAGATACAGCATATATGCTTGTAACATAGAATTGAGGATTTTTTAAGGAAATCAATGCAAAATTGCTGAAATATGCTGAAGTACAACCTAAGTACCATTTCATATTAACCTGTTGAGGACAAGTCCTGAGTGTCTCTGGCAGGTGTCTGTGGGAAATGCGTGTTGTAGCAAAATCAGTCCGTCCTCAACGGGTTAAAGCCATCCAATATAGTCAGACACTCAGATAGTCAGATAGCTAGACAGTAATGAATACAGACCCAGTTAGGTAATGTACAATTTGATAGTGACACTTTGATATTTTTGCTTGTAATGTAAAATGTCTTGATACATACTGTAATGAAGTTTCAGTGTTTCAATTATCAATTCTTCTTAAGCCCACGTCAACAAAGAAGCCTTTTTGTAGCGTACTTCAAGATTGAACATTTGTGATCGCATACTTTGATACTGTGACACTAGTGTCCACGTGGAGTGGAGTGTGTGTGTTGTAGGAAACAGGATTGCAGAAATTGGCTTTTACCTTTGTGAGCAAAGCTGTTATTTTTGATATGCTGTTCCATATTGGATATAACAGGAAAAATAGTAGTCATTGCCATTGGCCTTTGCTTTATCACAAAGCCCTATTCTCTCCTACCCCCCCCCCCCCCCACCAAACACCCACGACCAGACAAGTCCTTTCCTAAAACCTGTTGACTTTCACCATGGCTGGTGCTTTCACAGATGCAGTATTTGTAGAAAACAGGAGACAAGTTTTCCTGTTGGTAATGCACTTGACAGATGTGGTAGTGATCAGTGCTTCGCAAATATGCCAAGAGAAAGGAAAAAATGAAGTTATCCTTGAGATCATGACATTAAAGTATGCGGCCTGTCTGCATTGCTGAAGTCAGTCCCAAGATGCCTCTGTCCTCAAGGGTTTCTATGACCTTCATTTTCAAGTAATGCTGCATTTATAACATGTTCCCCATGGCCATGGCAATCATGCCTCAGGTGACCGTGAACAAAATGGGATGGACGTGGGGGGCGGGGGGATGGGATGGGCAGACATGATTGCCGTGAATGCTGTGTCGGATTTTCAAACTGTCACAAAATTTGCCTCGGCAGTCTGGTGCTGATAAGAAACTTGGTAGGCCGTAGTAACACGGGGTGAACGCAACAAAATGAAACAGCACGTAATGGGCGGAAACAGAACTTTTAGGCACTCCTGAACGGATGCTGTGAGAACTGCATTCTGCTATCTACAGTTGTACTTGTTAACTGGTGAGGACTGGAATGAACAAGACTTCAATAAAACAAGAGGGAGTAAAAAGGGGAATATCCCACCTACCCATGGCACACTAATGTATGTTTTAGGCAAATGGGGCTGCCTTGGCTGCTAGAAACATGGTGTGAATGTAGCATAAAAGAGTGTCCACAGTGTTAAACAGAAGACAACTTCTCTAGCTTTTGTGGAAGACTCCATGTAAAATTAATTATATTTGTGTCTGTTAGGCTGAAGTTCTAGTGGATCTGCCCACAAGGTCAGTTTTGGCTATTGATGAGAGGCCAAGAGTCTGTTATGTTTGTGCTGGTATTTGTGTTAACTCTGTTTCAAACAAAGTATGTAGTCTTACTCCTAGTATACAAGTTGTCCTCCACTGGTATGAAATAAAAAAAAAAATCACAGTTTAATAACCATTTGACAAGTTATGCAGCATGCAATGTTGAACCAATGTGTCAACATCTTGGTATACAGTTGAGTTCATTTTCGTCGATTTACCATGCCCTTCAATGTTGTTTTGATACTGTCGGTAAGCACAGATATTTGATAATTGCTTCCTTGTGAGATATATTAAAAAAAAAAATCTTATGAGCACATTTTTGTCATTGAAGCACTTTGTGGTAGAAGAAATTATTCCCTCCCCCCCCCCCCCAAGAAAAAGACAGATTGCATCTTAAAGGAGAGGCCCATAAATTTGATGTTTGTGTTTAAAAATATGCCATTATATTACTCATGTGTCAGACAAGGAATCATGACATACATTGTACTTGTATAATTTTCTGTGAATAATGTTCCCAGTATTGGCTGATTGCACTGCTTTGTTGACGAAGTGAAGATGATCATCATATAGAAATAAGTTCATATGAATATTACATGTTTGGTACTGTGTGCATTCCATTGCATATATATGTGATTCTGTGGAACCAAGGACTATAAGTTACATTTGCAATTGCATGGAGGAACCTTAGTTGTGCACCTATGTATTTGGTTGTCCTGCCAAACTTAATCCTCACTGGACGAGTTTGCAGTTAGGTGGCTAATGTCTCGATGTGGTTGGATGCCAGATATATCAATCCCTTTTTATTGGATCAACAGTGTACTCTTGAAGCTGTTTTCGAGTATCAAGGTTCAACACCACAGTCTTACAGAGAAAAGGAAAGATCGCTGATGAAACCTGAATGAAAAGCCAATGAAGTAAACAAGTACCAGATGAAGTGACTCAAGGCATGCATGTTTTTCCTACTTGTGGAATGATGAGGACATAGAAATTGCACATTCACTTCATGGAGCCTCTTCTTGGTTAGAGAAGGCAACTCATTCAAATGAGAGGGTATGACTCATCCTGAGGGAGAAAATTGTTGGCAAGTTGGCAAGTTGTCCAGTTAGATCTAGATCGATACAGTCACATGAACATTGCTCAATGTATTAAAGCAGCTTCTCACTGAAAAAAAAAAAAGGCCTTGAACTATTCATGCTAGATGCTGTATAAATGTAAGAGTTGTTGGTTGATTGTTCTGTCGGTGTTGGTTTTTTTTTTTCTTATGGCTGGCTGACATGTCATGCCTGTGCTTCAGTATTCAAACTTTTCCAGCCACCGTCTTCACGTGATTGAGCTGATTCTGCATTATTACCTCCGCTATTAAAGGGAGGAGGTTATGTTTTCATTACCGTTGGTTTGTTTGTTTGTTTGTCTGTGTGCAAAATAACTCAAAAAGTTGTGAATGGATTTGGATGAAACTGGCAGGAAAGGTTTGAGAATGATACAAGTAACAGATGATTAAATTTTGGTAATGATCCGAGAATTTTTTGGGGAATTTATGAAGGATTTTTGATATTTTGACAGGTAGGGTCAATGAACTTGGGAGTTCAGGCTGCGCGTATTTGAGGTTTTCATACGCGCACTAAAGTGCGTGCTCAAGTTTCTGCTAGGTCGAGGCACGCTGCACAGCTGAGGATTATGACGTAACAAAGGCTTCTATATTGGGAAATCGGGCGACTTTTCAGTGGGTGGAAATCACTGATCTCTATGGAAGAACAAGATCATCGGTGGAAAGTAGCTGCTTGGCGGAGGTCTGCGCTCTCAGAGTACTTTTCTACACTGCGTACTTTGTTAATGCCTTGATATTGAATAAAAAGTAAAGTTGTTCTGAAGTGGCCCCATACATTTTTAAAGCAAAGAAGTCATAAATCATAAGACAATTTTAATTTTTGCAAAACAGAAAGTAAAACAAGAAGTAGGGTGTGCATACATTGTAATGATTTGCATTTCTGAGAAGATACTTGTTTTGCAACACAGATACACTGTAATACCAACACAGCAGTTATCCAGACCTAGTAAAATTGTGTGTGATGAAGAAAAAAAAAATGATTATCTGCATTTGTCCTTGTTAATGAATGTTTAGGGCAAAGTACCCCTCCCCTCCTTTAGGTGTAAGAGAAGCATACCAATTGAGTCTTTTGTCATTGCAACATCCAGTGATACAAGTGTAAGATTCATCTTTTCCCATGAAATAGATCTTACTCTCTCTCTCTCTCTCTCTCTCTCTTTAGTGTGATAATACAGATAATATGATAATGAAAATCCCTCTGAAATTACGTTGTTATATTTTCTTTAAACATATGCAAGTTTACAGTCATTGTCATACCTACCAGTATACTACTTTTGGTACAATGTATTTTTTTTCCTTCTGTCAAAAAAACCCCCTAACAACAACAACAACAACATTTCATCTATGTTGGTAAATGGGTCTGTATTTTTGTTAGGGAAATATACAGTGTAAAATTGAATCTTTTTTAAATTATAATATTGGCAAACATGCACCTTACCCTCTTTGTACAGTTGTATCTGACTTCAATATTGATATGAGGTAGCTGTTCTATGTACAAATAACGATTGTCTTTCAAAAAGAAAACACTGTACTTGAAGCATGAACAGGAAATATGAATGGCAGTGCTTGTGCACCCCTACCTTATGAAGCATCCCCGTGGTAATCTTCTATTTCTGAGTAAATTTGACATAAAAGAGAGGGTGGAGTGGAGTTCACTGCTTGTTTGCACTCTTTGAATTGGCCCCTGGTTGGAGCAGGTGTTCCTACTGTCTGGCAGTCAGAAGCTACCACGAGTCTGTGCTGACTACTGGCCAATATGAATTGCGATGAAAAGTGACACTGATAATACAGTACGCGCAATAAGAAACGCCTCCGTCAATTTCGTTTTCCAACGAAAGTTCGTTATCGATCGAGTAGCAACGAAATTTGGACGAAATTTGGACGAAATTTCGTTATCGATCCAGTAGCAACGATTCTGACGCTTTGTGGACGCATTTCACGCACGACCGCCCGCTCAATTTCGTTCGGCAAATGCGTTGCTCGTTCGGAAAATGCGTGTTCGGAGCTCGGCAGTTTCGTCCAAATTTCGTTAAAAGCGTCCGTGATCCAAGGCGCACATGGAATACACTACACACGTGTGTGTGTAGTGGCCACATCCACAGCCGCTAGCCGGCAAGAATCACTGCAAGATTAGACTCAACAAGTACTAGTAGTAGCACAGCGGTCGGGAATGAGAACAGTAGACAGGCGTGGAATTCACCTGATTCACATAATACTATTAAGAATGGTAACATGTATACATACATCGATGCCGTTTTCATTGAAGCAATTTGTAAAAGTTTTAGTTTCCCTTACCCTAGCTGTAAGTACGGCACCGTTAGCAGATTATTCACTGCATTTGTAAGTCACCTGATACATCACATGTTGGTATGCGGGCTGCATGTAACTAGGGAATGTGCACGTGTGTGAAAGGCGAGTGCGCCGTATGTGCGTCGCAATTGCCATGGCATGGCTCGCTCGGCTGAACGAAACAGAGATGTACGATACATGACAAGACCCAGTATAAGGCCTACTACTAGTAATTGTTCACGTGTTGTTTTTTTTTTTTTACAAGCAGAAAATAAACAACTGTTGATCATGAAATAGACTAAATTACCAATCAGAGATCATTCGGGTTCATAGTATTTAAGAGAAATCACGCAATTTTGGCGAGGGTGAACCCACAGGAACCCACAGGAACCTTATCGTAGAATGCCGACCAAAAAGAAAATGGTTTCACTAAAATTGCGTGTACGTAAAATCCATTTGAGTATAGAAAGAAAATTAACCCCCAAAAAGAGGAAAAAAGAAATTAGAAGGATTTGTTCGCCGTTATTTGGTCATTAAATATATTTTCTTTCTTCAGCAATTGCGCGTTACATTGCCCGTTTTTTTATTGAATCAGGGCCCTGTTGCATAAAACCCTTACCGCTGGACTTACCGCTCCTTTCTATGCGGTAAGTCTTAAATCAGCGGTAAATTTTATAATCATTGATGCTGACGGTAGTTACTATTGAAATTCAATGGTAAGTTTTATGCAACGGGCCCCAGAAAAGCAAAAAAAAAAAAAAATAATATTCAAAACAAGACAATAGTTTGATATCGTTTATTTCTTTATTGGACAGAGAGATAATTCAGACGGTACGTGGAATTTTCAAAGCGACTAATTCAGACTGATTCTTAGTTTGACTTGGCTCTTTCTTTCTTTGTTTTTTTATTTTATTTTTTTTTTTTGGGGGGGGGGTTGAGGTTCATGTTCGTTGTACCCATGCACCCATAAGGTTCATTAGGACGAAAATGAAACATTCAGATACACGCGACTTCCCTACACGAAAAATAGATGTTCGTAAATGTGATAGTCAAATTATGATTCATAATTCGAAAATGCACGAATGTTTGTGATTGGATAGGTGCGTTATTGTCGAATTAGCAAACCTTCGGAGTACTGTAGTATCGAGCCTGTTGTATTCAAGGATAAACGAACTTTTGAAATAATGAATTTTATATTCAGAGTAAGACAATAAGTTTAATTCTTATATACCTGTAGTTTGACATCGTTTATTTCCTAGTTGTGAAGCGGGAAGCGAGAGATAATTCTGAAAAGAAGTATATATACAGTCATGCAGACGGAACGTGAAATATTCAAAGCAGCTATGAGATTAAATCTTAAGTTGTTTATTTGTTTGTTTGATTGCTTGTTTGTTGTTATGCTCAAGCGTTGGTGTAATTATATATACATTTTTTTTTTTTTGGGGGGGGGGGGAAGGCATTTTTGTAGTACCCAATGCACGTAAAGTTCGCTGATGCGAAAGTGATAAAATGTTCCGTAACACGCAAATTCCCTACACCTTGTACAGATGTTCGTACCTAGTGTGAAAATAAAATGTATTACTATTATTTTGTTTCCCCCATTGTTCGATGGGTATAGCAAACCTTCGGAGTGTCAATCCTTTCGTTTTCGGATAAACGAACTTCCTTAACTCACAACACCATGTTTCAGAGTAACAAACTAGTCATTATTTTATTCGGGCATTGGGAATAGTTCAGGAATAAAATATAGAAGGGAGGAAAATCTTTAAGGCAAGAATTACGATGGATTCTTAGTTTGAAATCATTTATTCATTTCCGTGGTGTTCATTATTCCGAAAAAAAGAAAACGGGTGCGCTATTCCGATGGTTACGGCGTTATTTCGAATCCGAAACACGCATATTCCTTGTGCCTATCCATGTTTGTTGATTCGAAAATGTAATCATGCTGCGGGTAACTGCTATAGGGGGCCATATATTGTTTTATTTCTGTCTATTGTTATATCATTATTATCATTATTATCATTATTATTATTATTATTATTATTATTATTATTATTATTATCATTATTTTTATTATTATTATTATTATCGTCTTTAACATTATTAACCAATGTTTTGATTAACGAGCATTTTGTGGGCTGTTTTTTTTTTTTGGGGGGGGGGGGGCATTGCCCGATTAGCAAACCTTCGGAGTGTCAATCCTTTTGTTTTCGGACGAACGAACTTCCTTACCTCAGAAGAAGAAATCAGTGTAACAAACTAGTCATTATTTTATTCGGGCATTGGGAATAGTTCAGGAAAGAAATATAGAAGGGAGGAATCCGAAACACGCATATTCCGTGTGCTTATACGTCATGTTTATTGATATGCTGCGGCTAAGGGCCTATTGGAGGTCGTTATACCTTTCGTTTGGTGTACGATTTCTTTCGTTTCATATCACTTTATTTGTTCCTTTCATATTCTGAAATATTTAAAGGTAATCTTTCAATTGCCTCGCACTGTGTATATATACATGCATTTTCGTAACGGCGATTTCGCGCTTTGCTGCAGTATTTCGAAGGGTGTTTGATGCCAGCCGCTTCGGTGTGCTCTGTGGTAATGTTTATGTGGTTGTCAGGGAGGTTGTTGATACTTTGTCTGTTGACATTTATTTTCGTACAGGCATGGGCGGATCCAGGAATTCTGTACAGGAGGGGGGAGGGGCGCAACTAATATTTCTGGTGCCACTTCCGGGTTTCACTTCTTTCTTTTTTTTCCACGATAAATAAAGGGGGCGTGCGCCTCATGCGCCCCCTCTGGATCTGCCACTGTTACGTGTTTATCTCGAGTGATGGTGATCGTGTTTCTAAATGTTTATAAAAAAAAGGACAAAATTATCCGAGTGATGCCTGATGATAGTGCAAGTGATGATAATCAACGATGCTGATGTAAAAGACGGCTTGCTGTGGATGCTGAGCGTACGTGCCCTTCGTTTATTTAAATAAGTTTTCCCTCTTTTACTCTTCTTTCCCCTCCCAAGAATGATAAAAAAAGAAAATACCTACACCTCACAACAAAAGGAACCACGTGTGAACAACCATCGTTAAGTTCAATCGAAATGTTCACTATTAGCAAAGAATAAGGGGAAAACACGAGTGACGGAAAATGATAGAAGCGACGAGATTGTCTTCTTGTGTATAATGCGGTCTCTTGGGATTGGAAAAACCCCACCCTCTCCCTTTGTGGAAATTTCCACAAAACCAGGTGCGTGCCAGACCCCAGGTGCCAGACGAAAGAATGCGCGCATTTGGTGTAGTATATCGATCGAAGAACTCGCGGGTGAGTTGAGTTAAAGGAATCATTGCAAAGATGTTCTGATGTTCTGGTTCCCGAACTGTAAAAAGGAATTGATTAATCACTCAAAAATGCAATCACAGATTTATATGAAAAGTCTCATATGCCTAGACAAATTCACTGAGATGTCCTATGTGATGCAGCCACCACCCGATTAAACGGCAAAATCATGACAATAAAATTTCACGCTCATCAAAACTGCCTATTACTTTTCATATGAATTTTGGTTATCAACACTCGTTCGTGGATTTGTTTGTTTGCATGTTTTGTGTGTATTATTCCTCGATCCTGAAAGACGTAATAATTATTCGCATCGAACGTAAACTGTTTACCGTAACTAAGCCTATGGCGCATTCGATCCATTCAACTTGCAGTAACCTTTAAGGCAGTACAACTGTAAGTAGCACATGGTGCATTCTTTTGAACCACGTGTTTCGCATATCGGCACATCCAAACACATTAGCGATCGTCCTTATGGCAAACTTTCCGATTACAGTCAGGGGAGAAGAAATCGTAATACTGTACATGTACTTACGAAAGTGATTATGCTTAAGATCAAATAAAATGAAGAAGTTTGAAAACAACTTGGCAACACTCAATCAAGTTTTGCATTCTCTCACACAAAAGCTCTCTTGAGAAAATGAAAGCATTCCCTCTCCCCTGCTAGATAATGGAAGTTTTCATTACTAGCCCAGCAAGTTTTGGGAGTGTACATGAATGTTTTTAGGATAGAGTCAAAAGGGACCTAAGTTTTCGATCATAGCAGAATCTTCGTCAGAAGCAAAATGGCAAATAGGCAGAAAAAGCAACCACACACATGTAAAGCGACTTCACACAACAAGAACAGTCAGGAACAGGCAAGGGACAAGGAACAAAGAAAACAAAAGGAGAGGGTAGGATGTCATGGGCAAGGAGCCCAACAGGTAAAGGGAGGGGGATTAGAGCAGGAGGATGGACAGACAAAAGGCAGGGGAAGGTTAGTAATGGTCGTGAGGGCCAGGGGGCAACCATTGAAGGAAAAGGATGAATATGGAGGCAACATCAAACAAGATAAGGAACAACAGAGAGACAAAGAAAGGTAAAGAGTGAAATAGCAACAGCAAAGGGGGGGGGGGGGGAGTGAGCAAACAGCAAGCCCTAGAAAGGATCTGTACAAGCACCAAGAGGAGGCAACAAAATGAAAGTTAGAGTCAATCAACAAATGCAATTAACCATATCAAAGTATGGTAATATTAATACAGCAATAATGATGATATTGACAAAACAAATTAGAATAATCATTAAAGCACATAAAAAAAGGGGGGGACACAAAGTCCATGGGAGAGAAAATGTATACTTGCAAAGCAAGTATCAATAGGCAAATTAAATACGTTTCAAAGAGCTGGTTCATATGAAATCACCTTTGATTTATGATTTTACAAACAAGAATTTTCATCGCTTACTTATTTCTTTTATTACTTTAGTAATGTCATGATATTTCATGATGGTATGTGTTCTGTCTTTACATGGCAAGATAGGTTTTTTTTTTCCATCCAGGGTCAAAAGAAGAAAGTGATAGAAAGATAACTGAAAGGATAGAATGGAACACCTACTCAGCAGGCAACACTAAAACAGCCCCCAGGGCCAGGCCATGTCGTCAGTGTCACTCTCGTCTTAGATCATTACAGGCCTACATTGTACATGTATAGGCTACTCGTTTCGTACTCGTCATCGCCAACGTCATGATGGTCGGTCACACGAAATAAATTGCATCATCATAAGAGCTCTTATATCAACACCACTAGATAGTGTAGATTCATTATCATTATCACTATCATTCCAGTCGATCTCATCCACCGCGAAACCCTCAAAATCCTCAAAATCATCGTGGTTAATACTCTCACAAAACACATCTGTAAACGATTCAGACATCGCAGACCTAGCTACACATCTTGCACACAAAAATGAAATGGAGGTGGAAAACTACGATGAATACACAAAAAATATCGACGATGGCATTTTACCGTAGCAGAAAATACACAGAGTATCTTGGACCGGGAAAAAAAATGGATGTGGAAAACTACGATGAGGAAAACTAGGGTGAAAACCCGATGCGTGAAGACGAACGATGAAGACACTTTACGGTAAAAATACTTACACGGAAACAAACGAGTGGGTACGATATTCTCGCACACACGAAGATAATCGACACATCGTTCAATCGAAAAACTCAACAAACACTCGAACAAAAACTCACCCCAAATTGTGGCAAACACGGTAATCACTTAATAAAAATGAGAAAAAATACTCTCTAAAGTATGATTGTACTCTGAAAAGAAAGGGATACAATGATACGAAAGCAAAAGAGAGAAAATGAGAGAAATGGACGGGAAACCTAGAGAACTTCGACGAAAGAAGAGCTAGCAATTCGCGATTAGAGCTAACTTTCCTGTGTGTGTGTGATCGCGTGTAAAGGGTTGAAAGCGTTGAAAGCGCTGAAAGCGTTGAATGCGTCTACAGCTTCGGAAAAGCGTTCGGGGATTTCGTTGAATTCGTTGAATTCGTCCAAAATCCGTCCATGAAGTCTGGACGCAAAAAGCGTTGAAAACGTCCCCGACGAAATCAACAACGAAAAAAGCGTTGGGACGAAATTTGGACGCACTTTCGTCGGGCGTTTTCTATTGCGCGTACTGTATGTAGAATTCTTTATTACTGCACAGTGTGGTTGAGTGCATTATATATTGGTCTACAAGTGGAAATTTCAGAAGTACAGTGTAGTTTCAAAGGAATTTAGTGAAGTGTAATTTCTCAAACTAAAATGTGTATACAAATATTCATGATACAACTTTTGTGTGTGTGTGTATGTGTGTGTGTGTGTGTGTGACTTCAATCACGGTACCAGAGGGCCATATTTTATATGCATGGGAAATGTCATATTTCTAAAGCTGAATCATGCATGAGGTACCAGTATCCCGTTGTAGGTTTGCTTGAAATGTTGCTATGCAGGATGAGACATGTAGATACACAGTATTGACACTAACAAGCTTTAGATCTGTGATGTGAAAACCTTAAAGGCATAATTTACCATTTGCAGATGAAACAAAAACCCAGCGTTAGTGCTTTAAAATGATTCTGAAATGTGAGTTAGGGATAGAAACAACCACTGTAAAAATTTGAATCCGTATAATCGATGTTAAGTATTGTTAAATACACAAAATGTGAACAATAGTTATAATAAAAATAGTTCCAGACTAAAACGTATACAGTTACGGTTTATTGAGAAAAACACTGATATCTCCTTGTATTTTAGGCTTTATTGCAAAAACTGTATGTGGTAGGATGTTTTATGATACAACAGACCAACACATATGCATCAAATGTGATATCTTGAACATTTTTGAAATCACTTCTCCCAAAGGTAAATTGGACCTTTAAGATGACGCAGCCTCCCAGATTAGGCAATGCAAGTAGATGTCTCGGACATGTGCGTTTTTTGCATAATAGCATCATCTGTAACGTTTGCATTCCAGATCTCAAGCTACAATGTAGCTAAAATAGGGGAACAAAAATAACACACACAAAACAAAACAAAAACTGAGCGATGAAAAACCAGGAGGTAAGATAGATCTTATCATGAGGTTAGGCTCTGCCTAAATTGAGTTCAGTGTTCAAGGTGTTCACTGGCTTGAAAGGGAAGGGTTTCCCTTCTGTTTTGTCCAGAGCACAATGTTTTTCTTTGTAATAATTGTTCTACTTTTAATGATACATTGTAGCAGGCCTAAATACTGTATTGCCAGCCTTTCTACATTTCTCCCTAATACCCTTCCTGTGCTTTGTTCACCAATTGGCAAAGCTGTCTGGAGACTGATTGTTTAATCAATAGAGATTAGCTAATCCCCTTCATACCTGCTTTGTCACCTTGGCCTTCTTGTTGAACTGAGGCACATTGTTACACCTGAGTAAGCTTGCTATGTACCTTTACGCAACTTCACAGCTAGTTGATTAAAGTTTGGAGAGATTATTTAATGCCAATGAAAAGAGCTTGGTAAATTAGGATAGGTGCCTTGGTGCTGAAAAGGTAAAAAAGTGGCAGAATGTCTAGCTCATACATATACACTGTACATGTACCAACTTCCAGTAGATGTACACTGTACGTGTGTAATGTGGCCTGGCAGGGAACTGGCAGTTCCCAGGAATCTCTTGTTTTTCCTAGCATGCTTCTGTCATACAATGTAGCCATGAATATAATTGTGAGGCATTGATTTAGTTTGTTGTCCATTGTTTTAGCACCATAACCAAATACATGTACTGCAGGATTGTATGCTTTTGTATTTATTCAAAGATCTTTGGCACCATAACCAAATGCTATGCATTTGTATTATTCAAAGATCTTCACTATCCTGTTTTACAAAGAAGCCTTTCCAGCTGCAAAACTGAAACTTTGTGTCATTTGTCCACCTGTAAACTGTACTTAGGGAGTCCCCCCTCCCCCTTGACATTGTCTTTGACAGCCCTATAATTCTGTGCTAAAAGAATGTTAAACATGTGCAAGTTAATAGGCATCTGAAACTGAAACCTTCACCACCTCGCAAAGCATCACATTCTTAAGTATCAAAGCTGCTTTCACCTTAGCTGATGCACTCTATGTACCACATGGTAGTTTATATTCTGGCCTCCACACAATTACATTTGTAGTGGTTATAATTATGATGAAAACAGCACTCCATATATGCTAGGCAGTTGTCATAATTAGGACAAACCCAAGAGGCAGGGCTTCAACTTTCATATTCACATTAATCAGCCTATAAGCAGATGAGGCTATTTACCGATAGTCAAAGACTTGTGCTGCAGTGATGAGGTATAAAATGGTAGAAGGGTAAACTCATATATGTTTGTGATCTGTAATCTGTAGATATTAAGCAGAGGGTTTTTTTTTTCGACATACAGCACGTAGTTATTGCACAAAACTATGAGTAACAATATAGTAAGTTGTGTAATGTTGGATTTAGCTGAAAAAAACACACAAAAAAAAACACACACACAAACACACGCAGAGAATATAATTCAGTTTAGAGCCAGCTGCAAAAACAACAGCAACAACAAAATGAAATAAAGTAAAATATAGGCCTGATCTGTACATATATGAATTTGCAACCAGCTGTGTTGTTGTAGCTCAGGGGATAATACTTAGAAGATCAGTCATGATGTCCATGGTTCAAGTCCCTTACGTAACTTGGTTGTTGTGCCCGCAGGAAGGGCACTGTGTCCTTCCTGCCTCAGCCTTCAGACGGGACTCATACCCCTTTTAGTAACTATGCATTTTTGGCTAGCTCCTGGCCCGAACTAAAGTGGCCCACACCAAGCAATAAAAATTGCGTTCAGTAACTATAGCAGAGCCGTGCTACTTTTGCAATGACCCATTCACGAACTTGGCCACGTAAGGGATAACTACCATGGTAACTGAATGCGCGCTGCGGCGGAGAGACAGCCAGGTAATTATGACCTTTGACCATGTGAGGAATTTTGGCCCGAGCCTGGCGCTGCTATCATTCATAAACTCTTCTCAGGCCCGAGCCTGGCCTGCGCCTGACGCTAGTTTACAGCAGTTCCAAAATAGCCCGAGCTTGGTGAGGGCCACTTTGGCCCGACCCATTTATAAACTCAAAATTTCACGACTTAGCTCGGGCCTGGCCCGGGTCAGAGAGTTACTGAAAGGAATATTAGAACCAATGTGATCCTGTGGTTGCAACTTCGTTATAAAGCATTCATAATGCTTCCTTAGCAGTCACAAAAAACAAAATCAGTTCTAATCAATCCTTACACAGGGCACATGCAGAAAATGTTGAATTCTTGAAATGGACTGGAAGTCACTTTTAATTGGTTCAACTGTGTTTGGTAATGTGCTCTACAGTGTGGCTGTTTGTGGTTCAAGAGAGAGATGAAGGGGAAATTTATATTGAAGTAATCAATGCAGAGCAGCAAGCAGTGTGTAATCAGAGATGTCTGATCAGTGTAGGCAACCAGGTGTTCCCCTACAGGTGGCAGTAGTATGATTCATCAGTTCTGTAGCCTCAGCCACGTGCATAACTTGCATGTGATATGCTTGGTCCAAATCTCTATGGGATTAAGTTACCTCTGGCTGATTTCTCGTAGCCGTTTTCTGTTATCTCGTCATGCTAATACAATTTTCATTGATCTACTCTGTGAATTGCTGGTGGAAAGTACATTTTGATAATGTGGTTATTGCTTTAATAGATCGAAATGAGAGAGGTATTTTGTTTTTTGTTTTTTGTAGGGGGGATAAATTTCATATTGGGGTTGTGTTGATGCATTTGTGCTAAGTGTTTTGTGAAGGCAATAGTACATCAGGTAGTTGACAGCTTTAATGTGCATGCCTTTTCTTCAGGGTAGCAATTTCATTTTTTTTGCAGCTAGATTAGGCGGTCTTATGAATAATCAGTAAATTTCTTTCAAATATCAAATTCTATTTCGCAAATTTGTGTGGTTTATTGTTTTGTTCAATCTCAAACCTGAGATAGCTGAATGGTTAATTGTAAAATGCAGATGGACTGACGAAGTAGGCCACAACTTGTTGTATTATGTCTACAATAAGCAGTCCATGCAGGGTTCGAAATTGGCGATGGTCCGCTGGCCATTGGCCACCCAAAATCACGTCGGACTAGCTAAAAATCACAAAATTCTGAAGTTACTAGTCCGTCTGGCTAGCCAAAATATTGCTTCAGTGTCAAAATTGATTCTAAGTAGTCCGCCTGGCTAGTTAAAAAAAAAGTTAAGTGCGACCCCTGCCATGACTAGAATACTCATGGTGGCAGCCCTCAATCAAAGCCTTTCCAGTTTTGACAAGTTTTTGGTCTGAATGTTTTTCTATATATCCTCCTTAAACTTGATGCCGATGTAAGAGTCCAACTCATGATGTGAGTTGAAATTTTACTTCCCTTTTTCCCCTCTCAGAAAATTTGTCATTACCTGGACAGGGTCTTGTACTCTGTGACCTGATTGTTGATTGATACGTTGTACTTCTTCAGATTTGAATGCAGTGTATAGGGAATGGGTGCCACACAGCTTCTCTGATTTGGGTGCAAAATTCAAAGTGGGGGGGGGGGGGGGGAGGCACTTCAGGGTTTCATGAGCTAACCAAAAAAAAAAAAGTCATCAGCACAGGCGCAACTTTCGGGTTTCTTCAGCTGACAAGCAAAAAAAAAAAAGGTCTTCAGCACAATTAACAAAGCAAAGGCCTTACCTCGCTCAAAGGTTCACTCTTTTTTTTTTTTTTTTTCTAGTGCCACTTCCAGGATTTTAAAAAAAAAAAAGTGGGAGCACACAAACTGGTGGCACCCTTATGTATTCCTACAAGGTGTATGTACGGGTGCAAAAAAAAAAGTGTGTGGGGAGGGGGCCAAGCCCTTCGCCCCCCTCCCACCCCCTTCGCTTCCGCCGGCCCTGTTGTAAACACAATAATCCATCTTTAAATTCATCTGATTTTAATACATGTAGGTACAATATTCAATGCTGATGTACATGTATAATAGTATTGTACACACTAGCATCCACCTACACAACTTATCTGATTTTGGTTCCGAATTCAAAGCTGTTGTAAAGTAATGTAAACCAAGGAGCTATGTGTAATAGCTCCTTGTGTAAACACAAGCATCAATCTTCACAACTCACCTGAATTGGGTACAGAATTCTATGCTGATGTATAAAAGTGTTGTAAACACAAGCATCCATCTACACAACTTCTCTGATTTGGGTTCAGAATTCAAAGCTGATGTAAAGAATTCTAGACACGAGCATCCATCACTTTGTCTCTCGTCACTGGTCACGCATATTAATGAAAGCAAGCCACTACTTCCCCTCTCAGCAAGGGGATTGCTGCACTAGAAATGAAGGCAATGCAGAAACAGCATAATACATTGAATCCAGGGTGTGGTGACTTGTTATTACATATTGATGACTCAGGCTTGACTTTAAAAACTAGTACGTTCAATGGATTGTACAGAGTTTTAGATGTGGATCTAGCGATGAACATTCAGGTAAACATTATAGTTAACAAATGGGGGAAAAGTAAGATCTCTGGAATAATCAGTGTTATGTTCCACATACTAAGAATCTTGCTATAGGATTGGTCAAGAGTTGATCACGTGATAAAGCGTAGTTTTGCCCATCACATCACCTGAGAAGAAAAGTTCGTTACACTCTATGATGATAGTCATTTTGTTTTGCTGATCTCTTTAGTTCACACAGTCCTAACGCAGGGCTGCACACTGGCGCCGGTCCGACGGTCAAAGACCGGTAAAAGTCACTGTCGGACCGGTAACTTTTCAGGAAATCCACAAGTTACCGGTCCGACATGACCAGTAAAAAAAAAAAGCATTGGTGGGGTCAGTAGAAAGGAAAAGAGCAGCCCCGATCAGGGAGAAACAGAATGCAAGATATCGCACTGTTCAACAAGTTTTACGCAAGTTTTCGTTTATGTCTACCGGTGCAATTTGTACAGTA
The DNA here is from genome assembly GCF_040938485.1 of Diadema antillarum. NCBI lineage: Eukaryota > Metazoa > Echinodermata > Echinoidea > Diadematoida > Diadematidae > Diadema > Diadema antillarum. Next base: position 266,809 of record NW_027271124.1, on the reverse strand, counting down.
AACGTAGTTTTGAGCACTAGCAGTCGACCAGTTACATTCGCGCTCGCTTGCGCATTTGGCGCTGCTCACGCACTGCCATGCCATGCAATGCAATGCATGCAAAGCAAACGATGCAAAGCATGTACAGTGTAACTGCTTCTTGTTTGCTTGCGATCGGCGGTCATGCCAGACAAGAAGCATTGAAAGAAGCGCACGCATTTCTGGGTCATTTTACTCACGATTTTTTAACGCAAGATCGATCCGCAGCAGCGTGGCAGTTATGTTAGAACTAATTTACTTGTGTCGATTTTTAGAAAAAGTAAAAACACATTCGATATTCAGCGATACAGTAAATGGATCTGATTGCGTTTATTTTCATTTTGCACAGTCATTTCACAAATTAACATTTTCATTCGCTCAGAATGTTCTCATAACGAAGATAGGCGCAAAAAGGATCACGAAATCGGCCCTTCCGTGTACTTTTTAAGAACGCATGCACAAAATGTAAAGAGATAATACTAGGGAGAAAAAAAAAATCATGAAATCATGGCAGTCCCGCTTACATATTTCAGGTAGAAATCGCCCCAAAAAGGATCATGAATTCGACCGGCCGCGTCGTATCTTCCAAAAGATTATGTACGAAATGCGAAGAGATTATAGAGGAGAAAAAGAAAAAAAAGATAAAGGACACATTTTGGTGAGTGCATCATAAACGATTACAGCCGAATAACAATTCATGAAATCAACGCAATCCCGTTGAAATTTGAGGAAATAATAGGCGCAAAAAAAAAAAAAAAAAGGATCTTGAATTGAGTCCTGCATGCCGTCTTGGTTATCAAAAACGCATACACAAATGCGACGAGATTATCGGGAGAAAAATAAAAAAGACATTTTTACCCTTCTGGTGCGTGTATTACAAAAGATTACATCCGAAGTAATTCATGAAATCGCCACAATCCCGCTGATATTTGAGGTAGAAATAGGCGCAAAAAGGATCGTGAATTCGGCCGTGTCGTATATCTTGTAGATAAGAACGCACGTACGAAATGGGAAAAGATTAGCGGGAGAAAAATAAAGGACACATTTTCACCCCTTTTGGCGCTTGCATCATATAAATTACAGCAGAATAGTAATTCATGAAAATTTCGCAATCCCGTTGGAATTTGAGTAAACAATACTAGGCGCAAAAAGAATATCGAATTCGGCCCTGCCTGCAATGCATAATTTGAAAACGCCAAATACGAAGAAATTATTGGGAGAAAAATAAAGAACGCATTTTCAACCCTTCTGGTGAATGTATCACAAAAGATTACAGCCAAAATAATTAATGACATATCGCAATCCCGCTGATATTTGATGTAGAAATAGGCGCTAAAAGGACCGTGAATTCGGTCGTATAGGCATGTACGCAATGCGAAGTGATTATTGGGTGAAAAATGCAGCACACATTTTCAACCCCTTTTGGCCCGTGCATCATAAAGATTATAGAGCCGAGTGATAATTCATAAAATCATCTCAATCCCGTTAAAGTTTGAGGAAACGATAGGCGCAAAAGAATCATGATTTTTGGCCGTGTCGTGTATCTTTTAAGAACGCATTTACAAAATGCGAAGAGTTTATCGGGGAAAAATAAAGGACACATTTTCAACCCCTTCTGGCGCGTGTATCATAAAAGATTGCATCCGAAGTCATACATGAACTCATCGCAATCCCGCTGATATTTGAGGTAGAAATAGGCGCAAAAAGTATCATGAATTCGGCCATGTGGTGCATCTTTCTAAGAACGCACTTACGAAATTCGAAGAGTTTGTCGGGAAAAAATAAGGGACACATTTTCAACCTCTCTTGGCGCTTGCATCAGAAAATATTACAGCCGAAGTAATTTATGAAATCGTCACAATCCCGCTAATATTTGAGGTGGAAATGGGCGCAAAAAGGATCGCGAATTCGGCCCTGCATGTCGTGTACCTTTCAAGAACGCATGCACAAATGCGAATAGATTATCGGGAGAAAAATAAAGAACCCCTTGTAGCGCGTGCATCATAAAGATTACGGCCGAATAATAATTCATGAAATCATCGCAATCCCGTTGAAGTTTCAGGAAACAACAGGCGCAAAAAAGAATCATGATTTTTGGCCGTGTCGTATATCTGTTTAGAACGCATTACGAAATGCGAAGAGTTTATCCGGGAAAAATAAAGGACACATTTTCAACCCATTTTGGCGCGTTTATCATAAAAGATTACTGCCGAAGTTATTCATGAAATCATCGCAATCCCGCTGATATTTGAGGTAGAAATAGGCGCAAAAATGATCGTGAATTCGGCAGTGTCGTAGAACGCATGTACGGAATGCGAAGAGATAATGGGGAGAAAAATAAAGAACGCATTTTCAACCATTCTTGCCGGTGCGTGCATCACAAAAAGTTACATCCGAAGTTATAAGTGAAATCGCCACAATTCCGCTGATATTTGAGGTAGAAATAGGCGCAAAAAGTATCATGAATTCGGCCATGTGGTGCATCTTTCTAAGAACGCACTTACGAAATTCGAAGAGTTTGTCGGGAAAAAATAAAGGACACATTTTCAACCTCTCTTGGCGCTTGCATCAGAAAATATTACAGCCGAAGTAATTTATGAAATCGTCACAATCCCGCTAATATTTGAGGTGGAAATGGGCGCAAAAAGGATCGCGAATTCGGCCCTGCATGTCGTGTACCTTTCAAGAACGCATGCACAAATGCGAATAGATTATCGGGAGAAAAATAAAGAACCCCTTGTAGCGCGTGCATCAGAAAATATCACAGCTAAAATAATTCATTATATCGTCGCAATCCAACTGACCACCAAGAGCAGGTTACGCAGCAAGTTCGTGTGCCGATGTTTAGAAAAAGTCACAAACGCATTTGATACAATCTGATTTTGTTCATTTTTTACACTGTAATTCACAAACAAACATTCTATTTTTTCCTCTCTTTTTTTATTTTTTTGTGCAATAAATATCGCAAGTTTAAAAAAAGAATATTAATCTGTAAAATGTACATGGGGGGGGGGGTACGTCCATAAAAAACAAGAAAATAAGTTTGCAAGTCATTTAATGTTTTTTTAGGTTGTTGTTGTTGACCGGTAAATTTTCTGTTCGGACCGGCAAAAAATGGTAAAACGGGGCATTTACCGGTCCGACAGAGACAGGCTGGACCGGCAGAAAAAATGGGTTAGTGTGCAGCCCTGCCTAACGTGTGATAAAACTTACAATTTTGAGTACGCGCGAAATGAAAGTGCGTTGCACTGTGGTCTATCATTTGACCTGGGTCAAGTGATAGACCACAGTGCAACACATTTTTATATGGGGCGCGGAGCAAATTTGTTGTTTTGTCATCTACGCACATACGTCATAAAGTAAACTTAGTAGCCTAAGCCCTGAGGATACCCTAAGACAGCTAAAATGGTTTCAGATGTGGAATAACATGGGAATATCTAGGACCCTAGATGTGGAATATAAAGCAAATAATAAATTTTTAGTTTCAGGCAATGATACAAACTATCACTTCCTGGGCGATCTGAATGTGTACGCTATCTTTCCTCAGCTGCGCTTCGGAAAGATAGCTACATCCAGATCGCCTCGGAAGTGATAGTTTGTCCCATCACCTTCACCAACGTTGATTATTTGCTTACTATTAGTAAAGTGGCAGTGTGGTGGGTTGCCATTAGAAGTTGTGACAATTTTCTCTTCCCAGTGAAGTCAAGACATATGAATGAACATTGCTGTGTGCAGAGAGTGACTTTGGGGTTTGACTGTGTGTACAAGGATGAAATGTAAGAAGCTAGTGGAAATGAAACCCAGCAATAAGTGGATGTCATAGGTGTGAGATAAATGCTCCACTATTTTAGCGTCATGCTAAAGAGCTTATTTCTTGTATGGGGTTGAGATCAAACAGATGGAGTAGGCGCTTGGCAACCCAAAGTGACATGTCCTGGTAACGCCATTATCAGGACATCTGTGTATCAGAAGGAGACACTTGTGCATGTGGGACTACCAGATGTCTGATCCAAGGAAAATACATCAACAAAGCTCCTTAAAATGGAATGTCAAGTGCTGTTAATTGAGTAGCCCCCAGGGATTGTACCAACCCCAAATAGATTAACTTGCATTATCAGCCCTCATTTTTTTTTTCAAATGCTGCTCACCCTTATACTTTGTGCATGTCCATAGCAGATGCTGTAGTGTATGACGTATTGCAGTTGGCCATTTCAAGACCACTACTTGAAAATGCTGCGGACATGTATTGTGGTATATAGTACAATATAGTCATCAGTGATAATTGCACTTGAGCAGCACTTTAGGAAATTGCAAGGCATGTCCAGCACCAGGACCATCCTCTACAATGTATGTACAGAAGTGTATACTTATTAAAATGCTTTAATACAATTTTATGTACCTCCAGGAAACTGTCAGTTTCATGAGTATGATGTTTACATACATTTGTATGCACTATGTACAATGTCCTTGATTGCATTAGACTCCCCCTCATATTTTTACATCAACAATGATTAATGTACAATAGCTGCATGTCAGCTTTCCCCAAATTAATTATAGTTTGCAGTCCATGTATCTATAATTTTAAGTCTTAATATTTTCTGTACGATGGTATTCTACCCTGTAGGATTTGTATGACTGTTCATTCTACCCTTTGTGTCAAGTGACGAAGTCTAACCCCTCCCCACCCATCTTCCTATACTTCTTTTCCCCCCTCCCCCATCCTTGTGAAGTGGTCTACCATTGCCCTGTCTTATTAAATATGACAGAGACTTGGACAGGGAAAGAGAGTATGCGTACAGGTACTCGCATATCTTTTTACCAGATTATTGTTGTCCACTCATATTATGCAAGATCCTGCCATCAAGCTGCATGTAGTGCATGTATGTAGGTCCTGTGTTTGCTTGGCAAGCTGATGAAAATACAGTGTGACTACACGTTTTGCTCATCATTGCACCACAAGGGTGTACATCAGCATGTTAGCATATGAGGTAAAAGTATATAAAATGAATAAAGAGGTTTCAATTTGTGTAATGTGACCTGACATTTCTGACATGATTAATTAATCACACACAAATTTAAAGTGAATTAATTCCATCCTACTCCTACATGTATTTCTAACATCTAGTTTTTTTGTCTTATAATGCTCATAACAGGACAGTGCACATATCAAATTGCATTACATGATTGTTGCAAATTATTGCCAAAAAAGAAATAGAAAGGTTTTTTTTTTTTTTTTTTTTTTTTTTTGATGGGACAGAAAATGAGAACTACAGAAGCACTAGTACTTGTGGGTAAGATATGTGACCATGCATCACAAAACCAGCAAAAAGTCGCATGCCATGATTTCACTTGAGGATCCAGTATAGCTAAAATGGGTCGACCAAGTCAATCTTTAGTTTTTCATATTTTCTGAAAGAGCAATTTTTCTTCTACTACATTATTAGAAATTTCAGGATCATATAGGGAAAGGAAAAGCATGTTTTATAACAGTTCTTTTTAGAACACTTTTTATGTGTAGAATAGTAATGCTTAGCTATTATACAAATGTATGTCTTAGGGGCCCTTTTCATTTCTCAAAACCCCCTTTTCTACACACTCTTCACTTTCAAGTCTAATAACTTAATAGGATGATGCTACTGGTTTAAAAGTTGGTACACTGTATCACTCATGGACAGAATGTGTTAATAGGGCTGCTTAATTACAGTTTAATCTGATGATCCCCTTATTGTTGTTGCTATGGAGTCTTACATCCTGTTTTTTGTCCCATTCATGGCACAGAGCATGGCTTGGCAAGATTAGTGCTTGAATAGACCCTGTACTTCCAGCAGGGAGCCACTCTATAGCCACTCTCGATATGTACACTCTCGATATGTACACTGTAGATAGGCTAGGAGAGTCCTTTTGAATTGAGTTATATGTCATTTTAAAGCTTGAAGTCTGCTCTTTCAGAATCTGCTCTTAACTAAAACTCCATGTCTGGCAACTTTTTGTCGGTTTTGAGATGCAGAATCGATAACTTTTGATTCTATGTGTCTCCTGCAATGTTAACTTTGCTGGTTGAAAAAAGTCTGTTGTCATACTGACAGACAGTACATGTAAAGCTATCAATTGTAAAAGCATGCTGTCTTGGCCAGTACTTTATGTTGCCATCTGTCTCTAGAGAACAGTGTATGCTGATGACAGGCCCAACTGGGCTGCAATAAAGTGTGTGCAATCATCACAAGAGCTTCATTTGCAATGTTTTGATTTCCCTGTATATTCCTTTCTTAATGTGTAGATTAACGTAACCGTCAATCAGCTACCAGCTCTGAGGGAGGACTATAGATACAAGTGCCTCTTTGGCGAGGAAATCTTCCCTGCCATAGCTGTGGTAGGATCACAAGTGACCTGTGAAACCCCATCAGGTAGCCAGATTCCTGATATAGCACCTGGTGAATGTAAGTCTTCTTTACCTTTCTTCATCACTTAGCAATATTACTATGAATTAAACAGCTTTTGTACTATGACCTAATAAAAAAAAAAACGAACAAACAAAATGTTAATGGAGAGAGACTCCTTATTATGTTGAAATACATTGATTCCTATTTATCCTCCTCATGAAGACTAGCAAATCCAAAGCAATTCTGGCAAAAGGGCCTGTTCATTAACAAGTATCAATACAGATATGGGTATGTGGGACTAACAATGCAGTGGTCAGAAAGAACAATATTGTAGGTCAGAAAGAACAATATTGTAGGATTGACTGAATAGAGTCATATCTAAGAAAAAAATGAATGTATGAAACATTGCCATTTCTAATGACACTGTTCAGTATAAAAAATAATTCTAAAATTGACAAAGACATGACCACATAATTGTAGAACTCATCACTCGATTAATGTGCTATCATATGGACCATTCAAATATTTCTTTTCCTTCTCTGAGTCATTGCATCTATGGTGCTTTCCATAAAGCTTAATGAGGAAAATAGCTAAAGTGACCCGTAGTACACCTTGTATCTGTGAATATACTTTTTTTTTCCCTTCCCAGATTTGTGTAACTCAAATAAGGGTCACTCACTGTACATGTTGCAGGTAGTTCACAGTTGACTGTATTGAATTTAGAGAACTTCTTCATGTTTTGATGGTCATGACACTCTAATAGTTTTATTTGTTTTTGTTCTTTTTTTCGCATTGATCTATCGCTTCTGTTACACCACATTGGGGGGGGGGGGGGGGGGGGGGAGAAGAAACTTTTTTGATAGGTGTTCTCTTTATTAGCAACATTGTTTGCAAAGATCTGTTCTTGGTCTCAGTTGGAGTTCCTGAATGATAATCTGAGAGAAGCATTCCAGATTACAATTTTCCAAATAAGAAAAAAAAATCAACACAAAACAACAGCAACAATGTCCTCAGTCCTATTTTGCTGTACAACTTCCACATTCATTTTGTTCAGACCAGTACTAGCTTTGATTTACTCCTCCCTGTCACATGCTCAGTATGGTTATGCTTATAAATTGTTTTTTTTCCAACTTAAATCAGGATCTCTTTTTATTTTACATCCCTGATGTTTTTTACAACTACTTTCAAGTCTAATGTTACATTGGCATGCACACATCCGTGTGTTTCCTTCCCTTTTCATTTCATTTTTGTTTTCAAGTTCCTGTTTCATTTTTGCTTCAAATAATGTGCTAGGGTCTCTTACAAAACCATGTACTGTAAAATAATCATATCAGTTTGTTGTGCCTTTTTTTCATGAAAGAATGATGGAGGAACAATAGTGTATGCTTTATATAGAAACTTAAAAATAGTTTCATATCGAAGCTCTGTAAAATCTCTTGTTGGCACTGTACATTATACCTACAACATTGCTGTCATTTCCTTTTCTTTTTTTTAATGTAATATTTACTGAAAAAAATGGTATGCATAACACAGGAGTGTTTTCAGAGTCTGGTTGAAAATATATGGACACTTGATTCCTCTTGAGTAGAACGAGAGCCTATTAAGAAAGCAAAGTCAAACAGTCAAAGAGGATTGCCAGCAGCAAGGGAAAGTACTTTGCAAGCACTTATGATTGATTTCTTCCTTCCTTCAAGTCGTCAGCTGCCCGTGCATTGGCCGCTAACGCAATACAAATTGTATTGCGTTAGCGGCCAATGCACGGGCACCCGACGAAGTGTGCTATTCTACTTCCGGCTGTCCATCGAGTATGACTAGGGATTTCATTTCCCTTTGGCGAGTTTGGAGCTAATGGGGAGTCTTTCTCTTTCAACTCTCTCACGCTCTGCTCTCTTTCTTTCTCTTTCTCTCCAACAGGGCATCATACACATAAAAGTACTCATGAAAAGAAAAATCAAAATGATGGATCTGACTGTTGGCTTTGTGCCATAATTCTTTTCGAGCATATCAGACTACAGCAAGTGGGAGTTAATAGCTTCTGTATCAATTACTGCACAATGATACATAACGTTGTACCTGGGTAGTTTTGATCGTGATATCATTTTTATGCCTCCACAAAGAAACAAAATGGCCTGAAGTTTTTACTTAAATAATTTGTCAGTTGTTCGTATCATCTGGATTCAAGACCACAGTCAATTTTCACATTCTTCGTTGCAGGCTCCTTTGTTGTTCTTGTTTAAACAGTTTGTCCTCTTTTTGCAGCTGACATTAGAGTTCCTTTCAATGAAACACGCTGTAGAAGGTGATGGTATGCCTGAGAAATGAGTGCTCAATAAAGCTACACTAAAGATTTGGAGATGAAGATTGACCTGTTGAATGTACTTTTAAGCAGATTTCTTGAGAACACTAATAATTTTCCAAATCATCTCATTTTCACTTTCAGTTTTGACTCCTCCCCCCCCCCCAAAAAAAAAAAAAAAATAAATAAATAAATAAAAATAAAAATAAAAAAAATAAAAAATATGAAAGTGCTGCCTCTCTGGTCAATATATGACGCTATAATTGCAAGAGACCAAGGGAAATGGTATTCCCAAACAAAGTAAAAAGAGAGTTGCAAGAGAGGTAAGAACTGCACTAAAAGAGCCAGATGGAAAGGGAGGGGGGGGGGGGAGATGGGTTGAGGTTGCCTTTATCATGAGAGTTCATTGTTGTCTTGGAAGTAGTGCATGCATACACAATAAATCCCCCAAAGTTCAGATTATTAGTATCACATTAATGGACGCTAATGGGGCTTCTGTACTTTCCCCGATGAATCTTGTCTTTTTTTTTCTAATACCCGTCTTTCTTCATCCCATCATCAACTGCAGCTGCTGTGACAGTTGCTCTGAGCATCTTCTCCACGGAGACGGGGATATCATTTGTGGAGCGAGACTTCAAATTCTATAACTGCCGGCTCATCTCAAGGTAAAGAGTGCTGCATACAAGCTTATAATAGACATATTTTCAATAGTTAGTGTTAGTTGTGGCATTTAGGAAGCAAACATTTGTACATGTAGGCCTGTAATTAAAATGCCAATTTTTTTACTCAATGTAAAGATAAGCATCCCATTATACAAATTACCAAGAGGTCTGCTGTGGACACGAGCTAGTGAGATTGAGATTGTCAGATCATATTGTTAAAAAGGAATGAAAAAAAGTCATCTAATTCATGCACATGAGCATAATGCTCCGTGATAAATGAATATATTAAGCAGATTATGCAGACTAGGCGTTTTCACATCAGCCCGATAAAAATCCAAGCTCGAGATATTTTTTGCGATCGCAAATTAGCGCGCTATTTCATTTCCTATTCACATCAGCCTGAAGAGAATTAGCCCGAAATTTTTCGAGCTAATTCGACAGCTGAGCATGCGCAAACAGTGTCGGGTATACTAGTAGAGCGCGCTTTAGCGGGTCACACACGCTAGGCATGATGGGATGCATCACGCTAATTTCTTGAGGCAATTTCACGTTATCAAATAGCGCGCTAGTTCGCAAATTATCCCGCTATTTCGGAAATTTCCCAAGTTGGACTCAAGAAATTTTCTCAGTTAGAGCGATAGAATTAGCGTGCTAATTTGCATTCACATTATCAAATAGCGCGCTATTTCGTGATCGAGTTAATTCCTAAGTCAGAAAATAGCGCGTTATTTCGAAACATCGGGCTGATGTGAAAACGCCTACTATGTGGCTTTCAGCATTCTATAACCAGCTGAGCCATTATGATTGACTGTAAAAGGTCTCTTAGTGTCTGTATGATATCTACACAAGTCTATTTGATATTTTATGGGAAGGAAATGTAGAAAATCATGCCACTCTCTGAACTGACTATTATTCGTGTGGTTTTCTGCCTTGATTACATTTTCCTGTGTTCAGTTCCTCCTTGTGAGAAGATAAATACAGTAGCTTTTGTCTTTCCTTATGTGCCATTATTGAGATTACTGACATGATGATGGCTATTGCAAATTATTTGTATCATATTCTATGATAAAATGAATGTTCTTTTTATAGTTTGTTTATATAATGGCTGCTGACCAATATTGCATAAAATCATATTGCATAAAATGATTAAGGAGAGAATGTGCTTCATGCATGTGTGGTAGGCATCTGTGTGTTTATATTGTTTGTGCGTGTGTGTTTGCATGTTGTGGGGTCTTTTTTGCATTTTACTTTACGTACAGATGTTAAGTCTGACAAACAATGCTCTATTAAATTACAATGACAGCAGAGGCAATGTCAGCTGCAGGTGTATTTATATAAAATTTATCTATTCATACATTCAGGTGATGTGACACTTGTTGGTTGGTACAGATCTCATACAGAGATTGCAAAATATATGTTATCGTAATTCTCGGTATCGCCAATACCTTGGTGTTGTGCGATGAGCAGCATTTTAGATGCATTATGGGATAGCTCGGGACAAAGTTGCATCCTGTTTGGCTGCAAATGCATTCAGGTCATTTTCTGTCTTTAATCCAGGGGTAAATTTGTTGAAAATGTCCTTGCTTTCCATCATGTGACCATCACGCTGAAGTCTCTCAGTACTTAGTGAACTGTGACTTTAGTGACCACAAATCAGTAAAATGTAGAAGTTTCAAACTCCTTTTTTTTTAAAGCTTAAATCTGACCGAAGAAAAGAACAGCAACACTAGAAAAGCAGATGAAAATTACATTGAATCTCGTGGGGACTAGCAAATGCAAAAGACTACCGGAAGTGACAATGCTCCCAAGGAATCCCACAGTTCATCTGTGACAGGGCTCTTCAGTGTGCGCAAAATTCTGCACATTGGCAATTACATTGCGGCCGAGAATTAGTATAGCATTGCCCAGCACAAAGTGTTATGGGACTGCTATTGTGAAGAAAGAGGGTTGACATGATGCTGTTGTGAGAACTTGAGACTCAAGAGAATGGAAGGGTTAATCACTGTCTTCTGCCCCTCACTCTATCACCTGAACAGTTGCAGCTCGTGCATGAACAGCAGCTGGGCATGCCATTGGTGTATCTATGGCAATGAATGTACCCATGACAACTCCACTTGCCCAGATGGTGACGTCTCCATATCATCCGACGAGGTGAGTGCGATTTCTTAGCTATTTTCGTGACTGGTTCATGTAGTATCTTTTACTTGGCTTTCTTTTCCTCTTTTTTTTTTGGGGGGGGGGGGGGGGGGGAGGGGGGTGGCTCATTGGAATTGACAGTCAGCAGAATTGATGTCACCCATTTCTTGTGGTTTGCTTAGCTATCATTGTTCACCTTCAACTGAATAGAAAAAGAAAAGAAAGCTATGGTGCTACCCACCCACTCTCCTGCTTGCCTTGGGTAGCATCATTTGCCTTTTTTTCCATCTATGTATTGCATGCTAATATCTGCTAAGAAGGGCACTTGTGTGCTACATGTATATGTATTGGATCCTTTTTTTTTTCTAATTAGGCAGTTTGAAAAAAAAAGGTGTGAATATTGTTTACAACTTCTGCAAGGCAATTTTTTTTTTGTAAACTCCCCATCCCAGTCTCTTTTGTGAGAATCATTGTCATCGTTTGCAGCCGCCACATTGGCAAAATGCCTACCGACGGCAGATGAGGATTGTTGCCCTTCAAGTTTCTTTACCTGAGGTGTATGAAAACTAAAGAAGGGGATAAGATGTCCTCATAAGTACAAGGGAGAAATGTGGTGTCCTTGAATGTCTTGTGAATGCATCATCAACATCTGAGGCCTTCAGTTGGGGGAAGAAAAGGTCACTGCGAGCTGTATGAGACGGCAACTTTCTGTTGCCCTTTCTAAACAATCAGGCATGGTTGATGCTTCCTTTGGACACTTGTGGCTCACAGATTGTTTGTTTGTTTGTTTGTTTGTTCACAGAGCTGAACAGCTCCATTCATAGGCCCATTATCATCAGAAGAGATGGTTACAATAGATTTGACATTTCCATTTACTGGAACAAAAATGTTATGGTGCAAGAGTAAGACAAATTATGTTGAGAGATTTTGCCACCACAAAGCTCATGCAGCAATTGTTTTGGCAGTTTGTGCTTCGTGTGAATGATGCATCAAACAATAGCATGGTTTGCTAGCTGGAGTAATCTAAACATTGAGTGGAAGTCGTGGTTTTCTATGACTAGGATCCACAGTGCACGTTGTATTATCAGCAGTGTTTGTAATGACTTTCGGTAAGTTGCCTAGCAACTTTCACCGTCCTGTCGCAATATTTCATTCACAGTGTTGTTTGATGGCTCTTTAGTTTGCCATAAACGATAAGTTTGTTTGAAACCTTCCCTCTTTGAAAACAAGAACTATGAAGGCAAGTTCGGCTTACTCCCAAAGTTGCTGACCACTCTGTCAATTAAACCTTTATTTTTATGTGAATTTTTATTCAATTCTGGTGTACAAAAATTATTGTACCAGGGTGCTCACTGTTTGCAGTCAAAGGAAAATACCTCCCTCTGTGAGTTTATTACTCTTGTATAAAGATATACACAAGATACAAAACCGATGATGTCTGCAGTGATTATGAGATATTAAATTTGGTTTTAATAATTCACTGACTCACAGTGTGAAAAAGGAATGAGATTCTTTTAATTAGTTTCCTACATTATTTTCTGTGACTGTAAATTTTTGTGTTCTTCTTAGGAGGAATGTTTGATTATTTATTGTTTTCTTCGAATTCACTTGTATTTTATGACAGGGTATGGGCTATCTTTCCAGACTAACTATCTTCAAATACAGACCGATATCCATAAGTTCTTTAACTGGACAACCCAGTACTATCTTCATATTCTAATTTTAATGTCAAATCTTGCACTTCTATCATCCGAGTGTATTTTTAATAACGTGTGTTTGTTTCATGTCTCATATTCTTTGCAAGTTATGTATGCACATCACATCCGTCATTTCCTCCCTTTCTTTTCTTGATTGTGCTCTCTCAAGAGTCCATACATGTATGCCATTGCCCCCTCTCTGTCGCTTGCAAGTGCGGACAGTTTGTGCCTAGAATATTTTGATGAATTGCTGGTCTGGAGGGTTAGTGACTGTATCCCCCAGAGCTCGTTGAGCCCCTGATGATGTTGTGAATGAAGCTTGGTATCTCCTACTAATGCGATCATGGTTGAGTGGGCGACTGTGACCTTGGGGGAGAAAAGAGGTCAAAATGAGGACAGGGTATTCATGTCTAGCGCAGAGAGAAGATGGCAGCTGTTACTACATAGAAACCCTACGGGGTATCTTGTTTTGTTCTGGTTTGTTGTTTATAGGAATAGAGCAAATGGAGTAGCGCATCAATGATGGTTGTGGTCAGGGCGAGTGCCTCATTGAACAGCCAAATATTACAATACCTGATGATGTGATGGAGGTTTCCCTGTGTGTCAGCATAAATAGATCTTAATGTTACACTCATCGAATATCCTCATCGTCCTGGGGCATGCAAAGTCAAGCAGGCACTGAACAGTACCCCACCGCAATTGAGTTATGCCATCAATTGACATTGTCATGAGTCATGGATAATTTTTTTGTGATCGCTGTTGTGAGTGATGTCTGTGTGTGTGTCCGTTCGCTAATGTCTAAATCTTAAACTTGTGTGTTTAGTGAAATGACACATACAGTGTATGCATCCAGGATGATCAAATAGGAATGACAGTCGGGGGGGGGGGGGGGGGGGGGTGTCTTGTGATTGCTCAAATACTGGCGCTGAGGGATTTTACAGTCTGCGTTGTGATCATAAGACACAGAAGGGTCCCATATTGTAATTGTGGCATACCTATCGTACCGTTCATCCTTCCCATTTGAATGCAAATAAAAATTTGAAGAGCATTGTTTCCACAATATCATCGAGGCCACTACCAATGAGTCAGTGCGGTTTCCCTCAGCCACTCTCACTATTTGCAAGTTGCTGACTCAAGCATTCATGTATTCGGCGTGCCTATTTTCATATCATTTATTCAGGGGGAAGAATTGAATTATCAAATTTGCTGCAGCTATAGCTTGAATCACCCAACCAAAATAATGAGTATATTGTTATCATGTTATACTAGAAGAAAATGAGAACAGCTTCTCTATTCCTCTTCTTCTTCCTCTTCTTTTTTTTTTTTTTAGCAACTAGGTTCAAGTGTTACAGTACCCTGGAAATCAAATTTGTGTACAGCTACAATGTAGAATACATAAAAAAGCCTGAATAATTCACCTGTGATAGCCCCTGAAAGTTTACATATCACATTTGAGTTTGCTCTTTAAGGGCTGGTACCGATGTGGGCGCATTCTAGCTAGCCTATAGAAGTATACGCATACATTTTTGAAAAATGATATTGAGATTCTGTATCGATCAGTGATTGAGATACCGATCATAATACCTCATGCACCCGTTGCACATCACTATCGTTCAAGACTTATTTTGAAAAAAAGAAAAAATATTGATAGCATGATCGTTTGATTCAAAGAATCATGTGATCAACTTCCTACCCTATTTCAAGTCTCTTTTTTTTTTTTAATAGGACCTACTCTTTAGAAGCAACATATAAACCCCATAAATAAAGATCAAAGAGACAAAAGCAAATTATGATATTTTGCAGAGGGCATGTCTCAAGTATATTCTACAAAATATAGCAAAACATAATTCGCGGTGTAATAGTACAGCACTTATAGTAAATGCCATGGCTGTCAATGCATGCAGAGTTTGGACACTTCAGTACATAACACAAGTACCAATGTAAACAACCCATTGCTACATTGTTGTTCATGAAATAATATATTGTCACTGTGAATTGATGTGCAGGTCTTTTTAGTAGGAAGTTATGATGTACCTGTTGTAGCTACATTTTCTAAAAGTGTCATTGTCTTAAAACTTTATTTTCTACTGAGAATACTGTAACCATAAGAGCTTGCATGTACATACCTTTGTGCTGAATTATTTAGTCATTCTATTGGCATTCAACAATATACAAAAGTGTCTGTGTGATCAGAGAAATATTTATATTTGTGTAATCTAACGGAACCTTCACAGTTGTGTATTCCTCAAGAACTGCTGTTTGAAATAGTGTCTTTGAAAATTGATGTGTCCGTGTGTTCTAAATTTAATGCATTGACCCATGACCATCCATCACCAGTGAGCTCACTTGGCACATGTATAAATTAACTGTAATTGATGGTATGGCCAGAAGCAATCTTTTATTTCAAGCAGTATAATGTGGCATTCAGTTTGACCCCTATCATATTGAAGGGTTTATCACAGTTGCTAATGTTGATGAATTCGTACAAACCTCACACTATGAAAGGTATTGCTGCTTCTCCTTGTAGGCACACTCTTATTACTTGCTCTCCTGTCAACCTCCCCTTAGGACTTAAAGGGATCATATAGTTTTGGTTGAGACCTAATTTCAGGTTTCTAACATATTTTTTTGTGAGATAATGAGAAGCCTCTTATGAAATATGAAAGAGCATATAATTCCATGAGGAATTCAACATTTATTTGATGAAAATTGGTTTTGAAATGGCTGAGATATCCAAAGCAGAGCGATTCTGATGAGTGTGGGACCCACACTTCATTACGATCGCTTTGTTTTACTTTGTTTTTTGATGTTTCATTCATTCCAAACCCGATTTTCATCAAATAAACTTTGAATTCCTCTTAAAATGGTATGCTCTGTACTATTTCATAAGTGTTTTTTTTCTTGGTATCTCGCAAAAAGTTAAAAGCCCAATTCTCATCTCCACCAATACTGTACTATCCCTTTAAAATGTACAATTTAGTATTGAATATTAATCTACTGTGGCTGCTACTGCTGCTGCTGCTGTTACTGCTATTCCTGTTGCTGTTATCCTTATCATTACTAGAGGTTGTACTTTAACAATCTCTCCATCCATAATCATTAAAGTGATTGCTGATAATGAAACATTCCTGTTTGGCACACATTTTATTAAGCAATATACTGTGTAGGCTTGTACTTCTTTAACTTGGTGTTTTGGCTTCTTCTGTATAGTCTTTTTGGAAAGCAGAAACAAGATTAGATAATGGTAGTTTCTAGAATATCCACTACATGTGGCAAGTCAAATCTTATTTATGATATTACAATGTAGTTGGAACTGCTAACACAATGCCTAATTTTTCAGTTCCATTACATCTCATGAGATACCCACCATGATAGGATCCTACAATTGTACAAGTAGCCATTGTATTCATATGATACACTTGTATTTCATGAATTGCGACTTGTAAGCCAATTTGGAGGATGGTTGACTTGGCGATCGAGAACCATTTTGTCAGGGTGAGAATTATCAACATCAGTTCTTTTCAGAACAAAACTTTCTACGAAGATTTCCGACTGATTTTCAGATGTGAAGACAATATCCAGCAAGTAAAATATATATATAATTTTTTAGTTGTCAATGTGAATATGAATTGGTCAACTTGCAAACTTTCCTAAAATGAAAACACTGCAAAATATATCATGTAGGCCTAAATTACAGGTTGTGATTGCTTTTACATTGTAAATGCACTCTGTGTTTTTCGTGTGTGTGTGTATCTTTGTATGGTAGTTTGTTTGTTTTTAAATAAAATCTTCAAAAAGAAAAAAAGTTTCAGGTGTACCAACAGTTTGTCTTTCTTGGACAACTTTCGGAGATCAATGTTTTACCGTTGACAGAAACTTAATATGTGTAGGAAAAGGGCAAAACCCAGGAGGAGGCTGTGAGGAGAGGCAACAAGGAAGCCTTGGCTTGAATTTCATTCCTCTGGGAATGTGGGGATGCTTCTGGCTGTGTTTGAGGGCTTTTTCAGGAATTTTTATGAGGATAAGTTTACATGTGTTGCATTTTCACATGCATTCGGGATCCGACTAATTTGTCTGAGGTGTGCTCTGAAGAATGGAGATTATGGAAGCATGTCGGCGGCGGGATTGCGCTGCTGTTTTTGTGGCATTGTTTTGGGCAGGGTGTCTTCTGTCAGTCATGCTTGGGTCTGCTGATCACGTAGGGAAGCATTGTTTTCTTCGTTGCACGGAGTGCAGCCTCGGTATTCCTGCACCCATGACGCCCACACACCCAACCGTGACGCACTCGTCCGAACATCATGCTCCACCGCTCCTGCTCGGTATGGTGTTCGTTGACACAGAGGTCGCAGACAGCTAGAGACTTCGGAGATTTGCATTGCATTCCTTTTTCAAGCACTGCAAATACATGTGCCTGCACTGTGTCGTAGATGTTAGTCCTTGGATCATTGGTGCGGTGTAATCCCCAATACCCCAAAATGATTGAAGTAGGAATGTGGCTTTGTATGAAGGGTAATTGTGTAATGATACTCAGGCAAATGTATGCTTAGGTTTAGCATTTGTAATTATGCCTACTCTAAGAACTTGTTTAGGAAAGAAGTCATATAGGCCATAAGCCTATAATGTGTACCTCTCGGGATAACTTTCTTTAACAAATGGTTTAGTGTAGGCCTATAGGCCTACAAGTAGCTGAAAAACAATTTCTGTCATTTCTTGAGAAATCTTCCTTTTCCTTTACTGAAATAAAACATGTTTCAAAGGGGTTAAAGCACATGTTGTAATAGGATTTTCTTGCCCTGAGCACTTCATGCTGTTCTGATCCTGTCAACAGCTACAGTTGTATGTGTTTTAACTTTTGATCGAGAAACAGCACTTGTATCCCAATCCTCTCACCTGTAGCACAGTATATGTACATTTCAAACCAGTCTTCCTTCTATCAAAAGTTTTATTCCTCCCTTTACAAAAGTTTACTGAGAATGCCTTGACTTGATCAGAATGCAAGTATGAACTGAACTGTGGAAGTTTTTGTTAATTAGATAGAAGTGACAAAGAATAGGAATGGCTAGACCAGAACTGGCTGGAATTCATCGTTTTGCAAGCTACATGTACAAGCACTCTTATGGACGAGGAAAGGCAAAGGCAAGCCATTTGCTCACTTCTTTTTCCTTGAGCTTGCACAACTTGTACATTTGAATTTATGAAGCATTTTCTCTTTGTGTGTAGATATACTAGGCCCTATGTATTTATTCTATGTATCTCTATATTTTTATTTTAATAGTCTGCCATTTAGAAGTGAAATACATTTTGTATCGACTTGTCAAAACAATCCATTAATCCTCTTCCCTTTTCTGTTCTCCTTTTGCATATCTTCCTCTTCCTCCTTTTACCCTTGTTTTACACTGCTGAGAATGCCTTCTTCAACTTCTTCCCCTTTATTTTTCTCATTTGATGTCATGATACATTTCTCAAATGTAAGAGTACCTGTACGGCTGATGATAAAGCTATGGCAGATGGCCAGTGAGATGGGCGCACTTTTCTTACAAGTGCTACAGACCATCTAATCCGTTTTTGACGTCTCCTAATGTATAATCCTCGCCTGTAATACCCTCAGAACCTTTTAATACTCGGGGCTGGGTGACTCTGGAGTAGAGAGAGAGATTCCAAGCACATTATGGGGAGATGAGCATTTGTCAGCTCCTCTAAGACCTGATGAGGGAAAGAAAGAATCAGGATCAGGACTATCGTGACTTTGTTTTTAATTATGCTGTTTGTTTCATGTTTTGTTATGGTAGATGGAAACTGATACTGTTTTATGAAGCTTGTGCAATGATAGATGACTTTTTAGTGTCCATCAAGAACCAGAATATTTTTTCTTCCCAAATCTTTTTCGTGAACATGCAGCTGTATCTCAACCAATGATGTTGTATCGTGGGGCATACAACTGTAAGATAAGTACAATAAGAGAGATATCAGAGATTATAGCAAGATGCTGAAGGCTGTATAAAGACAACTTGTTGTGCATATTATGTAGAATAGTTTTTTTTATCACCTATTCATGTATTTAAAAAAAAGAACAGAACAGGGGCTTGCAAAAGAGAATTGTTGATCATATAATAGAGTTCATCTATTACCGCTGTACAGTGTAGATGCCTGCATGTGATTAGGGCTTACAGTGTACTTGTAAACTCTTCCCACATAGCATTTAATGTATATTCTGTGGGGGATCCAGGGAGGACCTCAATGGGCACACGCCCCCCCCCCCTTTTATTTTTTGTTGAAACAAAAGAAATTAAAAAGAAAAAAATTGAGGGGTGTGTGCGCCCCCCCCCCCATTTAATTTTGTAAATGAGCCCCCTCTTTGCGGAATTCCTACAGTGTAGATCCGCCGCTGATAATAGATAGCATTTTGATGCTATCGTGTACATTGTCAGGAATTTGAACAGAGATTATGCAGCTGTCATTTGTATGACGCACCTCTTGACCCCCGGGAAAGGTGCGTCATGGTCGCGTCAAGTACCACCAATTTGATGACGCGTGGTACCGTCACGGGAGCAAAATGTCCGTCACAACACTGACCCATTATGTGCGTCATAGTCGGTCATTTAACCAGAGTGTGTCAAAAGGTTCGTTAATAGGACCGTCATGTAATTTTGCGAGGCTTCTTGCATGGTATCCCTCCGTAACAGAATAAAACAAACTCGCGATCGCGAGCTGGCCGAATTCACCGGCTCCTGAAAACGCGAAAATGACACAATTTTCATTCAGTTTTATTATAACATACTGATACTCACTTCATTCTCGTATGTCTTCTTTTTCTATCTGATGTCAGACTAAAGGTCTTTTCAGAAAGTTTGAGCACAAATTTGCTCCAAAACCACACTACCAAACACGATGTGTGATTAAAATCATCACATACAGCCCGCGGCATCGCGAAGCTCGCTATCCTTCAATCGCATTCACTGTAGTGTAGCATCGACCGTCGACCGTGGAATCTGCAGCAAAACCACGTGCGTGATGTGACCATGTGGTACACGTATACAGTGCAGGCGTACGTACAGAAGACGAGACATGACAGAGGCCAGGCCGCAAAACACATACAAACGATTTATGGAACTACTGAGAGTCTATTAAAACCTATATTAACTTAAAATAGTAAATTCTATTTAAACACTAGCCATGATAAACCATGTACCTAACTTGGGGTTTAATAAGGTTCGTGTTTGAATAGGCAGGGGCTTCAATCAAGCTGTTTTCGAATCGGGGAAGGGGAGGCGGGAGGGAATTAATACGGAAAAAAAAATTACTGTGGCCAGGCCGTAGTTTCGCGAAACTAGATAGTTCGAGCGAGGATCGACATGCCATAGCAACGTGTATACATGTATCAAAACACACGTTTCTATGGGATGTCCCACTGATCTCCGCTCTCAGTGGGATGTCCATGAACTAGGGAACGGTTTTTGAGAAATTCGAAGTCATTCGAAGTTGAAGTGGTTTTTTCCTACGCATATTTATTTATTTCTTTTGTTGTTGTTAATATCTCAAAAATTCGATTTCTTAATTTTTTCAACTGGTATTTGGGAGTCTTGTAATATTTCTGAATATATTCAGAAAGTACGCCTATAGGCGCCTACTGTTTGGATAAACGGTAAACATGCAGTCTACGTTCGATACGAAGAAATCATTACGTCTTTCACGAGGAAAAACATACAAAACAAACAAAAAACACATACGAACGAATGTTGATAGCCAAAACTTTGATAAGTAATAAGCAGTTATGATGAGCGTGAACTGAAATTAATTGTCATGATTTTGCTGTCTAACCAGGTGATGACTGCATCTCATTGAACCTACTCGTAGTGAATTTCTCTGGGCATACGAGACCTTTTAAGTATTTCTGTGATTGCATTTTTAATTGACTGATTAATCGATTTTTTTTTATTGTTCAGGGAACATAAGATATTCGATCAAGTACACTATATTCGACTGTTTGATGTTTCCTACTATGCGCCAAAAGAAAGGGTATAGAAATAGAATCACGATATCTTTGCAATGATTCCTTTAATTCAACTAATGAGCTGGTTCTTCGATCGATATTTCCAGGATAATTTACACGCTGTTTATTCCAGTGCGCGCATTCTTTCGTCTGGCACGCACCTGGGTGTGGCACCTGCTTTTGTGGAAATTTCCACAAGGGGAGAGGGGTGGGGTGTCAAGTTTCTTCGAGCCGAAGAGACTGCATGTAAAACAATCTCTTCGCTCTAATTTATTGTCATTCGTGCTTTCCCTTATTCTTTGCTGATATTGAACATTTAGATTTAACTGAACGAAGGTTGGTAGCATGTGGTTCTATTTTGTTGTGAGGTGTATGTAATTTCTTTTTTTATCATTCTTGGGAAGGAAAAGAATTAAGAGTAAGGGGGAAAAAAGAATAAGAGGGAAAGTGAAATGAAACGAACGGCACGTACGCTCAGCATTCAGAGTAAGCCGTCTTTTTACACCAGCATAGTTATCATCATCACCATCAGACATCACTCAGACCATTTTAGCTTTTTCCTATCAACATTAAGAAACACGCATAGTCCCTCGAGGTAAACACCTCGGAAAATGATAACAAATACAAAGTATCAATACCTCCCAACAACACAAATATTTAGAAAAGACAACACACAGCACACTAAAGCGGCTGGTATCAAACTTCGTCGCTTCGAGTCGAAAAAGTATTGCAGCAAAGCGGAGAAATCGCCGTTACGAAAATAGCAGTGCGAGGCACTTGAAAAAATTACGTCAAATACTTCAAAGTATAAAGGGAACGGATAAAGTGATATAAAATGGAAGAAATCGTACCAAACGAGGTGTGAGAAACGACAGTGGAGAACGGTATTAAAGTTTAGTAGTAGTAGGCTTTAATAGGCCCTAACTACACGCAGCCGCTGTCGCTCGTGCTCTGCACAGCGGTCTGGTCAGGCTAGCTTAGGCCCTAGAAAAGTTTACAGCACCGAAAGCTACGCGAAAATAAATACACATTGGAAACTCGGTATTGCGACGAGATCCTTAGGATCAAGTCAATAAACGATAAAAAACAAAGGAAATAAATTCATTTTGACCGGAAAATAGTTTGTTATAAGTATTCTGTTATATGAGATCTCCTTTGATAGGCCTAGAAATACATCGAGTTTCCACGATACTCTGGGAAAGAAAGTTCGAACGCTTTTCACCTGCACATACTGCAGAGCACATCAATACACGAACAGAAACTCACCTCTTCCTTGCAGAAAAATGATGCAATAACGTTACAAAAACACACACACAGCACTCTAAAAATCATTTCGTACATGGGAGGCAAGGGACAAGCGGATGAAGAAGAAGAAAAAAAGAGAAAAAGAAGCAGACATTGCACAACGGAACGCTTCTACCCCGACTCAAATCGAAACAGGGTACTGTAGTGTAGTGGCAGCTGGCTACAGTGTGCAGCTAAGCTACTATACTCACGCTCCCCAGCCGCCCACACATGGGGATACAGTACCACGGCGATCGATGTAAACATCCAGGGTCCGTAGGCGACAGGGATTCACGCGCGCGAAGTCCCGTTCGGTGTACACAGTTCGCAGGCAGCGAATTGCGTGAGCGCACACTTTTCTATGATCATTCAGAGCTCTGCAGCATTCCAGTCTGGTACGTACCGCGAATAACATGTGCGTCAAGGGTCAGTCATTTTCACGAAGAGGTGCGTCACCATTTTGACTGGTTAATGCGTCAATGTCTCATAAAGGTGTGTCACTTTTTGTGACGGAGGGTACGTCATGGTACCTAAAAGGTATGACGCACATTGGTACTTTGACGCACCTATCCCGGGGGTCAAGAGGTGCGTCATACAAATGACAGCTGCATTATGGGATACATGAAAAAACTATTAAAAAAAAAACAATCAAATCAGGGTTTTCAGTTAATAAATGTGAATTATTGTGACAGTGCCCATTTCTCTTCATATTTTTACCCAATATGTGGGTTTTGCTGCACTACTTGTATCCATCACAGCATCATCTTCTGGGCATATCCTATGTAAAAGACTCTACCTTTGACACTGTTCAACATGCCATGCTTTGATGTTTTTAATTCCAGTGCTCTGTGATATGAAGTCAATTCAAAAGCTGCAGCTGCAGCATACAGCCGTATGCAGAGCACTATTGAGCTCCATTTCTAATGATATGGTATAATATTAACCCGTTCAGGACTAGTCCCGAGTATATTCGGGCAAGCGTCTATGGGAAATATGTGTTGTAGCAAAATCAAACCGTCCTCAACGGGTTAAGAGTAGCATCACGCTAAAGAGCTTATGACACCAAGGAAAATCAAGTTCTTCTGACCAGTATTTCCAGACCTATTGAGCTTTTGCTTGATGAATTTACGTAAAATCATATGGGTGTTGTAACGGTAGGAATACGAGTGGATATATTGGAAATAGGGGCAATGGTAGTGGTATCATTGTAATAGTGGTAGAACCATAAGTATTATTAGTGGTACTGTAGTTGTAGTATTAGTAGTAGTGGTAATAGTAGTAATAGTAGTAGCCGCAGCAGCAGCAGTGGAAGGAGTACAATAGCAGTAGGTGGTCCAGTGCATTTTTTATTCTCCTTTAAAGATCTGTTAGTTCCTTGGCTGCGGTTTCTCTTGTGTGGTGTTTCGTAATTTGAAAGCAAATAGGCCCTACATGTACACCGCAAAATACAGTGGTACAATTGACGTACTCCATGTGTATACATGTATTTCGGGTTGTTACAGCATAATTCCAACTTCACCCAAAATATGCATGCAAGATTTGAGCCTAAATCGTGCTAGAATTTCACTGCTTGTACAGCAGTGTACGAGGTACACAGTAGGCCTATTTTTCAAGTGACCTAACACACTTTGTGTCTTTTCCCATTGGAAATATGCGCATGTGCAATGCTTTCAGAAATACTGCAGTATTTTGTGAATGAGATCAATACCAAGAGAATTTACGCAGTATCTGTTACTGTGTTATTTACCCAATGAGAACAGTGCCAACAAATCACCATGGTATTAAATACCATGGCAATGCTATTGTAAAGGCATCTATACATGTGTGAAGCTGTTGTTTTGGCCCTGTTTTATCAAAAGATATAATCAATTTTAAATTTCCTTAACACACAGACTGCCATAGACTTATGATAGAAATCGACTTTATAATCAATTTAACTCTTCATAAAACAGGGCCCTGGTGACACAACATTTGCTCCTGCAACAATTGCTCCAGTCTTATTTTCTCCAAGGACTTTGGGATAGGGTTAGGGATGTGATAGGGTTTTAGGTTTAGTTTGACGTGAGGATTACCAGTAGGGTTAGGGTTATGTTTGTGGTTAGAATTTCTGTTTGGCTTTAGTGTGCAGATATTTCATGGTAGCAGTTGTCACAGGAACAAAGTAATGCAAATGTCATGGAACTGTTGTTTCTGAAGTGAGAACTTTGTGTGGAGATCAAAGCCTTGGTACACCTGCCCAGTGGTTTTGCCATTATATTCACCAGTTCATCGAGTGATTGATGACTTGTTGAGGTTATTCTACCGTATCAGGCCAAGGTAATGTACAATGTATGTCTAGCGCGACATGGGCAGAGTAGTCTCTAGGCCAGCTGTGTGCAAGTTTACAGGATGTGCAAACATTGGTGTCTGGTGGTGTGGTATCAGAAGGCTAAATGCATTGCGCTATTAGGAGATGTTTGCTAGTCAGTAGGTGTAAACTTGGGGAAGACTGATCGCTTCTGAGGATAGTCTGGCATTATGTGTATGGCTAATAAATCTTTTGGTCTCTAGGTTATGTTCTTGTGAAATGCATTAAGAAATTACAGAAGGGAAAAGGGACCCCTTTGAATCTAATTTCAGTCATTTTTGTCCCTACAGTGGCTCCCTCACGGGAATGCTACACCAACTGGTACTTACAGCTTGTACTATGTGTGTTTGTCTGTCTGTTTGTGTGTATGATATGTGGAAGTGTATATATGGGGCAAGTGAAGACAGAAAGAAAGGGGAAGAAAAGGAGCAAGTAAGAAATTTGCCATCACCATGAATCAGTGTAACAATTATCCCTGTCACGTTTGCTGCAGCCTGGTTTGTACCTACTAAAGGGCTTTTGCTTAGTCCCGTACCAACGGTGGGGCTAAGGGGGGGCCTTAGCCCCACCGTTGGTACGGGACTATCCTTAGCCCACTTTCTGTTTACACTCGTTTTTGCCAAAGTGGGCTAGCCCCACCGATAGTCCGGTACTGCCTGGCCCTGCAAAATAGCAGGGTTAGCACCACAATTGCGGTGCTAGCACCGCAATTGCAGTGCCAAGCAAGTGAGTGTAAACAGAACGAAAAAATAATCCTGGTCTAAGCGACAGAGACGAAGTCCGACCCCCACTGACCAATCGGAAACGAGGTAATCAAGTGCTGCGGGTGCGTGCGTGTACGTGTACAGTACACAGCGTAATCATGAATATTCATGTGGTTTGGAAAGTCCGGGGCCAAGAAATACAAGTGTAAAAAGGTCAGTTTTCTCCTTAGCCCCGGACAAGAGATAGTACGGGACTAATTGGCGAGTGTAAAAAGCTGAAAAAATTGGTACGGGACTAACGATAGTCCTGGGTCAGAGAAAGTCCGGGGTTAAGAAGCACAAGTGTAAAAAGGGCTTGATACATCTATCTAAGTAGTCCTATGCTGCAGTAGCATCTTCATACAAACTCTTGTTTTATTGGGAAGGGGGAGGGGGATTTCTATGTAGAATATAAATGTAAACATTTAGTCGCTAGAGGTCAGGTTCCCACATGGACTGACAAAACTGTCAGAGTTTTGTCAGTTCATCACGTAACATACGTTTAGCACCAACTCTAGAAATGGTAAACGCAGTGTTCAATAGAATGTAAAAGGGCTGAGGATATCTGTTTTAAAATCAATACCAGGCCATTCGAAAAACTCCTAATTTTCAATAAATAGTCATCATCTCACCTTCTGTATGTGATATACATACACGTACATGTAGGGCCTACATGTAGATGTCAGTCCAGCGTTACTTATCTATTTTGGGCATAATGCCGCCCCAAAAATTTCATGTTGGCATAAATTCTAATACATTACTTGTTTAAACTTATATCCAATTTTGGGGCAAAGTTATCTCTTATTCAAGTGCTCTCAAAGATCATATTGTCTTGAGTGGTAATGCACATTGTGTCTTGAGTGGTAACGCACATTGGAACAAGAATGGGAATGACCTGACATCCCTGAAATTGACCCTTGTACTTTGGAAATCCCCAGTTGGTTGTATCAAGGAGGTACTACTAGTACCTCCTTGGTTGTATACAGTTGTGTAGTGTAATATGACAACCTACCAAGCAATCATTCACAGTGTTGGCTTCATGGTCATATTTAAGTGTGGGCTAGAAAAGAAAGGTGGCTTGAAAACAATGTAATTGATACAAAGTTGCAGGTAGTCATCAAATATTAAAATGTGTCAACAGATGAAGATGAGATGTACAGTGAATGTGATGTGAGATGTGCAGTCATGCAGAGGGTAGCTATTCCCACCTTCCCCACCCAAAGAAAATTACCTTGCTACAACACTGTCTTTTGTGTGCTGATCTATTAAAATAAGGTTGGCAGGGCCAGATAGCATTTTCAGCTGTTTTGCCTGTGATTGCTTCAATAATAATGATACATGTACATCATGAACACTATGCGTGCAGTGCCACTGTGCAGTGATGTTATATGAAATATCAAACAAGCCTTTTAGTGCAGGTTTTATTTCATTATGATTACAGTGCTAGCAGAGACGCTGCATGCTTCAATGAATGCATTCTACAATGCACACTGTAAACATGAAATATTTCGCAACGTGGAAATCTTTTTGTAATTCACACTCTACAGAAATATTGCAAGTAGCGTTAGAGGCTATTTGATTGTGCACAAAATGTCCTTCTCTGCTTATTGTACCCTTGCTGTTAAAGGGATGGTATGATATATTAGTTGAGCTGAGGATTCAGCTTAAAATATTTTGCAAGATATTTAGAAACCACTCTATGAAATGTTAAAGAGCATACAATTCTATGGGGAATTGAAAGTTTATTTGATGAAAATTGGTTTTGAAATGACTGAGATATCCTAAAACAACGTAAAACAAAGTGATCCTAATAAAAGTCATGGCCTGTTGTGTTTTATTAGGATCACTTTGTATGGATATCTCAGCCATTTCAATACTAATTTTCATCAAATAAACTTTGAATTCCTCCAAGAATTATAGGTATGTTTTTTCATATTTCGTAAGAGGATTCTCATTATCTCACAAACACACACACACACACACACACACACACACACACACACACACACACAAAGTTAGAAACCTGCAGCCCCATCTAAACCGTAACTGTATCATCCCTTCATATTCCCACAAATGAGCCCAGCAAGCAGAATTACTTTACAAGTTTCTGTTTTTTACTGTGGGTAAAGTGTATCACCATAAGAACCTTTTATCCTCATCTTCAGTATGATGTAAGTATGCACTTTTTTAGTGGGTTATGCCGAGTCTTAAATTGAATCTGACTCAATGGAGGATTATATTATAACCAATGAGAAGTGTACAGGACCGCTGAGATTCATACATAATCTCGTGCCCTGATGTTAGTGTGTGTGTGTGTGTGTGTTTTGTTTTTTGTTTTTAAATACATAATCTAATCCACAATTATTTTTTTTTGTAATTAGTTTTTGTGCTTGTGAGCTGCTTGGAGGCTACATTTGTTCAGCAAACTTCACTTGGTGTATAATATGATTTCATTTAAATGGATAGAAGATGCATGGTATATAATTCCAGACTATTTCAGTACTTCATTTTATGGCTTCTGGATCTGTTGGCTTCATTTTTACATAAATCAGGCCTGTGCGTACAAGTTAGTAGCTCAGCGGCATGTGTCTGTTCCCAACATTTAGGCCTACTCCACTGTCTTGTTGTGTAACTGTCTTCATCAGCACTTCTTTTTGAAGAAGTGGTAGAAGATTGTGTAGAGCAGCGTTCATGCTGTGTTTGTCCAATATTGTCCTTCCCACGTTTCCTGTACCGGATCAATTTACATTGATCCCCAGTGTTCAAGGCTCAACAAAGCATAGATTCTAGTGTGCGGTGTTGTGGTTATGTAAACAGGGTCTAGGTTTCAAGAATAAATTGAACTTTCTGTACCTACATAGTGTACTCAGAGGTAAGCCGCTTCCTACTGCCTCACAAATATATATTTGTATGCACAAACATATAGACATACACACACACACACACACACACACACACACACACACACACACACACACACGAACATGTGCAAATGCATGTAAATATGTACAGGTACTGTACAATGTACGTGTCTGTAGGGAATACCAGCTGACCATCCAGTCCTGTCATTACAAATTTCATAAAAGATTTGTCCAAATTCAATCAATCAGAGGGGCCCCAGGTCTGCTGATGATATTTCCCCAATCTCTTGTGCTTTGTTTATATAATAGCAAAAGTCAAGTCCGACCACAGATTTCTGGGGATGGTGCACTGTACCACCGTCCTGGCACAGCAAGCATAAAATAAGGACCATAAACAAAACGGCCCATTAATAACAAACTTGATACATGTCTCCACTTATCACCTGCTAATCAATTAGATTGAGTAGCCGGTCATGACAGACTGAAATGAGGGGGATGCTGCCTGTGGTTTGCCGCTGCGTGTACCGAAGAGCTGGGCAAGTGGCCATACTCCTAGCCTCAATGTATTCCTGTCACATATTCTTGTCACATGTCTCATCCCTACATATGATGCTCGGTCACGATGACTGTTGTGGGTGAATAGGCAGAGAAGGTTCCTCAGCTTAAAGGGATGATATAGTTTTGGTCGGGATGGGATTTAGATTTTCACTTTTGCAAGATAATTAAAAACCACGTATTTGAAATATTAAAAAGCATGCAATTCTAGAAGGAATTGAAAATTTATTTGACGAAAATCAGTTTTGAAATGGCTGAGATATGTGTCCAGAAACAGAGTAAAACAAAGTGGTCCTAATAAAAGGTGGGTCCTAACTTTCATAAGGACCGCTTTGTTTTGCTTTGTTTTTGGATTTCTCAGCCATTTCAAAACCAATTTTCATGAAATAAAATTTCAGTTCCTGTTATTAATGATATGCTCAATATTTCATATAAGTGGTCTCCAATTATCTTACATAGAATTAAAATTTGAATCCCCCATATCAACCAAAACTATGCCATCCCTTTTGAAATCCCTCTCTCTCTTGTAATCCTCTCCATGTTTGTACGTATAATGTACATGTAGGTTTGTTTGTTTGTTTGTTTTATCTCTTTTAACAACTCTGAAAATTGCACTTGATGTGAGACTCTGAAGGCATCAAACAATAGCCTACTTTGCTTTCCAAGAAAAGCAGTATCAATGTTTCGGTCATAATCTGTCAATAGGTAACCATATTACCAATGGCTCTCTCTTGTAATCCTCTCCATGTTTGTACATGTATATGCAGGTTTGGTTTTGTTTTTATCTCTTTTAACAACTCTGAAAATTGCACTTGGTATGAGAATCGGAGGGCATCAAACAATAGCCTACTTTGCTTTCCAAGAAAAGCAGCCTCAGTGTTTCTGTGATAATCTGTGGATAGGTAACCATCTTACCAATCAAAAGCAAGATTATTTGCCTGAAGGGGAATGAATCCCAAATGTGTATGTGAACTGAGGGAATTCATCAATATCAGGAGAACACATCAACAAAGTTAGAGAAAAAATTTGACAGTCTGTCAAAAAAAAAAGTATATGAGTTTTAAAAATTTCAGTGCAGCCATTTTTGTATGACAAGACTACTTCAATCTGTAAAATCACTTTGATATGTACAACAATGTAAAGAAAATATACAGAGAATTCCACAAAATTTCATTTTTATGAAATGTACATTGTACACATTCTCTTGACTTGTTACCAACATAAGTTAAGAGTGATATTATTCTCCTGCTTTCTGAAAGACATTTTAAATTAAGTGCTCTTTGATCATGCTAGAAAAATGCAAATATGTTGAATTTTTTAAAAACTATTTTCTTTCTATCCATACATGACACCTCAAAGTGTTGTAGTCTCGCATCCAGCGATGGCTGCACCAAACATTCATAGCTTTTTAACAGATTCTCCAATTTTCCTCAAACATGGCTTTTGTGTTCTATCAATATTGCTGCATTTTGTCAGTTCACATCATTGTATACTTTGGTTTTATTCTCTGTTAAACTACATCCAGAAGTTTGAGAGATTGGTCCTGTGAGAGTTAACTTGTTGAGGACGATCTGAATTTGATATTACACCCATTTCCTATAGACACCTGCGTGGCTTTACTCTGGACTAGTCTTCTAGGGGTATATGCTCCATCCATTCATATTGAATATATAGAAATTATAAGTTTACTCTATCAGGGGAAATATTACAGGATAAGAGTAAATAGAACATTGTGATACTTTCACCTTGTCAGCTATAATTTCAAGCTACTAAGATCATAGGCTTCTTTGACTTTCTTCTCTTCTAAGAAAGAAAAGAAAATTAATACAGAACTTAGAGTTAATGTGCTAAAGATTGTCTTCTGTAAAAAGGAGTTTTGTCACCATCAATTTGTGATCATTGTCACTTGATTACATGATGAGCCTTGCTGCCAATATCCAGTTTCTGTTTGGTATTTGCTGAAAATCATGACAATATAAATCTGTATGAGACACTTCAAGACTTAAACTACATCAATTCCTGTGATTTCATTTGGAAATCGAAAGAACAATTTTTTTTTGTGTGTGTGTTATTTTTGTAAGGTGTGTCTGCTAAATTTTGGTAACGTCAACCTCTGCCTCCAACCACTGGGAGTTGATGCGCAGACACGAAATGGGGAATTAAATGATGCATTCCATGTTGATGAATGCATGCAGAAGGAGGCCCGCGAGAGAAGGGGCAGGAGGAGACATCAAGAAGTGTTGCCATGGCGACAGGCTCTTTCGCCAGCCAAAGAATGGCTGTGAGCTCTCTATCATGCAGAGTCATATTCATGCTGCATATTGATGGCTTTCTCTGATAGAGAGAGGGATGCAGTCTTATAAGTGCTAGCCAAAGAAAGCAGATGCTAACACACACAAAAAAGTAGGTTTTTGTGTTTGTTTGTGTTGTTTGTGTTATTTTTTTATTTTTTTATTTTTTGCTTTTTATTTTAACTGTAGGTACTGTCAAATTGATTGTTGGCTTAACCTGTATCATGTATGGAACCAATTCTGAGTATAGGTGGACTAATAGGTACATGTAGATAGAGGGAGAATGTTACATTGTAAATACAACAGTTCATATCATCTTCAGTGGAATTGTGATCTTTAAGGAAAGAAAGAAAAACCACATGGCCTTTAAATCATGCTGCATTGAGAGAAATTAAGTTTTTAAAACAGGGCCAAGATATTTTTGGACAGTATGTAGCTAAAGGTTAATAGAATTTTGCATTTCTCTTGGTTCAATGATCATTTAGTCTGGAACACTTGTTATTTGATTAGAAAAAACAAACAAAAAACTTTGCTTTGCTGCATAATACTTGTGCATTACTCTTCTACAGTAATACATTAAACAAACAATTATCACAACTGTTCAGAAAGCTGCTCTTTTTTTCATTTATGCATCCTCAATTATTTAGAACAAACATCAGACAGTCACATAATATATTTCTGCATGAAGGCTTTCAAAAGGCCAAACCTGTAATGTAATAGTTTGCAAACCTTTCCAACTTCAATCTTAGATTCATAGTTTTGTAACGGATGTTCTGTGATTTGAACAGTACACAAAGGGCATTAATGCTTCCATAGAATTTACAATGTATGCATACTAGTATACATACTTTAATAATCATCACTGTGTGAAAGGTTTTTGTGAAAGTAGCCACAACAACATGGAAGAAAAGGGGAAGTGGGGTAAGAATCTATTTAAATCCAGTGCTGCAGAGGATTAACAGTGTCAACCAAATGGAGCAGGATGATGTATCGAGTCCTTACTATACTTTCCTATCATTCATTCTCTATATCACAGTAGCATATTGCACTGAAAGTACAACACAGTAAAAGCAATTTGGAGAAGTGTGTAGAAACCACTGCAGTTTAATGGCTTTCGGTGTGCCATGCCAGTAGAGGGGTAAAAACAAGTTTATGAGACTTTGGTGAAATACAAATGTGTTTAAGCCTACCTTAATGGATTTTATGTCTATTCATTGAATTCACGTCAATATGAAAATGTAACCTGCTGCATTGAAGGACAGCTCGAGAACTTACTTTCCTAACTCGTAGTGCTCATATGTTCCTGCTTTTCCTCAAAAGCAGAAGAAAATGGGGGAGGGGGATAAAAGCTGGCAGGAGTGACTATTCTCACCAGATAATTATCACGATTATGACTTGGGTATAAAAAAAAGGATGAATTGAATCAAGACATTAAACATGATGTCGGAGATTTGTTAGACGCGAGGCAGACGGGGAGTACGGCTTGTGTGAAAGCACGTCGCCATGGCTGCAAGAGTGATGTGATTGATTGTGCAGGCCTCTGCCATCCAGCCCCGCTACGCACTGTCTCCCATGCAGAAACCCTGAGCAGTTGTTTGTCCACGAACATGAAATTTTGCCGCAATGTCAATCGTCTAGGCAGAATATTTATGGCTGTTTCTACTGAACTATCTCAGGCCATTATGGGATGACGAACTGGTTTACCGCATCCTCTTACTCTTTCCTCTTCCTCTTTGCTGTCTTCATTTTCACCCTCCCTCTCCTACTCCAGCTTTGATGAGTTAGCTTTGTGTCCAGGATGTTGGTGTATTTTTTCTCTTCAATATCTTGTGTTAACAGCTTCTAACATTTATTCCATGGCATATTAAGTCATTGAATGCTGTAAGTACGTACACTGCATTATGTGTGTGGCAATGCACTGCAAAACCCACAAAAAAATCACATAAGCCAATTTCTGGTTAGGCCGGACAATTTTGTTTCAGATAAACTGTAATGATTTTTAGATTCTTTGTGTTTTTAGAATATGTAATCCTTTGTAAATCTGAATATAAGAAGGATTAAGTTAGTGGTTAAATAGTCATCACTGTCTTGTGTCTCTTCAGTCCAGCCGTATATCTAGTCACACAGTAAAGCTGACAAAGCTTCAGTTCAACTGTAAGTTTGTGTAACTTGAACTTTATGATAGTGGGGCCCAGGAGGAGTTATGTGTAGGGACTGTGTGAATGCTCTTGTTAGCTACATTCACACACAGGAGTTATTAGTTAGTGTAAAGCCAGAAACATTGTATTAATATGTTTCCTGAATATAAATATTTTGTGAATCAAGGCGCGTATTGAAGACAATTTTGAAAGTGGTTGTATTCACGAGAATCAAGAACTACATGTGCATTTATGACAGGATAAGAAAGAATTATTATCCCTTTTCAAAAGAAAAGAAGCAATTTCCACCTTGGAAATGAAATATGATGTAATATATGTCTTGTCAGGCAACATTTTTACAGATTGTTTATTTTGCAAATATCAGTCAACTTGCAATATTTGCAAAAATGAAATGGGAAAACTCCACAAAATCTGTAAGTTGCATATGAATACAGTAGATGCTTTCAGTAGTGAAGCAATGTAGAGTTACCAGTGCAGCACACCATTTGATACAGAAGTGTCAGTGATCTGTTTGTTACTAGTTTTTTGCTTTTACCTGACAATTGTTCAGCCAGCCTATGACAGTGTAGTAGCATTGCAGTATATCCATTGATTGCTATTAGCTGCAAGCCTCATTGGACGTCGTAGATTAAAAGCACTCTCTGAATGTTACCATACTTAAAGAGAAATTTAACTACTCTTATAAATGAAGCCTGTGTGATCATGGCTATTTTTTCCACCACTTTCTAATCAAGTGGTGATTAAAAGTGCACATTTGATCCCTGCAAGAACCTCATCAAACAAAGCCAGCAGCAGCCATTGGTACTTGGAAGTACATGTATCCATGAATAAAATGTCCAGGTATAGGAAGACCTTTCGAAGTGCAATTCCACATCGAGGTGGCTCTACTGACCAGTGTAAAATCAGACAAACAGAGTGGTAGAGGTTTTATCAAAATCAGACCTGACATGAGAAGAAAGTTATAGATGCTTAAAGGTGCCCATGTTTTCACAAGTCATTTATATCGTAATAATTATGGCCATATATCAAATTAGCAGAGGCCATGATGCCATTACCTCACAGGTCTCTTGACAAACTGCAGAAATATTTCATACCTACCTTCCTTGTTTGATCTGGATTTAAAATGGATGAGATGGATCTTTCACATCCGATAATTGTAGTCCTGGTCTTGTGATAACTAGCAACATTAGGGCAAATGGGGTTTACATCTTGCCTCAAAACCATGCTTTCTTTTTATTATTGTGTACAAACAAATACAATGTAAAGTAGTGATTAAGCTATGACATCATTATCTCTTCTGATTTGTATGTATTTGGTAAAATTTTCCAAATCTTTCCGATTCCACATATTTCTGACTTGTGATGTCCAATTTAGATGAATCTCTATCATTCCATTTGATTGATTTTCCTCTATTAAAAGTCACTTCTAATATGGCACCTAGTGGCACTTAAATGAATGTGCCAAGTTTCAAGAGCTCTTTTCAACCCCTTTATAGTGATTGCTACTGAGCTGTAAATCCCTGTTTTTATGTTTGCACAGAAATATTGGGTCAGTGAGTCTCCATAAACCCTGAATGTCAAAGTCACTTTTCTCAATAGTAACACAGCCAGAGTGGGGGCTTTCTATCCCCCTTTCATGGTTTAGGTATTCTAGTCTTAAAAAGTTACAAATCACTTCATGGCTGAAAAATCTCTCATTTCAAAACCTGACCAAAACAGTTAGGTCTTTTCTTGCATTTTATTCCCCCCCCCCCCCAGCCTTTTTAATTTGTGTAACTTTTGTGCGAGGAGATGACTCAATATTTCATTGTTTGAAGTTTCAGTGGAATTTATCCCATGGGTTTGTTATAACCCCTGAGAGACTCTGCATTCCATTCTCTTTGACAGTTTAGAGTGTATGATCATATTCTGCAGAGATAGACATGCTCATTGACTACCAGGGTACGCATATGATTGTGCTTTTAATAGTGATACGCTATATGTTTACACAGGTGTTTAATGATGGTTTCGGGTAAAGTCCAAGCTTATGTGTTCACTCTAACTCATCCATCTTCGCAGTCACATAAATGAATGTGAGAAATCAGCCAATAGTAGGATATTGATGCTCACTGGTCCACAAGAGGTGTAATATAATGTACACTAAAGCCTGAACCATGAAGAGCAATGACTCTGTGACTGCAGTCGTTCAATACAATTTTAGTCTTCATGCATCTTGTTGCTTTCTGTGAAGGATACAGCTATTTTCATGTGTTGTATGAAGTATTGAACAAGCATAATTTAACTCTATTTCTAAAGACTGGACTACAATGTACAATGAACCCTCAATTAGACACCCCCCCCCCCCCCCCAAAAAAAAAAAAAAAAAAGAAAGAAAGAAAGAAAGAAGAGAAAGTGATATCATAGATTTCACAACAAAAATGAAATATTGTTAGCTTTAGTGAGGTGCGTACTGTACCTTCAACACTACATTTAACAATATCACATCATACATCAGGGGTGTTACACCGTACACCTGTATACTGAACACCATTTTAACTGTATTGTAACTTTTGTTGTAACTTCCCTTGGAAGTCTGAGAGTTACAACACTGCTAAACAGTCACTAATCGATATTCTGAGTGTATAAGTCATGGAACTCACACCCATTGCAATAATCATATCCAGTAGGAAATATTGATGGAAGTAGCATCTTTTAAAGACGTGTGAACCAAGAAGATTGCTCCCTCAGGCAAAAGTATGTAAAATTTCCTATGCGCATTTTAGCAAACCTCTGGCATGGGCACAACTAAAAAACAACATGCACAGGCTATGAGAGCGTGAGATAAAACAAAGTTACAACAGAAGTCAAAACATCAGGTAAAACAGAGTTAAAAAGTGTTCAGAATACCAATTTGTTACAAACAGAGCTAAAATGAGCTCAAAATACCACCCCTATGTACTGTAATGTCTCATTGGTGATTGGTGATATGCTGCTGTTGCTTTTGTATAATTGTGTACACTCTGCCTGTTGGATGCTCTGTTAGCTTCCCGCCAACTCAACCACATGTGCATTGTTTGAAATGTCATGTGCATACCAGTCCAAAGTACTTTATAGCCATCTTACTCAAGTGCAAGAGGCTGTACTTTGAACTTCCAGCACACAGCCTTTTATGTTGATTTTTATTTAGAAAAAATGCACAAATGGTTTGCGCCCTGTGCCAGCAGTGTCATGTGCAAAACATCGGTAGGGAACCTGAAAAAAAAAAAAGAAGATTGATACCTTGCTCTGAAATAATTCCTGATAAACATGTCACGTCATTGAAATTCATTGCGTGAATGTGACATTCATGAGATAGATTTTGCTCAGTTGCGTTGTATCCTGTCGAAAAAGGCAACTAGAAGATACAGTGTACTGACATTGTACATCTGGCTTTCAGAGTGGGAATCTTTCTTTTTTCTCAGGAATACTTCTCAGCAGTACTGAGATGGATGAAACTAAATTAATACATTGATGAAGATTTTTATTCATCCAGTGAAAGTGTGATGAAGTGATTTATAAGAATTTTTAAGACTACATTGATACATATTTTGTTAGTGACTGTCAGTTGAAGATATAACTTGTTCATAAATTGGGAAGTATTTAATGAGAGTTGTGACTAGTTGAATGAAGGATAGCCATGATGGTAGTGAGAAAGATGAACGCCACGTATCCATTAAAAACGAAATGAGCCCTGGATACCAATCAGTGAATATGAGGGTTGTACGTAAATTATGTATGAAAGTTGCCCCTGGGACCCACCTTTTGTTGCTGGCCAAAGGCCAGCTAGCAGTCTCTTTCTTTCTTTCTTTCTTTTTATTTGTACTTTGTTGAATTTATTGTAGAACATCATTTAACTTTGATATTTAACCTTATTACAGAAAAAGGAGTATACATTACTAGGCGTACATTATGAATCATAACACTTTGGCCTACAGGAGAGAATAATGAGCCACATACCTTGTATCTTTGATCTCATGGATAGTCACTTTAATATTGCATTGACATAAGATCAATCTAATGCAAAACATAGTTGTAATGAGGTTTATTACAAATTGTTTTATCATATTAAAAAGAAAAATGTGAGGGATTACTTGAAGGCTTCAGATTAAACCTCCTAAGGGTAACTTCGCATTATCAGGTGGCAAGCTGCTGCAAAACAAGAAGTGGTTGTATTATTAGGGGGAAGCTTCATACCATTTAGAATTCACTTAATCCAGTTCCTGTAAGGTATTCAGGCCACCAAGTTTTGGTAAATAAGACACAATATGTATTCAGATAAATGGAAAAAAATATGACCCTTGAATACATTCTTACTTTTTATATGGTGTAGGGAATACCAGGCATTGCTTAACTCAATGCTACTTGTGTGAAAAATTCTGTCCATCATGTTGTCTTTTCTTTTCAGTACAGATTTTTTTTCCTGTTACATTTTATGAAAACTCAGAAAAACTGTCTTATGCCTTTTGGTACCAAATGAATGGCTTGTACATTGTAATCGCTAATATTAGGATCATCATGTGTTAATAGACTGCAGCTCAAAAAGCTCATTCTGAATTTGTTTTGTACTTTGAATGTGTTTTTTAATACACACCTTCACACATATGCAGAGTAGATGTGACCTGTCCACATTTTCCCTTTTTTTTTTCCTCGTGTCATGCAGGATGACGCCCTGGAAAAATGTCCTTACATTGAAACCCCAAATGAAGACCTGCTGTTACCCGTTGGCGTTGAGAAGTCCTTCACACTGACAGCAAGGAACTTGGCCCAGGACAGAAAATGGGTAAGAAAGAAGCTTACATTTGTACCTATCTCATCACCATACATCATACATTGTAGATGTCAACATTGGGGCCGAATAGTCATTGATTTCATCATGAGACAACTGCAGACATTGCTGATTTGGTCCAGTGGCAAATACCATGTGGAAGCCATCAAATTACCAACACTAGGGGCATTTACACAACCAATGAGAGACCACATATTTGTGTATGTGTGTGTGTGTGTTTGTGTGAGTGTGTGTGCATGTTCCAGTTTTTCATTGGAGGTTGTGCAGCAACTTCTGATGTGTTAGCTAAAAACCTGAATTATGAAATTTCCTCAGAAGTGGCTTTTTTAAAAATCCATTTTTCTTTACCGGTGTGAATGTTCTCTCTCCGGTTTGCCAGTTATATTCTGCTTTTTTGGTCACATTACATCCGCTATAGGCACAGGGAATCTCCTGTCCGCAGCCTGTGTATACTCAAAGACAGTGGAAAGTTGTGCACCACTTTGACACCAAGAAACAGAATATTCCACTTTTTCTTGCACATGCACATTTCCTGTCAAAACTCCCCAAAGTTTCTGGTTGTACCTGGTTCAACTGCATGGCTATTCCCTCCAAATTGCATAACAAGTAATCCAATAGAGCTGCATGTAATTCATATCTCTATACAAATAGTGATACAAGTTGCTTTAATAACTATCCATGTGTTGTCCAAGCTTATTTTTCCAAGAAACTTTGTGAAATCATCAGATATGTGATGTTATAAGAGGCCTTTGAGAATAAGTTCAGTTTGTTGTGTATGTCAGAAATACGGGATGCTCCCCTGACTCTTGGCAATGCAAGTGTTCCAATGAAAACACAGATCGTTACCAGTGCCATTAATTCATGCTCGTTGCTGCTTCAGGTTTCTGGATACCAGTGCGTGCTTGAGATCGAAGGACGCCCTGAGCCTACTCATGCCACCTTCCCAGACAGTGACACCGTCGAGTGCCAAGGGAAAGCGGTAGGTATCTCACTCTGAGCTCATTATCTCCATTTCGATGTTGTGTTAGAAGACAGGACCTTTTTTTTTCATGTCCTACTCACAATATCATTAAAGATGATTTGCATTCAATGGGAACATGGACATCAGATGATCGTGTATAATGTGAACATCTACACAGTTATATGGTTTATTTTCTTTGTTGAATTGCAGGACATCTTTGAGATTTCCCGTAGTATTCTGTGAGGCCTGGATTAAAATGTCCTTCAGAAAAGTGTCACAATAGATGGGTCTCAAATTAACAGGGCAGCCTGCGCGACTGCAGGCTTGTGTCTAGGGTTTCTTCTAACCTTTCATGGTCCATAACCTTCAATGTGGGCACATTGTCATTAGCTTGACCACTCCCACAAAGGCTAACCTATTATCCATTTTCTCTCTTCATATTCAAGGTATGGTTTGGCATGGTGAGCTATATGTGTGTAATATGAACAGAGAAAATTAGACAATGTGAGGTTGGCCTTTGTGGGAGTGACCAAGTTATTGGACAGGCAGCCATTTTTAAGGTTACGGACCATAACAAAGTTTGACGAAACCCTAAACACAATCCCTAAACACAAACCTGCATTCATACAGGCTGGCCTGTTTATTTGGCCACTTTCTTTGACAAATCTCATCCATTCTGTGAGACATTCATTGTTTCTTCGCGATGACACTCAAACTCAGAAAAAGTGCAAGTTGTCATTGTTGTCTGTAAAGTTCATGTGCTCAGTCATGCATGACATTTGTCAACATAATTAGGTACCGACGGAAAGA
Source organism: Diadema antillarum (assembly GCF_040938485.1). NCBI lineage: Eukaryota > Metazoa > Echinodermata > Echinoidea > Diadematoida > Diadematidae > Diadema > Diadema antillarum. The sequence goes on along the minus strand of NW_027271124.1, from coordinate 226,816 downwards.
GGAAGAGTTCTTCTTTCCTCGCAACTAACATTGTGTTCTCCAAAGCTGACAATTATGAAATTATAATCTGCCAAAGTTTGATTACTTTTTTGATGTATATGTTATATGCGCTGTATTTTTTACCTATGACTTACCACCAAAACAGAACAGAGAAGATATGACGAGCAAACATGTGTTTCAAATTTGTTATTGACAAACTACATGTATATCAGCAAAGTATAGATAACATGTGCTCATGTAGCATCACTTATACATCATTTTACAATTTCTATCTGTTCTCTTTTCTCTTGCTTTTACAAATTGTTCCATGAAGTTCTCCTATAATGCAGTTGTACCCGACATGCCGGTCAGAATGTATGTGCAGTGGAATGGCGAAAATGTTGTGGATGACGATGGTCTTGAGAGTAAGTGTTACTACAAGGGTTGTAGTTACATGTCAGTTGCAAAAACTATTTATGCCATGTATTTTGCAAGTATGGTATTTCGCAAATTATTATTTCTGAAAATAGAATGTCACTTGTTATTGAGGTTACTTGTGAAGACCACAGTAATGAAATAGAGAGGTAAGTGTAATCCATTTTCTACAGAAAGTTTATTTCCCACCTTGGAGACAATATACAGTGTATATAAGAAGGCAATATTTTTGCGAGTTATTTAGTAGTTTTGCATTGTAATTTCACACACGAAAATAAAAGCACTGCAAAATATATGGTGTACATGAATTATATGCAATCATTTGTTTGTTTGTTTGTTTTGTTTTGTTTTGTTTTTGTTTTTGTTTTAATTTGCATGAGCAATCAGAACAAGCCTTTGAGAATACCCAAACAAAATGACAAAATGACCAATGCCTGATGATTATCAGTCCTTCAAAGAAGGTCTTCGGGTTCTGTCTCAAGGCATTCCTCAGTTGTTTGGTGTTGAGAGAAATCAACTCATTCAAGTACATGCTGATTTGTGTGCCAGAATGAGCATGCATTTCAGTCGGCAGCCAAATTAACATGACCTCACTCTCTTGTGAATCACAATAGATACAGTCAAACCTGTCGTAGTGGCCGCCTGCCTATAGTAACCACTTGCTTTTTAGTGGTTGCTACAACCCCAGAAAGAATTCAGTCTCAAACATGAGGCTTAATTGGCCAATAAACAGTTAAATGGCTGTCAGCAGCCACCAAATATCTCCCCATTGGCAATATTTCAGTGTGTATGTAACCACAGAAACACAGATTTGACTCTATCTACAGCATACTACATTGTATTTCATATATTTCAGGGTTTCTGCACTTCTCCAGGGCCAACCAAACTGTTAACCTACAGTATAGATAGGGGAAAAATGTGTTGAAAATAATGAATACCAAAGTAACAAAATATTAAAGAAAAAAACTAAACATTTTTGGACAAGAGAAATGAATATTTTATGTTGAAATACTTTGCAAGGGAGACTTGCCTTTAGCAACATGTGTTTATACAGATATTTTGTGAGAGTAGGAAATTAGCCACCAAACTGTCTGTAGGAATTACCTGTGTATAAAGGCCAAGCATACACGTACATCACATATTTCCTTGAGTGCTTGCTTGCTAATTGTAGGTTTTACAGATATTCATGTCTTATAAGTATGATATCAGGAGCCTGTTTCATAAAACTTTTCACCTGAGAAAAACTCAAGTTGATTTTTAAAAGAGTTTTTTTTTTCTGTGTTAAAGACAGTGGCAGCATCATGATAGTAAACCTGAGTTTTCAGTCCTTACAAGAGTTTTTTCTCAGGTTAAACGTTTTATCGGAATTACACCTTTCATATTTTGTATATTATGCTTTACAACTTAAAATTCATCTTCTGTTTATAGAAGTGAAAAGGTTTTTTAATGCATTACTTTGTTTTTTAACTTTTAATCTTTAATGCAGTTCCCATGTTTTATATCAATGTGACTTTGTGTCTGAATCACAGGAGTAAGGCAGTAAAATCAACACTTTGAAACGCACCAATAACATGAAAGTCAAGGTCTTTGTTTTGCACAAAGTTAATTTAATGCATACTAATAAGGTTGTGCTGGGAACAGTAGGTCTGGAAAAGTCAAAGAAAACAAACATTAAGAGAGATTTCCTGCATTGCCGTATGTGATGCTAATAAGTCAGACCAGATAAACACGCTTTTGCCGGGATGCAGCTTATCCTGTCCTCTGTAAAACCAAAAGAAGCACTTGTTTTAGCCGGGTGTTTTTATCCCAGTGAAACATGAGGATAGCACTTCAGTGGTTTCCTGTGGAGTGTTCTCGGAATGCGGTAGACAAGTGGCTTCCCTTGTGTTTTTGCAGCAATGGATACAACTCTGTGACCGAGGCAAGCTAGAAGTGGCTGGGAATGAGTCTCTTTTATTCGAGAGTCACCTTGGAGGAGAAGTTGTTTTGTTTCCTGCTCTTAATGTGGTTTAGAAGAAAAACAAAATTGTGCTGTTGACAATAGAGCACTTCCCTTCATAAGGATGATTTAAGATCATCATGTAGTGTCATTTATCTTTTTGTTTAGAATTACAAAAAGACAGTAGCAGACCATGGGAGTTGGTTTCCCCTTTTCTTCTGGGCTTTGATCTTTTGTGTGTGTGTGTGTGTGTGTGTGTGTGTGTGTGTGTGTGTGTGTGTGTGTGTGTGTGTCCTATACCAAAGATTTGTTTCATTATGATTATTTATATCGTCTTTTTTGGGGGGGGGTGGGGTGTTTTTTGTTTGTTTTAGGGTTTTTTTTTTTTTTTTTTTTTTTTTTTACAGGAACTCTTCAATGATTTTTACTACAACAGCAATTCTCTGTACTGTCTTTGTCAATGTCAGAACTATGTTGCAGGATGTTTTTATGTCTTATCATTTATTCATTGATATGAAATCATTTTACATAGGAGCATTGCTCATGAGTGTTATGCTTTTTTCTTTATTGGATAAAAAATGACTGGATGCTGTCAGATTTGCTTACTAAGTTCACACACTTCTATGTGGATTATTACAATTTAGTAGAGAGATTTTGGTGCAGAAGATTTAGAATGTCATTATATTTTTCCAAATACAGCTATGGCTTGATTTTTTTTCTTCAGAATATCTTATGTGGAAGGGAAAGTGTAGATAAAATTGGGTCATGGGGTAAATAATGTCCTTTTCTATGGTACACTCTATGGTGCATATGACCTACAGTGTACTGTATTTTGTGGACACCGAAAGTGTGATATGGACTTATGGTATACTGGAAGAAGCCAGACCAGTTTGAAATCTGACGAAATGTTTTTCTAATGAATACTTAACATTTTTCAGATTTGATTCCCTGCAGATATGTGTACTTTGCAGTGAATGCTTAAAATTCCACAGAAAACATTAAAAGAGGGCTTCAAAAAGCTAGTTTTTGTATCCAACCTATTTTTTAGTTGCGGTAGCATTCTACGTACCTCCGTGCTTTTTGTAACATACATTACTGATATATATAGGAAATCGGAAATTACCCTCAACACTAAAGTAAAGCAATCTTTCGAGACAAAAAATTAATACACACAACTAAATCAACATGAAAAGAAAAACAAACCTATTGATTTAAGAAACAATGTGCTTACTTAAACTTGTATCATGGACGTTACTGTGGACACCAAGCACTGTAGACATAAACTTTCATCAGAATGCATGCTATTTCAAAATGAAAATTCATAATAATGTGAGGAATGCTTGAATCTTTATACATCATCTCTTCATACCACACAAAGCAAAAATATATTTTTGATTGTTTTCTTCTCATATGAAATCATTGTTTCAGAACTTTTACACATTTCCATTGACCAGTACGGTGGAAGTACAATCATATGTATATTCACATCTGCAGAACTAATCAATGGCTCGTTCTACAGAACGTCTCAGTTATAGAGAGGGAAACTCAATGATGCGTCGTTCGATGCAATGACCACAAGTAATGATTCATGCTGGAATGTACTTTCAGATGCCTGTAGCATGTCTTCCACAAAATTCGAAACAATGACAGGCACTTCGTACATCACTGGACCAGTCCAAGTCATACAGGGTACATGTAGCTTCTCCTCTCCAAGTTTACTCTGTCAATAGATGTGAGAAAGAGTGAATAAGTAATGCTTTAAAAACTCTGGCGTGAAATATCTTTATGCCTGTCCGTGCTCATATTGCTCCATTGACCGTATTCTTTCGGCAGTTACGCTGTACAACTGTTCGGTGGACCGAGACAGTTGCAGTCGCTGTTTGTCTCCACAAAGGTCTCCACCTGAGCTGAACTGTCAATGGTGCGGCAACATCTGCGCTTTCGGTGGCAGTTCAGTCTGCACTGCAGTTGACCCCGTCATGCAGAACACATCGACTGTTTGCGGCAATCCTAAAATTCTAGATGTAAGTGTAACACCCAATTCTGTCATCAGCTGCCACATTTTTAGTATTTTGTTCATTCTTTATTGTCTATTAGGAATGTACATGGGATATGGCAGTAATCATCTGTTGTACAAGGAATGTACATGTACATAACAATTGTTGAATGCATCACTTACACGATGTACCCTATTTCAAACACAGTCCCACACAAAGATATCTGTGTGTGTGCTCTGTGTGTAGCTGAGAGAAGTTAGTGTTGGTTCATTAATGGGGAAGTTTGATGACAAATTCGCTTGTGCATTGAGTCAATGAGCCAATCAAGTACAATATATGATTCTGGATTTCCTGTCATACCATTATAAGTGAAATACCACTCCATATTTTCCAAGTTGAATTTAATGAATGACATGTAATCCGTTGAAGGGGAAAAACCTCAATTTTATTTCTTGCTTTTATTTCAGATAGGGCCTATGGTTGTAATGAAACTTCAACCAATTGTTTCACTTTATTCTAATTATGAAGTCATAGAGGGACATTTGACATTGATAGATACTCAAATGTTCTGTAAGATTCTTGTGTAACTATGATAAGAACGTATCGAACAGTGAATTGGTTGTGCCAGTTGGTTTATGAAGTGGACCTCATTTTGTAATGCACTTGTCAATGTAATGACTCACCCCACTACCCCCGGACATGGGTGCGTCATTTCCTCGTTTGGTCCGTCAAATTTGTGACCCAGGTGTTCGTCATTTTACCAGCTTTGTCCGTCAAATTTTTGACCGAGGGGTGCGTCAAAATCCCATCATTGTCGGTCAAAATTTTGACCGAGGGGTGCGTCATGGTACGTCACTTGGCTATGGAAAATAACACGCATTTTTGCACGCTGGATACACGTACCGCGAGTGAAATTACAGTGAGCGCTTTCCCGCGGCAAGTGAAAATCAAAGTCGGGAAGCGTTTTGGAATAAGAGGAAAAAATGCTTAATCTGGCAAGCAAAGAATTTAAAAGCCACCCTTTCTCCTTACATTTTCCCTCCAACAAACCCATGAAATCATGCATACTCAATCTCAAACCAGGGACTGTTCAGCGATGTAACAACTTAGTTCAATCTTTCCTGTCGAAACGGCAGCAGAAGAACTGCCTGCTGCATGCCATTTTCTGCTTGCGGGATAGCCCGACCAGCTGGCCAGACGCGCGCGCGACGTTAGATGTGCGAATCTCTACGTACAGCGACTAGTAGGCTGTAGTTACGCAGTACTCGAGCGGGAATATGAATGCCGTGGCGTGGTGTTACCTACCTGCGCTGCAGCAGTATGCATCCACCGCACTAGCAATGGCCGCGCACACACAGCGCAAATTCTGCACACGTCATGTGATTGTCATGTATGGATTGCATGCACAGAATACATACTACTATACGGAATACTATTATCGTAGCAGCAGCATGATGTACGGTGAATGACAATACGGTGCTTACATGGTAAGGGAAACTTGCCGAAACTTTTACAAATTATGTGTACGAACCAAAAGAAAATGAAATTGCTTGAATAAAACGTATGCAAAAATCGTTTCAGTATTTATGGGGGTGCGTCACATGTACCGAGGATGTCCGTCACAAAAGTGACCGAGGTGTACGTCACTTTCAACGTGTTGTCCGTCAAAAAAGTGACTGTGGTGTTCGTCACTTGCAGCGTTATGTCCGTCAAAAAAGTGACTGTGGTGTCCGTCAAAAACCCCGTGTAGTCAGTCAAAAAATGACCATGACGCACCCATGTCCGGGGGTAGTGGGGTGCGTCATTACATTGACAAGTGCATAATGTGCCATTTACATGTAAGTTAACATTTCTGGCTTGGTTTTAGTGCCGTGCAGAGAATCACATAGATGCACCCGCGTGGTCTATAACTGTGTCATTTGATGTGATGAATGTATTGAAGTACCTGTGTTCTGATATGGCCACCTTGGATATTGCTGCAGCTGAAGCCTCGCAGTGGTCCCCTGGAGGGAAACACCGTGGTGATGCTCACTGGAACCGACTTTGGACAGGAATTCAGCGACATCACCTCAGTGACCATTGGAGATTTACCCTGCAGCTTGGAAGGGATGATGGAGTTCTATGATCCAGGCAGAAGGTATACATGGTGGTGATACCAGGGATGCCAGTTTTCAGGCAAAAGCCTTAATTCAGGTCCATTCATGTACAAAGTATCATAGCTTCATGTAGATGTACACTTTTGTACTTCAGGCCCTCTTTTATTATACCCCCGCCAAACAAAGTTTGAAGGGGGTATATAGGAATCAGCGGACGGTCGGGCGGTCGGGCGGTCGGGTGGTCGGTCCGTTGCAAATCTTGCGTCGCGAACTACTTCCTCAGTTTTCAACCAATTCCCATAAAACTTGGCACAGATGTGTGCCTTGGGTTGTAGATGTGCAAGACGTATTTTTTGACAGTACCCAAAAGTACGTTGCCATGGTAACGGCATATTATGAGCAAAAATGGGTACAAATCTTGCGTCGCGAACTCCTCCCACAGTTTTTGATCAATTTTTATGAAATTAGGTACAGATGTTCATCTGAATATGTTAATGTGCAAGACACATATTTCCGCAGTGGCAAAAAGTGCGTTGCCATGGTAACGGCATGTTATTGGTAAAATATAGGGCAAAATGCTTCATGGCAAAACTGCTCTTCCAATTCTCATGGAATTCATATTGAATGTTTGTCTTAGGATATAGGTCAGCATGACACATTTCTTGACAGTGACAAAAAGTATGTTGCCATGGTAACAGCTCACATATTATGAGCCAAAATGATGGAAAATTTTGTGTTGCAAACTACTTCCTCAGTTTTTGCCCAATTTCCATGAAATTTGGTACAGATGTGTGCCTTTGGTTGTAGATGTGCAAGACGCATTTTTCGACAGTACCCGAAAGTACGTTGCCATGGTAATGGCATATTAATGGCAAGGAAAGATCTTGCGGATTTAACTACTTCCTCAGTTTTTTGACCAAAGCTTATGAAATGTTGTTTTGACCAAAGCTTATGAAATGTTGTTTGGCGGGGGTATAAGCAGTCGCTGTAGCGACATTTCTAGTTCTAACTGGCATTGCACGATATTTCACCTATGTTCATCTCAAGATGTTTTAACTATATTCTCTGTGATAGCTTCTAGTTCTTAAAATCATCTATTTGTCTTCTTTCACATATAATGTACCACGATACTTTTGACAAGTGTAGTACTCTTTTAATAATCTAGAAACTTTAATTTCAGATTTGGTTTTAAATGAAACTTCTGTTAGTAATGTAAGACTCATTGATATGTTAGAGGAACAAAAGAGCATAGCAGGGAAAGTAATGTTATATTCTTATGAACAACAGAAATTGAATGAAAAATATCTCCTTTTCTGCAGGGAGGGGTAATGGTCAATCCTCGGCCAGTGGTCAAGATCAATCAAATTGATCAAAATGTTCATGAAGAGCCAGTGTTCTTGTGTCATATATGAGGACTGTTTGAGAGGCAGAAGCATCTTAGTCCGCTATGCTTGCATAAAGTCAAATTGTCATAGTTTCCATATGTGTAATATGGTCTTCCGCTTCTTGTTACTTTTCTTAAACCATATTCCTATTCCTCTTTGTTTTATTCACTCCTGTTCCTCCATGCTGCAAACAAACAAACAAACAAATCCATCCACATGCACACACACATACATACATACACTCGCACACACAGTGTGAGCTGCAAGACGTCAGCTGGAAATGAAGAGAGTGTGAGGGCAAAAATCAGTGTGACGTCAAATGGAAGGACTGTCCAAGGGACTGGCGGTCCAACATTCAGCTATGTGGTATGTTTAGATTTCTTCATTTTCGTAGTAAAATTTTCTGTTTATGGGCATTCCATTTTTGTTGCTCAATTTCATTTAAATCAATTTACTATCTAACAGCCCTGCAAAATGGGCACTGTTCAGCAAATATTGATTCTCTAATAGTAGTTTTACATTTTTTGTGTGGGTACTCTGATTATGTATGGTTTGGTAGATGACAAAATGAATAGTATGATATGCTTAAAACAGAATTGAGGAAGAAAATTCAGACTAAATCTTATGGATTGTGACAAACAATTGTGAAGGAGGCACTTCCTTCTTATATGTAACCTCTTGCTCGCCAAGTACAAATTTTGGCACATCCGCTTTCTGGCCATTTGGCACAAGTGGAAGAACAAATGCATACAACAGAGTTTGTTGTTTTTCATTTGTATTGTTAACAAACACTCTCACACCACACACAGACAAACCCTTCATGCTACACACAGACAAGAGTAATGCAAACTTCCTGTACTATACTGATAATGAATGAGAGTGATAGGAACAGGTAATGGCTAGCACTGGTGTGCAATTTTTATTTGTGTGTTTGTATGTAGTAGCTCATGTTATAACCTTTGAGGTAGTCCAGCTCACTGTATATGCCAGTATATAGTTTGCAAGTATAATATTTCATGTTTTGAGGTGTGTAAGTGATTGACTCCAGTCACCTACAACATTGATGAAATGAGAAAGAAATACATGTGTGTATTATACCTAACCTTTCTAGAAAAATAAAATTTCCCACCTTGGAGAGATGACTTCCTACATATTTGAGTTATGAGAGGAAATTTATACAGTAGTTGCTAAATGTTTTTCGAACATTGGCCAGCTTGCAGAAAGTAAAATCACCTCATTGTGCAGAATGCAACAAGTGTGCCAGTACTGAAACTGGAAATTTGAGGGTCAGTGCTTTTAATGTTACTCATGTTTGACATCCACAAAGTTTATTTCGAGTGCACAGCAAACACTGGATGATAATGAATAAGCCAGTTCAGAGTTAGTTCATGGGCATGTTGGTACAAATGACCTTTCTTTTTTCTCAGTACAGTAGGTTAGGGGCACACAATGCATACGCTGTATGTAACAATTTATGGGATTCATCAATCTTGTTCAAACAAAGAATGAACTTGCATAGACCAGATGGCCAGAATGTTCCGTGAATTAACACTCGGGGGAAGCATCCATTTCATTATGTTGCATTGGATGTATTAACAATTTCTTTCTATTGATAGTGCCAAACATTTTTGCTGTCAGGTGGATGTGCTGGCAAGCAGCATTAATGCCCTGTATAAGGATTATATGAATAATCATTATATCACAGATGTTTGCTTATCCCAGTGGCTTTAAAAACCAACATGTCTCTTGGTACAAATGTCCTTTTGTCTGCTCTGCACAAAGTGGAACTGCAAACTTGATTATTGTCCTTTACATGTTCCTTTTATGTACAACCATAGGTATGTATCATTAATGAACAGTTGAATAAATAAATTCAGCTAACTGACCTAATGAAATACAGAATGAGTGCAGTGCCCACAAGAGTGTTATGTCTTTTGATAGTGTTATGGTGGAGATATGATGTCATTCATAGCATCAACCTTGGCTGATGTTTTCCAAATCTTCCGTTACTATACCCTGGAGATGAATGTTACTCTGCCCATAAGCATACACATTGTACATTTTTGTCTTGAAAACTTGTTCTTCATTCCTTTTATGAAGAGTTAATGGGAAAGAGCATTCTCCTGCAACAGAGTTGGTTAGGAAGGCGTCCACAGAAAAGGAGGAATGTGTTTCATACACTGCTTATGGGTTCATGCATAGGGAGTGTGTTTGTAGTTTGTTTACTTTTCCCCCTTTTTTTTTTTTTTTTTTTTTTGGAGGGGGGAGGAGGGCAAAAATCAGCTCAAGATATCTTAGGCACATCAAGCAATAGAAAGCAAGCCATCATTTCTCTGCCTTCAAATTTTAAATCTTGAAATTGAAATCTCAAACAGAACCCTACAATCAGCGATTTTAACCCCAAAATTGGTCCACTGGCTGGAGGAACAAAGGTAATCATCACAGGCACCCACCTGGACACGGGAAGTGAGATCACAGCAACGTTTGGAAATACCTCCTGTGTGTTTGAGGGGTGAGTACAAGGAAAATCAAGCATTTCTCGCAGCTCGTCTCTTTCCTTTACCGACATGAAAAGTGTGAGTATGCTCACTCATTTGTCTGACAAGAGTTGCCTTCTTCATAGTCAACTTCCTGCCAAACGTAGACAATTCATCAGGACATTGCCTGAGAAACTCGGTCTAAAGATGACGATTTTCATGAATACAGTAAACTATTTTGCAGAGACTGTGCTGTTTCTTTACCATCAGTATGCATGTACATTGTAGCTCACAAAGAGCTGATGAAGATTATTGACAGTATTCTGCTGTGCTCATGTTGAGGAGTAAGAATGTGTGAACACCTGTTTGAAATCTTTGGTTGGCTCTTGCAGAAACTACCTTTTAACTGTAAGGGAATGCAATCACAGATTTTAAGTGGGCTTTATGAACCTAAAGATACATCATAGTTCAATTGCTGTAGCAATTATGAACTATATTTGAACTATTATGAAGACCTTTTTATGTACAGTTCAACCTCGATTATCCGGCCTCCTTTTATCTGGAAATCTCTATTATCCGGACGCGTTCACGCAGTGAAGGACTTTTTTTTTTCATCCAAAAATTGAGAAAAAACAGTGACTTTAAACTCAATTAAAATTTCTACAAAACTCACACGATTTACCTACAATATTCCCGACAGAACTAACATAAATTCACATCATTATCATCGTAAAAGTAAGCAGTCATCACCACCGTTGCGGGGTATGCTATCTGCCTAGCTGCCAGTGCACTGGAACGGCAGCTTGGATGGCAGCTATATACATTAATATTGTGTCTCCCATATCCGGCCAATTCGCTTATTCGGATGAGCGCCGGTCCTGACATGGCCGGATAATCGAGGTCGAACTGTACCTGCCTTTTGTACTTCTGAGTTTCTTCTCCCCCTCATATCTCCCCATTTTTTTTTTTTTTTTTTTGGCCAAGGCATGCACTGATCTGAGTTGAGATTTTGTTCCATTGTTGTGTCAGAAATGTGTTATCCTTGTCCATTTCATTATTTTGTTGTTGTTGTTGTTGTTGTGTGCGTTAATCATTCAGGGATAAAACAAATGAAAAGGCCACCTGCAGGACCACAGAGGGGGAGTCCCTGGTCAGGGTTCCCCTCACTATCTACTTCGACGGTGCCCCACGCCATTCTACGGACCTCTTCACCTTCCAGTCGAATCCAGTGATCACTTCCCTCTCAACGGAGAAGACCATTGTTGCGTAAGTCTTTCCCATCGATATGCCTCTCTCTCTCTTTGCCCAGGATGTGGGGAGTTCCTCGTTACCAAAATATGTTTGTGGTCGTGCATGTCGAAAGGTGGTGTGTTCAACCGTATGTCACATTGGACTCTAGTATCCGCTCCACCCTGGACAATCTGACATCCGTGTCTAGTATGATTCTTGTCATGGCACAGCAGGCTGACTTGATACAAGTGGCACCATGTATGCAAACATAATGCCCTATTCTCCATGATGGTGTTTTTGCACAATCAGATATGATCATTCTCTGCAAAGTAGTGTATATTTCATCCAAGAATATTATGAAAACATGAAAGTACGGCTTTAAGGATGGATTTTCCAATGCAATATTCCATTTGTTTTTGTTTGTTTTCTTTATTGCAATTTCCCCATTATGGGTGTCCTCTTCCACATATAACCATATATCATACATGAAGAATAGCAATTGAATCAATTTTGGAGGGCTTCACTGTTAACAAATGGTATTGCCAGTGCATTGTCAGTGCAGTGTATTGTGTGACATTTGTCAAGAAAAAAAAAAATCATTATTTGCAAGATGATCCCAATAGGTAATTTCCAATTGCCTATCGCTATGTCTGTGAATATAAGAGATTACGTTTTGATTTCTTCCTTCCTTCCTGTATGAATAGCCACACTGACTGTATTCCGCTGTAATTTCATTATTCCCCCCCCCCCCTTTTTTTCCTTTTTGCCACTTCCTCACAGGATGTGGCATAAAGTCAAGTTTTGGTAGCTCCCAGGTAGTTCACTGCCATGCAAGTCTTGATGTGATTTATTGCAGCTGGAAAAGAATAAAGTTACATGGAGACTAAATGTGTTCAATGTTGAAGGAAAAGTAAACTTTAGATTGTAATTCAGTGTATGTAATTCAACTATTTGATTCTTCAATAAAAATGGAAAGCAATACATTAAATCACTGGGGTTTTTTTTTCCGCCGCTACAGACCTATCCCATATTTCTTCACACTTCCATTTTAAGCTTTTGCAGCGTGTAACAAAGTGGCCCCATTTGTAGTTTTCATTCATTGATTGAAACTTATTTCTCCGAGTGTTATGAAAATGTTACCGTCTTCCATGCCTTTTAATGTATGGTTATATGTTTTCTGTAAATTTACTTATATTTTCGCTGTGGTTTCTTTAATTTTTATAGCCAATGGTTTCTTTTATAGTGTTACAACTGAAATAATATTGCATCAAGTACATCGTACATCAATGAAAATGTACCCTATTGAAGAAAATGGTATTGAATAATATATATCGTTGCTGGGGCGACAAGACCTCGTATCTACAAAATGTCAAATGTTCAGGAGAGCAATAAAACATGGCAGCCAAAGCACTATATCAAATGGGAGAACCTTCCCATTGACAGGAAAGGACATCACTTAACTGATTATTTGACCATAAATAAAACAAAGTCATTTTCACCAAAATTTCAGATACGAGGTCTTCTCGCCCCAATGACGATATATGCATTTCCTTTTTGTAAAAAGCATGTGAACAAAACAAATATCAATGATATGGACAATGAATGATTGAAATGAAAGGAAATATTCATTCTATTACATGTATATAACAGTCCTGATAGATTTGCTTATATTTTATAGATACTTGCGGATGCAAGCATCATAAATAATGAACTTTAAAGCTGTAACCATTCATTTTGACATTATATAAGGCAGGGATGAGAGACTTAAAAGGTAAATGCAGGTGTATGTTCTAGCATTTTCTTGTCATTATCCACAAACCTTATTTTAGTTATGCTGAATTTTTAATTTCAATTTCATTTTAGTATTTTTAGTAGAGGAAAACTGATTTTTCCCAGCAAGAACATTCATATTCTATTGTTAAGTGTGTCACAGGAAAGTAATGGATTCCATGACCTGGGAGCTTATACACGTACGCAATCTTGTACTAAGGTTTTCTTTTCATGTGACTTTTGAAAAAATGTTCTTCAGGTCGTGTAAATGTTATTATACATGTAAGTGTGTTGTGCCTTGCCAGTGGTAGAGTTTATCAAATAATTTGAGCATGCCAAAGGTATGATAATGCTGCATAGTTTTGGAATATATATGAATGATAATACCTTCATTTGAACATTCTTCAGTTTCAATAGAAAAGAAAGAAGCAAGCAAGCCAGCTTAAGTCCTTCAAACTTCTCTCATTTCAGTGGAGGTACACGGATTGTGGTGACTGGTACCGGGTTTGATGCCATACAGTCTGCTTCCCTAGTTGTCTCTCTGGTGGGCGGTAATGGTGAAAACTACAGTTTGAGAGGGGTAAGTCTACCAAGAGATCTCCCACCACCCTGTTTCTAGCATACCTTGTATACATTCAAGGCTCGAATATACATGGCAAAGGATCGGAAGTCCATAATACATAAATATGAGATTGCATGCCCCATTTATACAGGGAATTTTGAGTGTTCCACGAGCGCTCCTAAACCCCTCTGAACTCAGTATGAATGGACAATCAGGCCCTTTAGCACCCAAAGTTATGACCTCTCAAAGCTAGGCTTCGGAGCACTTCTGAAGCACTCTAAACTCTGTATAAATGGTCACCAATTTTTAGAGTACTCCTGGGGCCCGTTTCATAAAACTTGTCATTAGTGACAAGTTGTCATAGATAATATGACAAGCTACTGAAACCCTTGCGTCTGATCTGCCTTCTCCCCACCCAAGACATGCATTGGTGAATGATTTACAAGGCATATATGTATCATTCGTGTTCAGTAGAGTAATCAATTAGTTGTGTGTCAATCAACAAATACTCTCTAATGGTATTAAATGTATGTCTCTGAGTCATCCATTAAAATATCATTGTGTAAAGTACTATCCATCTGAAAATGAAATAGATGATTCCAAATTGGTAGCAGCCATATTGTTATTGCTGTTGGATGGGGGGAGGGGGAGGAGAGAGATTAAGCCAAGTTAGCTGGAGTAAGAAAAGGCCTCGACTCTTCTGTTTGAAGGAATAGAATTTTTGATGTTCAAACTTCAAATGTCAAAATTAAGTTAGACGTACTCTATCATGATTGGAATATAAAGAGGGATAATATTTGCAGCTACTTCCAGCTGATGGAATGGCAATCATTCTTTTGAATGTAGCTTCCATATTTTTTTTTTTCATTTTTGCATATAATTGTAAAGAAATGACTTTGTACATATTAGGCAGGAGAAGGGCGATGGACAATTCACCCAGTGTGTTTTTGTATGTTCATCTTTGCTTTTGTTGGGTATCCAGCCTTGTTATCCAAACAACGCCACCACCATCACCTGCACCTCCCCAGCCATACCCACAGCGGGCCTTTACAATATGGCCCCGGGCAGTCGTAGGAGACGGGCCACCGAAGTAAGTGAGATGGCCAGAGGGACCATGACTTTAATCCTGGATGGACACAACATCACCTTGGACAATGAGTTGGTGTACTATCGCAACCCAGTCTATGATGCATTCGAAGATGGAGTGGTAGACTATGGTGAAACCATCGTGATCAAGGTGAGTCCACTGAACAAAATTTGATACTTTCTTTCTATTGCCCTCCTCTTTTTGTTTGGCACATCAAGTGTAATTATGTGTAGTAGCTGATAATTGAAGCAAGTCTTTGCATGAAACATGACTGTTGAGTGGAAAGCAAAAAGCCATCAAGTTTTTGAAAGGGATATTGTACTTTCAGTGCAACTTGATCACAAACACATTATCATGTTCACCATGAGTCATCTTATTAATTTGCAGAGCCCATATTTGTATGGTAGACTTTGATAAATGCACATGCACAGACACAAAAGTGTAGCTCACCGTTATAAGGGAATGAGTTCTGAAGGAGAGTGACATTTAATTTATAAAATGGATGTCAACCATCCATGGCAGTCATGTACAATGGGTATAACATTTTGTACATACACTGTACTCTATATAATTTTCAAAATACACTTCTACCATGTCTGTGGTGCACTGAATCGTGATATGACATTAGACATTAAAAATTCACCAAATACTGCACTGTACATGCCATAGATAATTTTGTAGAAACTAATAATCAATACTTTCCAATTTAAAGTGATACCATATAACATTGGGGCACTTGGCTAGTCAAACCATGCATATGTATTGTCAGCATGCAGAATTTACAGTAAATTATGTTTGTTTGTTTGTTTATTTTCTTCAACCTTATATTACGATAGCACCACTTTCTAGTTTGATAAATTTTGTGATAACTTTGCTGAATGTTTAACTTGCAAGCTATGAAATGCAGTCTTTCCGAATGTCAGCCTCTTCACCAAAATGGCACCTGAACTAGGAAGTTTGTATTTGGCAAATAATGTTTGCAGACCATTCATAAGACCCATTATATTGCTCTCTCTGTCTTCATGTCTCTGTGTCCACCTGTCTCTGTCTGTCTGTCTGTCTGTCTGTCTGTCATTCCTTCTCTTTCTCAACACATTGATGCCCACAGGGAAAGTATTTGAATGCTGCAAGCACCAAGGAAGATGTAGTTGTTGAAGTGGGCATTGATAATGGTACGATTTTGAGTCTTGGGCCAGAGGTGCTGCTCTTCACACCACCCCCGAAGCAGCCGCAGCTCAGGACCGATAACAACAGCACAAAGAACATGCCTCTCGTTGTGGTAAGTCTTGACTGTGCAGCATATACATGTAGAGAATATCCATCATTCCTCACACAGTACGTTTCATTTTGTTCCTTTATTTATTCTCAGCTCATGCTTCAGCCCTAGGACTGTTCTTTCGCAGGCCATGCAGATGAAAATACAGCACAAATACAAAACAGAAATGCAAAAAAAATAGACGTTAAGAATCAGATAAACACTCAGATGAATGGATTGATCAAACTACTAACACATAAAAACAATGAAACATATAGATTGTATGAGCTTGATTTACGTTTTGCTCTGATATTATTGTGAGTATCTTTCACTTTTGCAAGTGGAAATCCAGTAGCATGAATTTTGCAAGGTTGGTGCACGCTGAAGCAGACATTTCCTGTCCTGTCACATAATGTTGCTTTTACTTGTTATCATGTCTTCCTCACAAGTTCCTTTGAGTTGTGACAATGTGCAGTGTGAGCTGGAATAAAAGAAAATTAGTTGTTTGTCTGAGCACATTTCATACAAAAAAAAAAGAATTCAAAACTCTGAAGGGAGCAGAAAACATGCAGTGTTTTCATAATGAACAGGGGAGTCAGATTTTGCAAATCTTGTGTTTGTGGAAATTGGAGGCAAGAAAGGCCCTGCTAATATCTTCCAAATCAATTCTAATTCCTGTCTTATCATACAGTCATTGATGTCAGCATTTTGCTCTGTCTTATATTCATATTCAGGCGAAACAAGTTACACTTTGTTGGAATGGAAGAAAAACTTTTTTACCGCATTTGCATATCATGGGAAATGTTAGCGATGCAACAGGATTCATGTGCTTTGTGGTCTGCATTTGGGTTTGTGACAGATGTAATACAGTGTGGGGACATGTATTAACCCGTTGAGGATGAGTCCCGAGTATACTCGGGCAAGTGTCTATGGGAAGTGCGTGTTGTAGCAAAATCAGCCCGTCCTCAATGGATTAACAGACAGTGTGGATTTGACAAACAAAGGAAACCATAAGCTGATAACGAGGACGATTGGTTGTTGCCACGTAATTGCGGGATCCTGTTCAAGACGAACCCCGTCATTAGAGAGGTCAATCACTGAGTGTGGTTCCCATTGCGGCTGGGTGTTTTGTTTTTTGCCGGCAGCGGGGGGAAAGGAAGTGATTCTACCGCCTGCTTGCGTGATGGTCACACTCTGCTTGTTTTAAATCTGCTGACAGCCATTGTTGTGATCTTCAAAGCAGCTGGCTCGTTTGTTTTGAAGGCCGTTCACTCTACAAACTTGGGTCATGTGGTGGTTGAATGGGGGGCCCCTCTTGAACCATGTCCTCTAATTATATATGAGGAAGTACTTCCTGTGGGAATAACCTAGTAGCTTTGTTTGATCTACAATATGAGTTATGCGGCATCATAGCACCATGATTGATGATGGCAATCACTACCCCTATTGAGCGGCATATACATGTACAGTGTGTTCCCAAAAAAATTACAACGGGGCCCTCCGCAATGATATCTTTAAAAATAGTTAATCAATCTAAATACAAATTCAGGGTATGAAATTATAACTCATTGCCCACATCTTGCAGAAAACCCCACTCGATTTGCTTCACTGGTCAAAGAGAAATACGGAATTTTGTAGAGGATGTCGGGAATCTCTTCTGTCCAAGTTCTGTCTATTATTCACACACAAGATTATCGAAATGCTAAACTCGGAAGAATCCGATTCATGACATGCTTTACAACAATCCACATTTCTCTGTGACCTCTTATCCAAATCGAATGGGGATTTCTGCGAAATAGAGCTAAGATGTTCTATTTTAAGACCCTGAAGTAGCATTTTAAAAATGAAATCATATTGGGCGTTATCAATGAGAAAATCTGATTGTAATTTTTGGGGGACATACTGCAGTAAGTCGCCCAAAAAATTACAATAAGATTTTCGAATTGATAACACCCAATATGATCAACCTGTCTAAGTGCTACTTCAGGGTCTTAAAATATAACATCTTTAGCCCTTTTTTGCAGAAAACCCCATTCAATTTGGTTAAGCAGTCACAGAGAAATGTGGATTGTTGTAAAGCATGTCATGAGTCTGATTCTTCCAATTTTAGCAATTCAATGCTCTTGTGTGTGAATAATAGACAAAATTTGGACAGAAGAGATTCCCGACATCCTCTACAAAATTCCTCATTTCTCTTTGACCACTGAAGCAAATCACATGGGGTTTTCTTTAAGATGTGGGCAATGAGTTATAGTTTCATACCCTGAATTTGTAGTTAGATTGATTAACTATTTTTAAAGATATCATTGCGGAGGGCCCCGTTGTAATTTCTTTTGGGACATACTGTATATGATTATATATATGCACCACAGATGTTATGTTGTAGGTGAAATATTTTCATATTTTAAAGTCTGGTTCCATTTCTCTTAAAGTGAATATCAATATATCAAGAGTGAATGATCACATGTGTGATGGTACGAGATTTCAGGCCAGGTGAAAAATTCAACATTCAATGAATGAATTGCACCATTGAAGACTATACATGGTTTGTTTTATGCAACACCTCACAGATTCTTGAATTAAGTTCAGAAACGACATCCATTTTTTTTTTTCATGAAAGGCAAATGAGTAGCACATTCACAGTCGGTTGCATGTATTAACCCTAAACAGGCTGGGCTTTTTGGGGTGTTCTGAGGCTGGGGGACTTTTTAGGATTAAACCGATTGGTTGAAGTTATTTACAGGACTGTTGAGTGCCAGAATGCGCCTTTGTAACTGTAATGTGTGCAGCAAAGGTTTGTTTATTGTGACATCAGAGTCATGCAATGAAACAAAACCATGAATTGATCCGTGATTTAAAGATGGGAGTCAATGGAAGTTGATGACATCACCCATGCAATATGGGTGACAGCGACAATGTGCAGTAGTATGTCATGTGATGAGCAATCAACCAATTGGATAGTACAATTCTTTTAGGTGTTGTATAATTGGAACTGTAATGCATGGTAGTGGTGGTGATATTTATGGCAATATTAGCAGTAGTTGTAACAATAATGGCTTGATATTATGATAGTCATAGCAGAAGAAGTAATAACAAAAGTTGTAGTGGAAATACAAGTAGTAGGAGGAGGAGACGGCAGTGGTACACCTGTAGTAGTTATAGCATCTGAAGTATGGTAGTAGTTGTATAAATGGTGGTAAAAGAAGAAATAGACACAATAGTCTTTTTTTTTTTGAAAGAGAGATGACTGTAACAATACAATGCTTTGCAGAATAAAGTTATTGAAATGGCAATACCTACAGTGTATAAGCACATCTTCAACAAGCCTCTACTTTGGTCACACGTACATTGTATACCTACCAGGTGCGACATGGGACTTCACATGTCATTGGCTACATTGACTACTCCAAGGTCAAGGACAACTCCATGATGACCATGATCATCATCATCAGTGCCATCGGAGGCACCATCGTCATCATCGTCCTCATCTTCATCTGCCTCTACTTCACCTCCAAGAGGAACTTCAAGAAGGAGCTGGCCAGGGTGGAGATTGCAATGGCCGAGATGGAGGACACATTCAAGAATGAGGCCACCAAAGGTACTTTGTAACAGGGGGAGGGAGGCAGAATTTGAATAGGTGTGTGTGTGTTGATGGGGGGGGGGGGGGGGGGGGGGGAGGAGGGGTTGCCAATTTATGTAGTATTTATGGTAAGTGTTTTAGGCAAGTTATGTATAATCTCAAAGCCATCAGTTAGAAGAATTGAAAATACCCTAGCCAGAAATCAATGGAAAGTGACTTCAGATTTTGAAAAGTTGGATCACATGTAATGCAGGATGCAGAGTGGTCTTTCATTTCAAGGAAATGAAATTCATAAATAACTGTGAAATGTAATAGGTCAAGAGGTAACATAAGATTATGAGTACAAATTTCTTATCAAAAGTAGCTGAAGAGGCTGTCTTTTTTCCTCCATGTTTTCATGGCAATTTTAGGGGGGGGGGGAAATGCAGACTTCTTCAGAATTTCCTTTGCTATATGATATAGCAGGGCTTTTTAGAAGTTTTGGTGGCCAGACATTAAATTTTTAGTGGCCCCATGCTTCTGGGCCATCACTAATGTTGAGCCCTGCCTATAGAGAGATTTTTTTACACTGTCTGTACAACTCTTCTTTAAAGTGGCACAGTCCACAGAGGATAGAGAGAGAGAGAGAGATGGTGGGATGGAGAGAGCAGCCATTTTGTGATGCTGTTCTGCCCTTCTATCCCCCATCAGCTTTCATCGACATCCAGCAGGACATGACGGGCATCAAGGACCAGCTGAAGGACCTGGGCGGCATGCCATTCGTCAGCAGCCAGGACTACGTGCGCAACATGCTCTTTGTTGGCCAGGGCATGCAGCCTCTCACCGTCGATCCTCAGGTGAGAACCTATGTCGAGTCAGATCAGGCAAGAACTGGAGGGATGAGCTTCAAACATGCATCTCAGTGATTTTTTTTTTCAAATACACATTTCTTTTAATAGGTTTAATTACATGGCAAGCAGAAATGTTTAACTTCACATCATAATTGAGAAGTTAATAATCAGGTGGCATACTTTGACTAGCTTGCATTAATTATGAATTTATTTGTTGATAGGTATTTTTTCATAGCTAAACCTGTGATGGTTCCAGTCAAGAAAAATGCTAATTTTTGTAACCATTTATATACTTTAGGCTGTACGGTTTGAAGTATGAAATATAGGATGCATATCTGTAATATATAAGTTGTGATATCTGCATGGTACCAGACCAATAGTTTTCTGGCCTCTTATGTTTTTATTGCAATTGATTGACAAATTGGCTTTCATTGACTTAAATAAAGGAGAGATCATTCAATATTTTTAGAAGTAGCCACGAATAAATCATGGACAGACATGCTCAGGTTGATTACGAACCAATAATCTCCTGATCACCGGACAGGCATTCAAGAGACTATCGAACTTTCGCCAACAGCCAGTACTGGCTCTTCTCCCTTAAAGCAGCAGGTTCTGCATATTTATTCAAATTTATAAGTTCTTGCATTGAGTTATTTTATTGCAGCTGGTTGACAAATCATTGTGTTTGTTTTGTGTTGTCTCTTTCCCTTTTGATCAGTCTTTTATCGTTAATAAAGTTTGTGTCATTGATTTCTGCATGTCATGCACAGAATAAGAAGTGTTAGCCTAGTTTAAGGCATCAGCATACTTGACTTCAAATTCTCAGTTCATTCTAACCAAGGGTTTATCAGCGGTGTACAGTAATATGTATCTTTATGTTGACATGCATGCTTTTGTCGTTCTGAAATTTGGCACAGCTTCCCGAGGAGAACCTCAAGAAGGCGATGACAGATTTCTCCAAACTGCTCAACAACAAGGACTTCCTCTTGGTCTTCATACGCTCCCTTGATGAGGACAAGAAACTCCAGATGAAAGAGAGGTACATAGGCTTGTGTATTCAAAGCTGGAGAAAGTTTTAGTGCTGCTCTTGCTACTATTGTGCTCTGTCTTTTGGTTGTGATGCTTGTGGTGATAAGTTTTTGGCAGTTGTGTAGAAATGGTTTGCTGGTAAAAAAAAAGAAAAGATAAAAAAAAAAATGATAAAGGAGAGATACCAGTAAAAACAGGATTCCTTTTCTTTTCTCCTTTTTTTTTTACTGTATATCAGAAAGTGTATTGAATCATAATGATATATATTGAGTGATTTGACGGAAAGGCTTAGATAGGATGGGCGAAAGATTTCTGCTTTTGTATAGCACAATGTATTTGAAAAACATGATATATTGTGTGTAGTTGATGCCATTCACTGACCTGACTTGTAGTCATCGGAGATTAGCCCTAACTAGGACAGTGCCTCACACATTACTTTCAGTGCCTGTGACATGAGAACGACCCTGTTGCTGACTTTGAAAATGGAATGTTTGGCTATGTTGTTATAGAACATTCTATGAAGTGACTACTCACATGATTTCTACTCTTCTTTTTCAGGCAAAACATTGCATCGCTGCTCACAGTTGTGCTCGTACTGGAAGGAAAGCTGTCGTATCTAACAGAGTAAGTAGTAGATATTATTTGACCATAATGTTTTTTGTGCTTCAGTCTGACATAATATTGCTTGATATTTATTTCTTTTTGTAATCAAACTACAGTTAAATTGTTAATGTTTTCATACTTTGTGGCACCTTAAATTACATTCAGTAAACTTTGCTTGAATTGAGGTCCTTGGGACAGGAGGAAATGCCCCAAGAGGGAAGGGGTATTGAACCTCGCCAGGGTCAAATGTGTTTGATTCCTGCATGATTATTACCTCCGCCAAGGGAGGGGGATAAATGTTTTCATCTGCATTCTTGTTTGTCCATGTGCAAAATAACTCAAAAAGTTGTGAACGGATTTGAATGAAACTTACAAGTCAGGTTGAGAATGACACAAGGAACAGATGATTGAATTTTGCTTATGTTTCAGGAATTTTCATGGATTTTATGAAGGATTTTCAATATTTTGGCAGTTAGGGTCAATGAACTTAGGAGTTCAAGTTGCATATTTTTTATGGTTTGCATATACACACCAAAGTGCATGCTCTAGTTTCTACTAGGGTGAGGCGCGCTGCGCAGCTGGAAGTTGATGACATAACAAAAGGTTTTTATATTGGGAAATTGGGTAATTTTCAGCATGCATATGTATGGGTGGAAATCACTGACCTCTATGGAAGAACAAGATCAATGGTAGAATTGAGCTTGAAAGTACTTGGCGGAGGTCTGTGCTTTCAGAGTGCTTCTGTGGTTACTTTTTTTCTTTACATGATACCCTCATGATTTGGTGAAGAGGAGAGAGCAAGATGGATGTGATATTCCCTTCATATGTATGTTTGTAGGGTGATGCTAACATTGATGCTGGAGGAGATCACAACCGCTGCGGACACTGAGCGCTACCGACAGCTCTTCAAGCGGTAAGTTTGACAAGCCAGTTTGTCTGTGTGTGTGTGTGGGTGCGTAGAATATCATGATTTTGACAAAACAGTTGTCATGCAGCCCATCAAGGCTTAGACAATCGTCTTGATTTGAAATATAATGCAGACAAGATATTTCACTATTGCTTTCCTTGAAGGAGAATTTGAGAAAAATATGTTGGAATGATGACACATTAGATAGTACAATATGTTACTGCTACTAATATTACTATTAAGGTATTAAAGGATAACGATGATCACGGTGATGATATAAGTTGATTTTCTTAACTCTTTATGTGCCACGTTCGCACGTCCGACTCAGTCGACGGCGTGCCAACTTCGCATATTCTGCTCAACAAACAAAGCCGCCAAAACCGATCGATAAATCGCTAATCAATGCTAATCCTGCGGCACAACGAAAGCGTTTCTCGTGCGCTTGTTCCTCTCATATACAGCTTGCATTCTATGTGGTGATTGACTATCAAGTGGTGTTCCCAACTAGATTTGCTCGTACATTCTAAGTTTCTGTCAAGGTTTTATGTGCAAAAGTCATGCCTTTACAGTAATGTAGCAGCTGGTCATTCAAAAGAAAAATTGAAAATAGATTCGTCATACAATTTATATCGAAACAAAGCTTGGCATTCCTCGTTAACTTTGCCTACTATTATGCCCATCTTAACAGAAAGTTGTAGAAGTTATACAAATTGGAAAAACAGAATTCTTTTTCAAAGCTTGACTACCTTCGTGTCTCAGAATAACGTGGCACACAGGGGGTTTCCACCATGGCACATAAAGAGTTAAACATGCTTGCCAATATGATGATGAGAATGCTGAATGATTTATAGTTAGATACACATGTATGCTAATTCCTGTTGGGGCAACCAAGCCTCGTATCTCAAGAATGTCCAATGTTCGGGAGAGTGAAAAAAACATGGCAACCAAAGCACTATAACAAATAGGATCACCTTTAACATGTCATGGTGGCTTAATTTTGGTTGTAAGCCAGCTAGGGTTTGTGCAGGGCATTTCTTTATATACAAGTTGTAACTGATTATCTGACAATTAATTTTTTTCAAAAAAAAATGTCAAAAGTTGAGATACAAGCTTTTGTCACCCCAAAGATGATATGCAACGTTGTTTATTTATTTAGCAAAGAGCATCAAGTAACATTCTCTCATTCTATTTTTTTTTCCCGGTCGACCTTAGGACGGAAACCATTGTGGAGAAGATGCTGGCAAACTGGATGGCATTGTGCATGTACAGCTACTTGCAGGTAAGCATCCAGAATCACTGTTGCTACCATTCTTGGTTTGCTCTCAGTTTGAAGCAAAGGAAGTCGGTGTACTGTTGGTTTCTTTCATCGTTTCTTTGGAGTTCGCCACAGTGTTTGTAATCTATGCTTCGTTCCGATGTTCAATATTTTTTGTGATGTTCGATATATTTAGCTCACGATGTTACCTGGACAACAAGCATGTGGTGTGTCACAGAAAGAATAGAAATACCCTCTTTTTGTGTTTTTGAAACCACTAGCCCAAGAGTATTAGTTTTAACTGGGACATTTCTGGTAACAAACTGATTTTTTCAGGATAGGTCCAGGAATGTGATTAGAATAACATACTAAAAGTCCTCATAAATCCTCCTCAAACATTTCCCGCAATCCGAGATGGCAACCAAAATAGCCGCAATTTCCTGTTTTTCTCATAACTTTTCAGGTAGGTTTCACCTATACACAGTTTAAATGTCGTAATATTGTTTTGTTACTTGAGGACTCAATATACGACTGTAGTACTTAATCGGAGATTTTGTAACACATAAGTGCTATCAAAACCACTTGAGCTCTTTCTGAATTTAAAATGGTGCCCCAAATGGCTGCCATTTCTTGTTTTTCCTCATAACCCTGCAAAACTGAACCTGAATACGTACTTTGAATGTCTAAATACATGTATGTTTAGAGACATAAGGAAACTAATAAAAGACTTATTCAGATATTTTGAAACACAAAAGTACCAATAAAACCACCCGAGTTCTTCCCGAAAACCTAAGGTGCCCAAAATAGCCGCCATTTTGTTTTATCAACACATTGATGTTTTTAGCCTGTTTCAAGAGACAAAAAAATTCTAAACAAAATAATGTTAGAAATTCAAAAACTCAGACATTCCAGCTGAATGTTTACCCTAAATGTGCACAACATGGGCATAAATTGGGGGGATGGGGGATGCATCCCCCGCTCTTGGAGGAGGGACATGGCCTCTACACTCGTCCCCCTCCCCCCCCCCCCCCAAAAAAAAACAAAAGTTTAAAAAAGAAAATGAAGAAGAAAAAATTTGACTGTAATGATTTAGTCTTTTGTTTATACTGCTATACATTTGATTGATAGTGAGAGCTACACACTATTCAGAGCTTAACAGTATTCTATCTTTTCGGATGTGTTTATTTAATTTTCAAATTGGATGGACCGTTTGCCTTGCTCGCTTGCAAAATATCAACTTAGAGCATGGTTTAGATGTGAAAAGCGTAAAATACCATGGCAGTTCGTACCTGCAATGATGTGGGCCTCTTGGGACCAATCACAAATTACCTACGAAAAATAAAACCGCCAGAATTATACCCCCTCTACCCCCCCCCCCTCCCCATTTTCTGAATCATCGAGCAAACGATGATGACTCAGTCAGGAATATCTACAGGCACCCAGGGATGACCAGGGGTTTCGATCCTACGGGGACAAAGGTTCAGTTGCCTCCCTCCCCATGAAAAATATTGAGGGCAAACATATCGTTTTGCCCCTCCCCCATAATATCCGAGTTGGTTTATTGTCCAAATATTCAACAAGAAGTATATGCACCTTATCATTGAATTGCAATCATAAAAAATGCAAAACCTCCCTTGCTCGGCCCCTTTCCATAGACTTTATACGCTTTTGAGATTGACAAATTTGTGAAAAAAAGTGTGCACCAGATTTTTCACTTACAAAATGCATAAGTTTTCTCATATTGGAG
Organism: Diadema antillarum; assembly: GCF_040938485.1. Taxonomy (NCBI): domain Eukaryota; kingdom Metazoa; phylum Echinodermata; class Echinoidea; order Diadematoida; family Diadematidae; genus Diadema; species Diadema antillarum. The sequence continues at coordinate 200,653 of NW_027271124.1, read as the reverse complement.
GGTGATATGCCCTTTCCAACCCTTTCGCCACTCGGTTCCCCTACATAAATTTAATACCCCTTTCGTTAACGATTTCCCAAATATTCTATCAAATATGTGTAAATAATGTAACTATTTCATTTCAATCCTGAAAGTGCAAAAGCTCCTTCTTGTTGGAGGGGTTGGGAGATACAGAGACTATGAATTGACTACTCTTTGAGAATTGAAAATGTTCTCAATATAATACCAAAGGTGCACCACCATTGAATGATGATCATAAAGCTGCAAAAACTCTGTCGTGTGGGATTGGGTTTCCCCCCTCTCACATCCTCCTCCAGCACATTGCCTAGACTGTACAATAACTATTATAGTCTTTTTTTTTTCTGCTTACACTTTTAATAGAAACAAAAATTTAATATTTCATCAACAGTTTGCACCATAACTTAGATTTTCAGGTGTGGAAGTAAAAAATCTCTCTCATGTGGGAGGGTGTATCACCGTCCACCCCCTCCCCCACATATTTCCCTAAATATATATTTTTCTTACTTTCATGATAGAAACAAATATCGAATATCTCACCAAAAAAGTGCACTATATCTCTCAATTTCAAGTTTGGAAATGTAAAAAACTCTTTGTGTTGGAGGTGGTGTCCCTCTCCATGTACAAATAAGTATATGAGCGTCATACAGTCACTGATTTCTATATACAGTGGAAACTCGATATAACGAGATGGTCGGGACCGAGTCGTTTTCCTCGTTATAGCTGATATCTCGTTATATCAGTAGGCATAAAAGAAAGCATAACATAAAGACATTAATTTGCACATGTGGGACTACACATCATCTTTCAATAAATACTGATCACTTGGTAATGTGTGTGAGGTAATTACTCACCTTTATGGGTAAGAATATGTTTTTTCGCCAATGAGATCCGATATCAAGAATGTTTTTCTTTGTAGATGTTTAAATTTGTAAATCTAGAAAGCTTGCGATTGTGTGAAGATCGTCTGTGGATTGGTATGTGGTTATGGTATGGGTGTGTGTTGTGTGTGGAAATCTTGAATATGGTCTGCACAATGCTGTGTGTGTGTGTGACACATTCTGTATGTACATTATGACTGCGTGTGTGTGAAGATGGGGAATTCCCTACGTAGAAAGCCAATCACAGCATCAGATTGCCTCACACTTGCTGAACGTCATGATGATGTCATGTATACGGCCGTCCCACCACATTTTCTGCATCTATCAGTGCGCACACATACACACACATACACGTACAACATGCGGTGCTAGCTTTAGAGTGGACTGAAGAAAATAAATATGTGTGTACAAGACAGTTTTTGGCGCATCGAGCTTTACAATCTCGGAACATGGTAGCACAGGCGAAGTAAAGCTTTATCCGAAGACATTTTGCTTTACCTCGCTATAACAGGTTTGACTGGCTATGTTTTTCTTTGTTTGGAAATCACAAAATTTATCTCGTTATAGCAGTTATTTCGTTATAGCCAATCTCGCTATAAGAGTAGCATTTTACATAGACTTGTGTGGAAGGAGATTTGGGACCGGGAAAATTTCCTCGTAATAACCGATATCTCGTTATAGCAGTGTTCGTTATACCGAGTTTCCCCTGTATTAATTATTTGATCTACATGAAATGAATAAAATAACTTATAATCACGATATTTCCAGGTCAAATGATAGGCTTCTCCACAGAAATTCACTGTCATGTGATATTACACATTACTTTGTAGTACATGTAGACACTAATTTTGAACATGTATACAGCATGGATACCAAAAAGAATAGTTTTTACATTTTCTTCCAAAGTGATAGTTGAAAGTTTCAAATGGAACTCACCTCATGGTAGACATACATTGTAAACTGCATCTTGTTAGTAGAAAAAAAAAGGGGCAGCACTGAAATGTTCATCTCATGTGCTTGAGGTGACAAAAATAGAACATTTGGAAAAAAATGTTGCCCTGTCTGTTAAGTAATAATACTGATGGTGAAATGTTTGCCTTGTAATAAGCACATCCTAGTAGATCCTCACATTCAAATGTTTTATTTTCAATTTGTATACTGCATGCATGAGAACTATTTTATTTAATAAAAAGATTGTTGAATGCTTTCAGGATGAAATATTACATGTTAATCAATAACTGATATGTACAGTATTTACGTAATAGTGAGATAAAATTGTTAATTTTGGATTTTGGGAAGAGCTCAAGCCATTTTATTGGTACCTGCGTGCTTCAACATCTCGTAATATGTATTTTATTGAGTTTCTTGTGCTTGAAAACATATATTTAGATTTTGTATTTGGAAAACTTGATTGAAAAGTTACAAGAATTTCAGGAAATGGCAGCCATTTTGGATGCCATCTGGGATTGCAGAAAATGCACAGCTTGTTACCAGAAATGTCCAGGTTTAAGCCTATTTTGACTTAATGCTCTTGGCCTACACATTGAATTCTTACAAGTGCATTTTAACACCTGCACAGAGGTAATGCCTGCTTTGAAATTATCCCAAAGAGGCTCTCATTGTGAAGTTAATTGTTTTTTTTTTTTAAAGTCATATCAACAAACAGACCTCCCCAACAAAAGTGAATATTAAAAAAAGGCGATACTGAGCAGGAAAAAAAAAGAAGAAGACAATGCTGCACTGTACTTTGGTACTATCAATCAATTCACTTCTCCGTAGGTGACTGAGGCAGACATGGATCACACTCTATCATGCTATCAAAAGTCTCCTGTTGTGGTGTTTGCAATAACACAGTTACAGGGTCCAAATTTATGATGAAATCAAGTCCATTTTGCAGAACAATGCATCCCCACAAGCGCACAGTTTGTCACATGATCATACTCTCTTTGATCTCTTCATGTTCTTTTCTGCTGTTGTTGTTTTTTTTTCCACTCTTGCTCTTGGTTTTGGAATCTGTCTGCTGTAGCTCTTTATTTATCGTCTGTATACGTGTATCTGACTCTCGTTCTCGATCTCAACTTACATATTTCCCCCAATGTACACATCTTGTTATTCCTCCCCGTAAATAGAAACATGTGGCGTACCCTCTCTACCTGCTCTACCAAGCCATCAAGTTCCAAGTGGAGAAGGGTCCCGTCGACGTCATCACTGGCCACGCCCACTACTCTCTCAACTATGAGTACCTGCTTGACGAGGATGTCAATTTCCATGAAGTGGTAAGACGCTAACTTTGATGACCACCTCGCTCACTACAAAACCTTTTGAAGACATTCTGGTGTAGTCGCTACCCATTATGAAGTGTCTTTTGTTGTTGACAGCAGTATGTGTGTATGGAATTGTTGTATGTTTTCCTGGGATGTTGTCAGTGTTAGGTAGATGTATTCGAATGCACTGGTATGTAGTGTCATGATTGGCCCACTTCTTATTCGTAATGGATGTATTTGTAAAAATGGCTCATTTTATACTGTAGCACCTCTATCTGTGTGTGAAGCTCAACTGTGGTACTGAGCCTATTTGAAGTGTTCATTCTCATGCTTGCACTTTGTAAGCTTTTGGACTGCTGCAGATTGAATGAGCTGAGCAGGATAGCATGTAATGTGACCAAAGAGTGAACAGTGGTGTAAAAGAAAGAGACAAGTTCAACATATAATCAGAAAGACTATTATGAGAGAAATACTTGGGCAAGTGTACTGATCAGTAGCAAGTTTGTTGTGAGCTTAGATTGTTCCATTCTCTACATTGAGCTAATGAGCAATTGAAACTCTAGTTTACCATACAGCGACATAATTATTACCAATGGATAGCTCCCTGTCTCTCTCATCACCAAGGTGATGACACCAGAACTCGCCGGTCTCCCTGATTTTACAGGGGACTTCCTGAAAACAATGAGATTTCGTTTTGAGTGGATAAAGAGGATATGAAAATCTCCCTGATTTAAGAAGTAATGTACTTTTGCTCATTGAGCTACCTATAGCAATGGCAGATCTGTGGGGGTGTAACCCCCCCCCCCCCCCCCATAGGCTCATAATTGTTTTGTTTTGTTTTGTTTTGTTTTGGTGTTGTAGGGGTTTAACCCCCCCCCCCCCCCCCTCCCTTTTTGAGAGTTATCTTTTTGTTGTTGTTGCTTGTTAGCCAATTTTGGGAGAGAAGTGGCACTCAAAAATGTTATGATTTTTTTTTTTCTTTTCATGACTCAAACTTAACCTCCTCCATCCTTGGAAAAATGCTAGATCCGCCCCTCTGTATTTCTAAACACATTTGGGATCTCCACTGGCAGCTTTGTGGACTCTCCCTGATTTTTGATGCTTTAAAGATAGCTGCACTGTGACAACTATCTTGCTGCACTATCACTGTAAATCTGCCACACCCTGTCATCTTACCTCTACCACACTGTTTTCCTGTCCTCCTGTAGAACCTCCAGGTGGAGAATCGCCTCCAGGAGATGGAAAACAACATGGTCAAGGTTCTGAGTGTGGACACCATCACGCAGGTCAAGACCAAGATTCTGGACGCGGTCTTCCGCAACAAGCCCCTCTCTGCCCGCTATATCACCTTGGATGTAGACCTCGGTAAGGGTTGAGAGCGAAGCAGGACAGAGCAGTGTAGAACAGAGTATATTGAATTGAAGTGGAGTTGTTATCGTTAATAGCAAAATCTTTGCTACCTATTGACAGGGTCTAGATTCAAGTATATGGAGTTTGAATGAGAAGAACATTTTCACACAAAAACTGTAAACATCAATATTTTCACACGAATAATTTTTCGTGCTTAATGACTTGAATTTGCCCTGCACAATTGTCAACCTATCAAAAATGTGCAGAGAAAATAGTGAAGATATTTTTACTGGTTTTAGAATCCATGCTCGACAAAAGTAGCGCAAATTATGTGAAAATTAATGTACCATGAAAATTTCTGTGTTTATGGTATGACAGAATTGAATTCATACATATTCCTAGTTTCCATTGACACCAATGCAGATGGTCTCATTACCCATTACCATGTTCTAAAGATTATGATTAATCTTTGCATTTGTTTTTCATTACAACATGAAGAGAGAATGAGATGGATGGTAGTAATGAAGAAAAAGATTACGAAATGTATCATCAGAAAGACTTTTGATACCAATGAGATAAATCTGATATGAGGTATCTATTTTGGTATATTCATTTTTGCTAATTTCATGAGTCAATTGATAGTGTCAAAATCAACAACTTGCAAAAATATTGCCTCCCATGATACAAATGTTCTATAATCATCTCCATGGTGAAATATCACAAACTTTCCTCCTGTAAAGGGATAGCACGTATTTCTCATTTCATCACTGAAGTTCTCATTTGTGAATGTAACCACAAACTTGTCTTACTCTTTCCTGTTTGCAAAATATTATACTCGCAAGGTATATGGCATATAGTTTTTGATGTAAGTTTCTGATAGCTGTGCCAGGTTGTTAAAGCATTGCGGGATCTTCTTAACATTACATTATCTATGTGCATTTCTGCTCTTTACCCGGACTCTTTCAGTCTTGCGGAGTGGGAAGATGGGCCAGCTGGTTCTCCGTGACACTGACAACACCACAGAGAAGCCAGATGTCAACCGATGGGCAAAAGTGAATACCATCAGCCACTATGCCGTAAGTTTGGACCGACAGTCTCCTTTATCTCTAGACTACTAGCCCTTTGCTGCTTTGTTCCGTAAATGATTTGTAATGTGCATGTCAGAAGTGGCATCCAGTATCTTGCATCAGTCTTCAATTTCTGCAAATTACAAGCATCAAAAGGTTATTTTATTGGGCTTTGTGTACATTTATGTCATGTTTGTAATGTGGTCCTTATTTTGTAAGACTATTTTTATGGCCATTGCGTCTCTGATGTGTATTTGTTTGTTTGTTTTTGAGCAGGTTATATTCATCTATTTATTGTTGTTTGTTTGTTTGTTGTTGTTTTGTGTGTGTGTGTGTGTGTGTGTATGTGTGCAGATTTCAGATGGAGCTACAGTGTCGTTGGTCAGCAAGCAGATCAACCCCAACGCCAGCCTGGCCACACCTCTGGATGAGGACACAGAGCTCCTGGCTCCAAGCCGTAAGTTAAAAACCAGAATTCGAGAGAAGAACTGTAGCATGTCATTTTGTCACTTCATGTAAGTCATGGCTTTTCCTCTTTTTTCCCCCTCCTTTTTTTCTTTTACTTTTTGAGGCCAGTTGACCAGAATTTGTTGAATTTCTTACATTTGTTGGAAGTTTTGCAAGTGCCCGTTTTGTTTGTTTGTTTGGGGTGTTTGTGTGTTTGTTTCTGTGTGTGCTTATCACTCTGACTGTGTGCATCTCTCAACAGCGCTCCCAAGTCCAAAACGTGGACCTCCTATGACAAACACAAATGTGGAGAGTGATCTGGAAGAGGGGTTCCAGTTCTACCACCTGGTGAGACAAGCCATCATCCCTTACTAGGTCCCTCACATTGCAACAGTCACATACAATGTACATATGTACCTTGCTGGTATTTTCTTGACCACAAAGCCACCATCACTTATTCAAAGAGCCTTGTAACAAGGAACAATTTCCAGAATTTGTAATTGCTTGTGATAAGATGAAATGTTTTAAAATAGACAAAATACCACAAATCTCATTGACTGATACACACACACACACACACACACACACGCACACACACTTGCACAAAAGAATATTTTGGATTGATTTCAGTTATTGGTACTCAAAATTGCTTCTTGAATTGATCAGTGACACAGTGTATTCAGTGATATTCACTGAGACATCAGCTGACTTTTTTTCTCTGGTTTCTTGACAATGTGAAGATCACAGAGCTTTTAAGGTATGTTGTATGAGAGGATCTTGAAATGTCTTGAGAGAACATACACGGTTCAACAGTTTGAAAATCATATGATCTTTCTTTCTTTCTTTCTTTTTTACAATTTTTCAAACTATCTGAGTGAAGGGATATACTACAATATTCTAGGTCTGCCCTAAAAAGTGGCTTTCTGTCCAAAGAGCATTAATGAACACTATTGCACAAGTTTTAGGTTTTCCGTCTTGGCTACAACTGTCAGAATACTTTAAGCTCATATAGTTTGTCATAATATTAGCCCCAATGATTTCCTTCTCTTCAAAATCCCTTCTGTTGCCATGCATGCAATGTCACATTCTTCAAAAGATCCCAGCTACAAAAAACATTTTTATGGATGCACATGTCCCTTTTTGTTTTGCAGTCTCCACTGTTTGAAGATGATGCCTTTAAGAAGAACAAGAAGGGCCTCCGCAATTCCTCCAACACAGGCCCAAGGATCAAGCATAGAAAGATTCGGGAGATCTACTTGAGACGGCTGGTTTCTACCAAGGTTTGGACTTTTCCCCCTTTTCCCCTCATCCACTTTCACTTTGTTTTCAACCCCATGTGTGAGGTTCTGGAGTGAACTCATACACTTGAAGATTCTTGACACAACATGAAGCAGTTATATCCAGTATAAGGTATCATCAGAGACTGTTGGTCTTTTGTAAGACTGATCCCAACCGAAAACATCTGCAATAACTTAGTACAAAAAGCAGACAACAACAAGGAATGAATACATATAAGAAAACAAATTAAGGCACATAGAACAAAGCTAAAAAGAATTTGAACTTCCTTATGTATATGAAGTGTTTCTACTTCTTGTAAACATAGCAATTCCGGCAATTCCGGCAAATCATGCAATGGCTACTGGTCCCCATTGATTTGAGGGTGTAAAACTTACAGAAGTCATTTTGTATCCCTGCTCACAGAAATCAATCCAGACGTTTGTGGACGATGTTCTGGCAGTAATGCTGAGAGTGTCAGACGACAGACCCTTTCCCAAGGCACTCAAATATCTCTTTGACTTCTTTGACCGCCAAGCAGACAGGCACAAGCTGAAGGGTGCGGCAGATATGTGGAAAAACAGCTGGTGAGATTTCCAGAAACCGATTATTCATCTTCTTTTATCATCTTTTTTTTTTTTTTTTTTTTTTTGCGTCAGATGTAGAGTTCCTTTCCAAAAGGTGTTACTTTATCTCATTTTTTTTTCTTTTTACAGAAATGTAAATGTATTCTGTTTTAGTTGTCCCATACAGTAAACTCAAAGTACTGAATTTCTCGCGAGAAAACAGAGAAATCTGGTAATGAAAATAAGTCTTGTTCCAAGAGTTGCTAGATCCAACTGGATCCAAATACTGGTAGAACTTGCATGCATGCTTGACTGTATTTTGACTTCAGAGTAAGGCCAGGCTGGCTAGTTTTCCTGCTTGTGTACCTGTCCACATGAAAAAAAAATATATAAATAACAAAAAACAAATTATTAAATTTCTTAAAGAACTGCACATGCCTAGTGTACTCATTCAACACACGCTAAAGGAAGAGCAGACTGATGCACAAGTTACGTGAACAACTTCACAATTTTTCTGCTGTTTACATTTTCATTACAAGAGACCTTGTGAAGTTTCATGCAAAATTCGAAACTTCACAGTCCCAAGTCTTTGCGTGAACTTTCTTGTGGAATTTTGTAAGGTTGCCAGGTAACCAGTGCCCTAACTTTGCAAGTTTTCAAGAGTTTTCAAGCCCAGTGATAATGGCCCTGTTGGTACTGGCTCGTGCATTTCATGTCTTCCTGTACATATGCTGTGCATGATACTCTACAACTACATGTATGAGATAATTAAAAAAAAAAGGGAATTCTTGATATTTGACATATGGATGCTAATCAGATGTGGCGAGGTGTGGTTGAGATGTTATTCTGACCCACTGCAGATAAATTGAAAAATTTTGTAGCAGAAGTATAAAGGCACACCATCCAGGCAATTTCCATCATTGACTGCAATTGCAGTTTATGGAGGAGGACTTACAGGAATTGAGAAGGCTTGGTATAGAAGTGAGCATTACTGAGTAGATCTTTTTAACTAAACCATGACTAGAACAAAAGAACCTTCCCTTTCCCTTAACTCTACTCCCCCCCCCCCCCCCCCCCCAAAAAAAAAAAAAAAAAAAAAAAGGAAATCAAACTCGTACACATCAAAGTAGCACTGTAGGCAGCCAATCTTTTTGTATTTGTCTAATTGCTCCTTCTTTTCTTTCTTCCTTTTTTTTCCCCTTTTTCTGCTGTTCTTTGTTTATCATTAATTTTTTTCCTCGCTCTGTAAATACTCTTCTATTTTTTCTGTGCAGTCTTCCACTGAGGTTCTGGGTGACAGCCATGACCCACCCAGCCTATGTCTTTGACATGCATCAGACCGACACGATAGATGCCTCGGTCAGCGTCCTCACACAGATGCTGGACAATGCCTGCAAGGGAATCGTCCCCAAGTACAGCATCGTAAGTCAGGGGTGCTCCAAGCACACTTGTCCAGGGCAACTAAAACTCACTGTCAGGACGAGTAATTTGAATGGGCATGCGCGTGATTAAAATTTAGGTTCTTTGCCTTGACTCCATGGGTACATAACCATCAATGAATTCTGTTGAGCAGTCCTATGTTGACAGATGAATTATTTGTGGGAATTTCTTTGTCATATTAAAATTCTTTACTCAGATTATTACTAAGTACACTGTATGTCTGTGACATCCATTATGTAAAGGAAGTAGTCATTGTATCCTTTGGCAGCACCTGTTTAATTATGTTCCTTAACCTGACAAAGTCGTAGTACATAGTGTATCAGCTTCAAGTGTAGAGCTAGAGTCTATAGCACTGTGGTAAATACCACTCAGTGGTAATCGCTCATTTATATTTTATTTCATAGTATGCTCTTTTGTTTTCAATACCTGCTGATAAAGTGGAGCCCGTTTGATTGATTGTGCTTGATATGATGTACTTGTGGCAATTTGTTTCGTAGGAAACGTCACCCAGTCGAGTCCTGTATGCCAACGAACTGCCCAATTATATCGAGATGATCCAGACTTTCTACAACGACATCCGTACCAGCTCCAGGGTCAACCAGGATGTGTTGGACATGGAATTCAAAGAAGTGTGTGAGGTAAAGATGACTTGGCACTTCTCCTTGATAGCGTGATAGCACACAGCTACATTTTTGTACCCTCAGTGAGAGACAAATGGTTTGCATTTAGTACAGCATTCAACTCCTCTCGGAGTAGATGCCAATTATCGTTTAGTCTTGAAGAATGAGCTACCCGGTGTGTATCAGGTAATCTGTAACAGTTTGAATTTAGACAACATTTGGCAGTGTCATGTGCAGTGATGGTTGGAAGTGCATGTGTACATGAGAAAAGTATTTTTTAAGAAAATAAATAAATACATAAATTTAGTAGTTCTCCATGGAAAAAACAAAATGCTTGACCTCCATGTTCAGAAAGAATGAGAACGAAATTAATTGAATGCATGTCATTAAAGAACGCCACAGGCAGCTGTGAACCAACACTGAGTGTGTTTGATGCTGCAGTTGTCTCTGTTTCTGTATGATCACAGGATACACATGGAAAATTCTTGCAGAGAACGGTCGATGAAATAGGTGATGGCAATTGAAAGCTTCAAGTGTGTAATTTATCTCTTACTTTGTCAGATTTTCAACAAGCATCTCAACATGATTGCATTTCCAGTATTAAAGATAATCTTCATATATTGTTCAGCATGATTATTATTATTATTTTTTTTTTTTTTTTTTTTTGCTCTACACAGATATTCCAGAATTCATTCAGTCACATAGGGACACTTCATCAGCTGTACCAGCATGCCAGTCAAAGGAGTGACAAGGTGAGAATGCTGTTTTCCAGCATACACAGATCTGCCCCAGAGTATAATGTTAATTTACTGACATTTTATAATCCTCCCAGATGTTTAAGGTCATCCGATTGTAGATTGCTTGTTGTTCCAAAAACGAAGAAATCATGAGGGGATCGGTCATTTGCACATGCTGGACCTTACCTGTGGAATCAGTTGCCTCAAGCAATCCATTACATTTTGAATGTTGACTCCTTTAAAGTTGCCCTCAAGACTCATTTGTATGTAACTGTTTTCCAGTAGAATTGTATGTTATGATTTTTTTTTGACATCGTCATCATTGTGGCATTCATTTTCATGCGCATGTTTGCGTAATACTCATTTTTTTCTACTACGCCTTGAGCACATTAGTTATGTGGAATTGGCTCATTATAAGTACCCTGTATTATTATTATTATTATGACAATAATTTGTACATCTTGTCAGAAATATAAACAAAATGCCCATCAACCAATAAATGCTATTTGAGCATAGATTGGAGTACATGTACCTTTGAATGATACATTGTGTAGTTGTACAACTTGTAAAAAGACGTACATAGCAATCACGGCTGAGCTCAATAGATTTTGACTTTCGCTGACCCCATGTGGGTGCCATTTCATTGTATAACAACAGAGTTCGCGAGCCCATCAGCGCACACTCTATTCAAGATCTCACATCTGATTGATATTTCTCTTTGTTTGATGGCACATGCAGTATGACCATGAAAACGGGATACATGTACTGCTTGACTGCTTTCATACAGGTGGATTACCAGCCTGTCCGCTCTTTGTCGACAGGCAAAAGGAATCTAGTGTGGGGGTCTTTGAAGGTTCCCAGAGAATTGTAGAAGGAAGGGGTAAAGTAAAACATCACTGTAATTTTTGTTCTCTGTCTTGGTCCCACAGCTGGTGGAGGCCCTGGAGGAGGATGAGCAGTGCCAGAGGGCCAACATGGGCTACAAGCTGGAGCAGGTTGGCACCATCCTCGCCGAGGGGGAGGACTAGGGCGGAGCAAGGGGGAAAGGAGGAGGAGGAGGAGGGGACTGCATCCCACCGGAAGGGCCACTTGCCACGCCCTGATGACTGCTGGAAAGGGGTTCTATCCTCTGCCTTCATGACACGCCAGTCTTTGTGGGGAGAGAAGAAAACGGGCGCTGTGAATAATGAGCGCAGAATGAGACTTACCTATTCTGACAACTATGATGCCACTGTAAGATAGGCGAATGATGTTGCACCTTTAAGCGTCGCACCATGTGACATAATTATTCACCATGCACTCCAACTTGTCTGTGAAGTGTACAGTGTAACTACATGTACGTAGGTGTTGTATTTAAAGTATTGGTGATCTTAAGGGCAAAGAACTGTGTCATAAAAGGGATGTGATGTAACTGGTGGAAAGTGTAAGCATGTTTATCGTGGCCAGCACATTCTCGCTCAGCACAGCTTTAAAAGGAAACAAAAACAAAACAAAAAAAGGTTCACTGCTTCTTCCAAGTACTTTGTTGAGTTTAGTGTACATATCAAGGCATGATGGCACAAGCTAGAGGGTAGTGAACAAAACATAACATTTTCCTGTGTATCAAAATTTGCCCGAGGCTCGTGAATGACTTCCCAAGATGTTACACCTATGTAAATATGCATATCAAATGAGGAGGGTGGTTTTTGTGTGTTTGTATGGAGGAAACTGGTTAGACGTCGGTCAAAGAATTGTGGATATTACATGTCATTCATGTTTACTATTGACCAGTGAAACCTGTCGAAAGTTTGTCCAATATGCACATATTGATTGTCACCATTTTTCACTCACATTTGGACTATAATTGCACACAAGTGGATGTCTTTTTTAGACATGTTTTTTTCTTATTCAGCCCATTGTGCATGTGTAAACTGTGGTCTATATTCATCTGAAATCGACACATTCTCGGCTTTTATGCAAGCAAACTCACCAAAAGTGTGTTTTATTGGATATGTTTTTTGTTTCTCTGTCATGTGTAAAATTGCACATGTGTCTGCACTCTTCCATGGAAACCAATTTTTTGTGTACGTTGTTTTGATATAGCATGTTTTGATATGGCCTTTCTCTCTGTGTGAGTCTGTTAAGTATGGTTGTGGGGAGATATATTAGACAAAAAAAAAAAACGCAATTCTTGATTATGGCGATATGTATACGAATCTATCATGTCATCTTCATCACCTTTCTCGATAGTGTTCTATTATATTTTATGAATATCTTCTTTTACCACAAGGGTGAGCATGATGTGAAATCGCATGAAGTTCAGGTGCTTGTAGGAGAAAAATAGAATAAATAAAATTTTGGTTGTGTAGAGTTCTTGGCATGGCGGACTATGGTAATGGCTGCTTTCGACTGTAGCAGAAGTTTGAGGTTCATTTCTATTCTCACTCTTTGTCTTCATAAGTCTTTTCTTTGAATGGAGATTTTTTTCTTTAGCAGGATTATCACCTCAAATTTATGATTTCAGCACTGCAAACAGCATCATGGTATCAGATTTTGGTGGCTTGATTAAATGTAAACATCTCTTGTGGTTTAATATTTGTAGACTTCTAGAATATTGAGCCAGCTGTTGTATTTATATTTTGTAATCATTCTCTTTGCTGTAGGGGGAGACTTTGTCTCAAGTTTGTAGCCGCTAGTGAGGGGAAAAAAAAAATCTCAAAATGAAATTTCAAGCCAAAAAAGCCTTGTTCAAACATGTACCTGAGTCTGTGAAGCCATGCATATTGTGTACTTTGAAGCTAGAGACAGACATAGCATAGAGTATTAGATTGTCTCGTAAGATGTTTGGAGTCGTTTGAACGTGGTCTATATGGAAAGCAAAAAGTAAAAAGTTATGAAATAAGAATAAGTAAGGAGAATGAGGGCATGTGAAGGGATGTGTGTATTTGTGACTGCATATTATGTGTGCACAAAGTGTGAGTCTCACTGCTTGTCTGCGGACAATGTAGCCGTGACACCAGTGTATGCAAAATCTATATGATAGAGCACCTTGTGTATGGACTGATGAATACATCTACTACAAGTTAATTTGTTGTGTTTTACCAAATTTCTTTCAACTCATTTACTCTATAATGTGTTGGTTTGGGTTGTTGATGTTTTTCTTTCGCTTTGTGCTTGTCGCGTTCTGCTTTGTGTGCATGTCATGTTATTGCAATTTGACAGCAAAATCTAGTAGAAACTGAAAGTGGGCCATGCCAGTTAGACTGTGTGATTGGACCAGAGTGAAAAATGTTGGATGGTGCAGCAAATGCAATCCATAACTCAGTACTTAATTTTTTGGGTAATCTTTCATGTGAGAGTGCTCTGTTGTTGTTTTTTTCTTCTTCTTTTTTTTATTTTAGCTCTGATTATGAGTTCATTAATTACTGCTTTTGATTTGCAAGTTCTTTTGTCATTTAGAAATTAAGAGCTTTATTAATTGATCAGCGTAATTTTCACTTTTTTATTCTTCATGTGCATACTGACTTTTGTACTTTTTTCCCCCTTCGCTTTATCAAGTGGACCTCTTTGCTAGTACTAAAACAAACTTTATACAAATCTATAAAGCCTGTATTGAATGTTTTGTACATATGCCCAGCAATATATAATTTTTGCATTCATTTATGTTTGTATTTCGCTGTTAGCAAGATGTGAAAGGGAGTCTGCATTTTCTGTTGTTTGATATGTTTTGCTGATCATGGAGGAACCGTTCTGTCTCAGAGGTCATAGAACTTTAGTAGTTTTAGTACCTTTTTTTTATAGCTTGATATACCTTGTAGCAGTCAGTGGAGATAGGGACTATTAAACTTATATTGCAAAGGACCAAGGAGTGATGGGTGCTTTATAAACATCCAACAATTCACTTAAAGTTCCCACTCCACCCAACCCCCACCCCCATTTCTTCCAGGAAGATATTAAAGGGATAGTACAGTATTGGTGGAGATGAGATTTGGGCTTTTAACTTTTTGAGAGATACCAAGAACACACTTATGAAATAGTAGAGAGCATACCATTTTAAGAGGAATCAAAGTTTATTTGATGAAAATCGGGTTTGGAATGACTGGAACATTCAAAAACAAAGTAAAACAGAGCGATCATAATAAAAGGTGGGCCCCACACTTTATTAGAATCACTCTGTTTTGGATATCTCAGCCATTTCAAAACTAATTTTCATCAAATAAACATTGAATTCCTCATGGAATTACATGCTCTTTCATAAGAGGTTTCTCATTATCTCACCAAAAAATGTTAGAAACTTGAAATTAGGTCTAAACCAAAACTATACGATCCCTTTAAGGCTCAGAGACCAAAAAGCACATCTGCTGATAGTTACATTAATATATTTTGAAAAAACAAAAACAAAAAAAGAGTAGACATTGTAATGAATTTGAATGAGTAGTCTTTGCAGATAGACTGTCATTGATTTCTGCTTTAATTTTAAACTGTTCCCCATTTCTTGATTTCATGAGCTCAGTTACTTCCATGAGCTTGCTGTCTGTATGTCTTTTAATTTGTGAAATCACCACATGTACAAGTAATCATGATAGTATAATTTCAGTATACAGTCAAGCATTTCATTTTTTTTTTTTTGGGGGGGGGGGGGTGATGATCAGTTGAATGGATGTAGACAAAAGTAATGTTAATTTAAAATTGTGACTTGATTGACTGTTAGTCACATTTCACGCTTTCAGGCAAACCTTGTGTCACTCACTCGTGAATTCCATCAGTATTTACCTTTCTCTCTGTCCGCATGCAGGACTTTTTTTTTTTATTCTTCATTCTTCCCAGAATCCAAAAATGTAGTTCCGTCAAAGACACCAACTTCCTCAGATGTTGATTACCCTAATATATAATGAGACTTCACTGCACTGTGAATGATATTTCATGGAATCTGCTAAAGGGAGAGGAGGATTTGTTCAGATGGATTGTCAGTTAATCTTTGTGAAATCAAATTTTGGGTCCAACTGCAGTGAGGCGTGTACACTTTGCACCGAAAGAGGCAAATAAATGAAGTACTGTATCTGTCAGGAATGGATGGTTCAGTGTGCATCTTCCATTGACAGTGATCAAATAAAGTGTATGTGAAGACAGCACCCACAAATTTGCACAGGACAGTCGCTGCTGCTAGCAAAGTTGAAGTGAAGGCATTGACCAAACATTTGCAATAATGCAGCAGATTGATGCAGCAGAAACGTTTTCTGCTGAGATATACCAGCCGCATGACAGCACATTCTATAGTTGTTATTTGTACTTATAGGGTTGAGTAGATGCTGATGGGGAATAGGGTAAGGGAAATATCACAAACTAATCAGAATATAGGTTGGTTATTGTTGCTCCAAATGTAATTGTTTGTTTTTTTCTTTTTAAAGAACCTTCCACTTTTTCTTTGTGTTTGTTGTTGTTCATGTTTTTGTTTGTGTTTTCAGGCCATCATCCCCCTTCGGCACTGTACATACACAGATGATTTCATTTAAAAAATGCACTAGTGAAGGATCTAATCACTCACGTCACCCATAATGTTTAGTATCACTGCGCTGTGTGTCATCTGTCACAAGAAGCACACAAAAAATTCCAAACAAATAGTAGCACATTTGCCCTCATCGGCAGAGGGTGTAAAAACGGACACAGTGGAGTGTTTTTATAAGACACACAATCGACATTTGTACCTTCAAGCATTGAGAGTGCACTTCCTCATGTGGGTACTCTCTCATAAGTCACGAAAGATTCTTTCCTCCCTCCATCTGGAATGACTTTCACATTATACAAAATGTTCACCAAATTTTTAAACATGATTGAAACTGCTGACCATAGATATTCAGAAGATGCCTAGAAAGATTCACTGAGCCTTATGACTTGGTAGATTCAACTGTAGTTTAATTCAGAACAGTTGAATGTGTACACTGCCAAATATAGCTCTATGTTGCCTGCTTCCTTTAGATTAGATACTTCGACAGCTACTGGGAAGTTATTAAACTGCCAGATGATGATTGTTTGCCATAGATGTTTTCTGCTGTTGTTTGTGCGTAATGTGATGAAGCAACATCGCAAAAAGTCTAGCAGTATCATTTGAATTTATGTGTCTTTCACGCATCAGTAAATCAACTTGAGTTTAGCCACCTGTACAAAGGAATAAATGGCTTGTGTGTAATTTATTCTGATTCTATGCTCTGATGTACTGCGAGTATGACCGGTTGAGTTGATTATCGTGGCTTCTGTAGGTTTCTGGTATTGCAAACCTGTATGAAAGTTCAGTTTGTATGTGGATGTTTCAACTTAGCTGGAGCAGCGTTTGTGATGACTGCAAGTCTCTTTCTATCTGTAATATAAATATTGTCAACACCATTGGACATTGTCCTTGACTTAGGGTAGCATTGAAACTGTGCAAGAAGTCATCAGATAATGTGGTACAGTTGAATGTAGATGTAGACAAATAGAATGACCAGACCTGAGTATTCATAATCTTCAAGGAAGGAAGAAATCAATTTTCATTTTCATTTTGCTAATAGTGTGAGTTTTGACAAAATAGTTAAAAGACAGGTTGTTGTTGTTTTTTTCCCTTTAAAAAAAGGAAATATTGAACACTCTCTTTCATGGGCATTCTATTCAACTCTTTCTTTCTTTTTTCATTTGTGGTGGCTTTCTCTGGTTTTCAATGCTGAGGTTTGTAAAGGAATATTCAGGCCAAAATTTTGATTAGAGTAAACACTTCTGTTAAAAGCCTTTCATCAAATTGCAAAGTTTGGAAACTGATGTAGCTTGCTTTCATTGTGTTCAATATGTAATAGGGGAAAATCAGGTTTTTGTAGGACTGCCCACTTTGTACAAAGTCTGTATGTCAATAGCACCAAAATCTTATTGTGTGACACCCACAAGTCAGTTATTAGGTGTACAGTATCCGCACTGTTGAGGTGAGAACTGTTAGGTGTCCTTGAACTTGAGCCGTGATCATGTGATAAAGGGTTTGCGTGGGGATGGCAGCGGGTTTTAGTGAAGTGATACAGATGTTCTTTGTACCATTGCGCGATCTCCTATTATGCCACTTGTCCCTGACATGTAGCAGTGTGGGTTAAGTTGTCCAGTTTGCTCATGTGATGGGAGTGTGCCAAGGATACTGCTCGCCAGGAAACGAGAACTGTCCACTCTCACTGTGTGGACAAGAACAGCACTTCCAAGGATTCCACCACTCTTTTTGCAAGAGTTATTTTGTTTAATGACACCATTTGTAGAAAAACATCGGCAACAAACAATTTTAATACAAGAAAAAACAGTTGCAGAGTCCTCCATAGCATCATGTCACTCTTGCTACAAGGTTTGATTGATTGGTTGAGGTTTATTTAACACTTCTATAAAAATCAACATAACAGAAGGCATCAGATAGGAACATTTCAATTGCTCCCATTGTTGGTTTACAATGATAGCCCATGTTTTAATCAAGCAAGGTCCCAGGTTCACTTTCATACAAAATTTACCCCCAGCAACAGGAGAGATTGCTGTGTATCTAAGGAAGAAATGCAATCCTGATGGTTGATTGGCTGCGGCTTAATCTGTTGTTGTGACCAATGCAGAGACTCCAACTCTCCCGTTTTAGACAGGAGATCTCCCGCCGAAAACCCATTTTTTGCAAAATCTCCCGTTCTCCCGTTTGAGATTTAATTTCTCCCGCCCTGGCTCAATGTCTCCCGTTGGAAAGGATTTCTTACTTATTGCTATTGTATGTTGCAAAAATAAGCCTTAGATAGCACCAGAGAGCATCTATAACCCTAGGAACTTTGCGCTTCGCACACATAAACTTGGAGTCTCCCGTTTGCTAGGGGTTTCAGGCGGGAGAATCTCCAGATCAGAAGGTGCTTGGGGTTGGAGTCTCTGCCAATGAAATTTAAGGCCTGGTACAGAGATCATACTGGCCCCGTCTGCTCTTCATAGATGATTTATAAAATGCAATCTTCAGAAATGACCAGTTTGGTGTTTTGTTGTTTTGTTTTGTTTTGTTTTGTTTTGTTTTGTTTGTTTTATCAACAAATTATCACTGCAGTACGTACCGATATATAAACTGGGACCGATAAGGTGGAAGGTGCCAGGGGGTATGAGAATGATCAGCTCAGATCACTTTTCTGTAAGATACCTTTCTTGTGAAAGAATGAAATGGGCAAGTGGATTGAGATATATCTGTGTATTTTGTAGTGTAGAAACCTACTATTGAGCTGAATGATCTTTACAATATTCTTTGTCAAGAATTACAGCTGTACTTATTTGGCATGTGAACAAAAACATGAAATTATGATGTCGCTAATGTTTATTATTTACCAAAATTTTATCAATCAAGTGACTGACAAAATCTTATTTTCCAATCATAGGAATGTAATGTACATAAAAGTCTCTCCCTTACTTGGTGTGTGTTTCTGTCTGATGGTTCTTATTCTTTGATGCCAAAAGGAGTCGGGGGAAACAAAAAAACAAACAAACAAACAAAACAAAGAATTCCAGAAGTGTGTTCAAAACTGATCAATCGATTTGAGATGTTTCTTTTTAGCATGAATTTTGTATCATTTGATCTGTGTGTTATGATGCTATCATGTAAGCCAAAGATATTTAAATTAGAATGTAGGCATGTTTTATCAATGATTTCTTTTTTTTTCTAAGCGTATCATCCTCAATGCTATTTAAATGTGTTTGGCATGCTTGTATCATGATTGCTTTGCTTTCATTTGGAAAAAAAAAAGGAAATGAAAATATGAATTTTGAAAGTGAAATGAATGCTACTGCTGGTCTTTGTACTTTACAATTTTTTTTAAAGAGAAATTGTATCATCAAAAAAAGAAAAGAAAAAAATGATGTGTATCGACAAAAGATTAACGTCAGAGTCTGAATTTGTATGTAAATTTTTGATATGACACTAAATCGGGGCCAAGGATTTTTAGCCGTTTGTTGCAGATATTTTCCAATTTAACAAAATAATTCTGATACATTTGATCATAGTCAGTGCCAAGATCCACGTGATCTTTTAGTGACCTAAACTAGACAGCCATAACAGTCTTCAAGTAGAAAACTAGATTAAATGATATAAAAGTCTCTTCGCATTTAAAATTCATGCAATTGTTATGTGTTGTGATGTTGATGTTCGTATTGTTGTTTGTTGATGTTCTAAATGTAATGGATGTACTCACGACTCACAGTTTGCTTTGTAAACAGATGAAATAAAAGTAACCACAACATGTTTGTAAGAAACAAGTTTCGTTTTCTTCAATTTCATTTGTTTGATGCAAGTTGGTATAGCGTCCGAGGAGAGACAGTGTGCTTTATCTCTTCCTAATGCTTAATTACAACTTTCCTTTCAAAGAGCTGAGGAGTGATTAAAAGAGAGAGAGAGAGAGAATATAACTGACAATTTTCCCCGATACAATGCTGGTTCCATTCAAGTTTTTAGACAAATTGAATTTTGACATATTGATTGAATGTTTGAGCAGTTCATGCATCTGACTGTTTCTATCTAAAACAAAGACAGACATAAGAAAGGATAGATAGCAAATGAAACAGCACCGTCGTGTAGAACAGAGAAAAATCATATAAAGGTTCCCGTTTTCGATTGTTACTTCCTGTTATTTTGTAAGAAAGTCTTGTCATGCAAAAACAGCGAATAATTACGTCTTGTAATGAAACGCAAGTGGAGTCCAATATAATCAGCTGTAGACTGATGAATGAATGAATGAATGAATGAATGAATGAATGAATGAATGAATGAATGAATGAATGAATGAATGAATGAATGAATGAATGAATGAATGAATGAATGAATGAATGAATGAATGGAACAAAATGACAAAACAACATACAGTAAGCAATCACTAATTATATCGTGTTTTTTTTTAAGATGAGACAAATGCTTTATCATTAAAAATAATTTGTTCAGGCCATAATATTCTGGATATGGCCACGCGACGAACTGATATTCGCAAAATTAACCATATGAATGTGTGAATATTTGTGGTTATGTTACCGTGAGTGCGTGAGTGTGTGTGTGTGGGGGGGGGGGTTCCTAAAATATTTGAGGTTGTAAAAGCCTCTGTACGCGACTGTGTGCTTACTGTGTATGTGTACAAACGAAGCAAAAAAAATCGGCGGCTCCAAGTGAGCTAATGCTATGATTCTTCGTCCGGCGTCCGTCGTGCGTCGTGCGTCGTGCGTCGTGTGTCGTGCGTCGTGCGTCGTCATCCGTCGTGTTTTAACTTTTTACATTTCTATCTTCTTCTTGAAAACCCCATGACGGATTTTTACCATATTTGGCAGGTAGCATCCCTAGGGAGATATATAAGATCTTAGTTTGTTCAAATGGGCACCATGCCCCCAACTGAGGACCCAGGGGTCCCAAACCCCCGAAAATTAAGGAATCTTTTGAAAGTCTTTTTCTTAGAACCAGAAGTGATTTAGCTAAGTTAATACTATGAGGTAGTGATGACTTTATTTTCAAGTTTGTTCATGGCGGATCGAGAGGCGTCCCCTTGGTACCCAATGGAGGGGATGGGAGGGGTCCGAATTGGGGCCTAGGTTGTGCATTTTTATCTTTTTCTTGAAACCCCATGGTCCATTTTGCACGAAACTTGGCAGGTATAGCATCCATCCTTAGGGGGATAGGATCTCAATTTGTTCAAATAGCAGATGGGATGGATGAGCCCGGGGAGGGGGGGGGGGGGGAGGGAAAAGGGAGACCAAATTGAGGCCAATCTTTATATTTACATCTTCTTGAAAATGCATAAGTTTACCATATTTAGCAGGGATTTGATCACCAGGGTTATAGAATATCTCTGCAAATGGGCACCAGTCCCCATCTGGGGGCTCCAAACTTGCGATACTCCGGTTAACTCGGGACCCCTGAGTTCTCTTTTGTGTTTGTTTTCTTGTTTGTTTATTTGTTTATTTGTTTGTTTTGTACCGTCACTGCCCCCCCCCCCCCCTTCCCGGCCCTTAGTAGAAAACTAGATCCGCATCTGGAAATATTTCCCCATCTCATTCATTTTCTTTGTTTGTTTGTCTGTTGTTTGTGCACCTTGCGTAGTTTTTGCGCTGTGAATTGGAAAAGAAACATTTTTTTTTTAATTTTGTAGCATGAGATAAAATTGTTTCCAGTATAATTTCCCACCTAAATCAAACGCCAAATAATTCACCTTTTGATATTTATGGGATATGTATGCCTCACGAGTTCACTTTTTCGTACTTCATCTTGTGCAACTACATCGGGGTAGCCCTTGATTTTTACACAAGTCATATTTACACTGTTGTCTGCATTGACAGTCGTGAGTAAAGAGAGCCGAAGCTTAGTACCGGACCGATGGCATTTTGAAATGTATGACTGTGACTATGTACTTCTTGAGCCTATGACAAAGGATAATGGTTTGTGCATGCGTTTGTTTCAGCGAGGAGACAGAGCGCCTCCAGAACAGAGCGGTACGTGAGCATCAAAACACGAACCTTGCTGATCATGATCGAAGCCCCGGAGTGTTC
The DNA here is from genome assembly GCF_040938485.1 of Diadema antillarum. NCBI lineage: Eukaryota > Metazoa > Echinodermata > Echinoidea > Diadematoida > Diadematidae > Diadema > Diadema antillarum. Next base: position 178,474 of record NW_027271124.1, on the reverse strand, counting down.
TGCAGGCCAAAATATGGAGGCCAACTTGTGGGATAACAATGTACGTGGGCATGTCCTTCATTTCGTCGATGTCACGTCGAGTAGCATTTTGATAACTCATTGTTTTCAGGTGTAGAATCCTGAATTTCCCAAATAATACAATAATCGGACGTCGCGGTGTCATTTTGGTTTGTGTGTGTGCGTGTGTGTGTGGGGGGAGGTGTATTTGTCTTATTTGTGTTGGCAAAAACTTAGAGATTACTCAGATATTTTGCATATCCCTTTTTATCTGCATGACCTCAGAACTATTGATGATTTGTAGTGAGTAGGCCGATAGTTTCCCGCTATAATGCCTTACTTCGAGTAGTTTTCCTCATTCTTTGTTCTCTATAAAAACATTTCCAAAGTATTCAATAAAATCATAACACTTAGCTAATGGCCGTGTAGTAGGCCTAATAACATGACGTAATTTTACAGTTATCGCACAATGCCTACATCTCCTTGAATTACATTCGGTGGACGTGCAAAAAGAAAATTTCACTAATGTCACGACTTCAACTTATCTTCTTCTTATTAGTTAAAAGCATAATATGAAAAGACGAAATGGCTGAAGAAAAAAATATAAAGCGTAGATATGTATTGAAGTCCCAACTTCACTAACATTTACGAGAGGAACACATAAAAACCTTGTAAAACCTCGGACATAGAATGCTGGAAAAACAAATCAATAAATTGTGAAAGAAATATTGAGAAACGAATGAATGATTACATGAAACATCGTTACATTTATAAATATTACACAATGTGTAATATTTATAAATCTATCTATCTGTCATTATGATGTACTTATTCATGTCATGAATAAGTAATAATAATGACAGATAGATAGATAGGTATTGGTTTATTTCATCAAAAGGAAAGTACTTATCAGCCCAGAAGCTGAATTGCGTCTCCTTAATGTAAATGTACAAGCGAGACAATTTTATACAATACAATACAATACAATACAATACAATAATTATTCAAAACAAGGAAAAGTAGAAATTACGCGGTGCGTAATATATGTCCCCGCCGGAAGTAGCATTTAGTAGCAAAATGTACAATATAGGTAAAAAGATCAAGGTCAAAGGTCAAAGAAGTCAAAGGTCAAAATTCTATGTAGAAGTTTTTAAGCCCTCACCTAGTGCCATCACATAAAGCAAACGGAATCGAAATCGGGTTAGAAATGGTGAAGGAGTAGCATTTTGTAGCCAATGTACAATATAGGTCAAAAATCAAGGTCAAAGGTCAAAGAAGTCAAAGGTCAAAATTCTGTGTAGAAGTTTTGAAGCCCTCACCTAGTGCCATCACATAAAGCAAACGGAATCGAAATCGGGTTAGAAATGGCGAAGGAGTAGCATTTGGTAGCAAAATGTACAATACAGGTCAAAAATCAAGGTCACAGGTCAAAGAAGTCAAAGGTCAAAATTCTGTGTAGAAGTTTTGAAGCCCTCACCTAGTGCCATCACTTAAAGCAAACGGAATTGAAATCGGGTTACAAATGGCGAAGGAGTAGCATTTTGTAGCAAAATGTACAATATAGGTCAAAAATCAAGGTCAAAGGTCACAACTGAAATTCTGTATAGAAGTTTCAAAGCTCCCATGTAGTGCTATCATATAAAGCAAACAGAATCAAAATCGGGTTAGAAATGGCGAAGGAGTAGCATTTTGAACATTTTGATCACACACGGACGCAGGGACGGACAGACGGACAGACGGACACACGGACACACACACACGTACGGAGCCCGTTTCATAGTCCCCTGCTCGAACTCGTTCGGCGGGGACAAAAATGAGCCTCATTCATATACTACAAATAAGATTCTCTTTCAAAATACAATATTCCATCAAAAAGTGATTAGCATTAATGATTACAACTGAAAATAAAATCAACTGATTTAGAATATGAAGAGATACAAATATACTTACAGTTGTGTATACACGTATATTCATATACTTAACATACATGCACCCCAACCACTGTAATAATAACACGTACCAAATTTCAAATCAAATACTCTAAAACTACAGTATGTAAATTAACAATATATTTATATACTTTTTACTCCAAAGAAGTGCCTTGCACATAAAAGAATACAACAAAACTATACCTATCCCACACGCAAAACTTTGAATCCACTGCTAAAAAAAAAAATAGAATAGAATAGAATACAATACAATACAATACAATAGAAAATCATAAAAGTGCCTCGAAAGAGAGAAAATCTCTGGGCAATCAAATTTGAATACCGTACTATCCTTTTACCTCGTAAACAGTGATATATACCATTCGGGAACGAATATGTTATTATACAAGTAATTATTGCCTTTTTATAGGTGTATTATGACAATTGACTTTTTTTCCCCAAGAGGTCTCGAGGGGGGATACATAACTCCCAAGGTAGTCACTATAAATAGAAGTACATTACATCGCAATGATAGACAATGTAATATTTGTTTCATTATAATATATGATATATATATATATATATATATATATATATATATATATATATATATATATATATCGTGTGTGTGTGTGTGAACACATCTTATCAGTGCATCCCCGTCGGAGGCCAGTCAAATTTTCGAATCATATCATTACCTGACTTGACGTCACTCCAGGCATTAAAACGACTTCGAGCCATGCTGCATTAGTCACGTGGTTGCAATGACATATCATCGGTCGGTATTTCTGTAAACCATTTTTTTTTTAGTATAAGTATGTTCGTTTTCTAACATTCATTTATGAATATCTTGATGAGAGCATCTTGAGTTTCAGGTGTAAATCGTCGCCCATACAGTGTTTTTGGAGGGGTTTTTTTTCCCCCGCTATTTGAATATCATTATACAGCTCAGTCAGCGAAGTCTGACCATTTTTTAATTAAGCCCCCTCAATATGTGTCTTGCACGGGAAAATCGAGACTTGGATATCCTCGTAGGGAATGGGGTAACATCTGCTGAATGCAGTCCGACAGTCTTTTATCGTACAGCCAACACAATTCTAATTTGTGTCTGCATATGAACCTATTGCCCACTGAAACCTGGCGGGCCCTCTCTGTTAGAATCTTTGAGATTTGCATTATTTCGTTGGGAACCAGTTAGTACCTGCTTAATACAGTTTGGCAATCTTTAATCTTATAGCATTTTGCCTCCTAAAACTTGGTGGGCCAAGTCTAGAGTCTTATGACATTTGAACATTTCGCTGGGAATTAATCTATACCTGCATGCCTAATGCGTTTTAGGAGTCTTTAGTCGAATAGTGTTAAACTGCGTCTAAATTTTGACCTTTCGCACAATGAAACCTGGTGGGCAGTCTTTGGGAATTTGATAATCTCGTAGGAAGCGGGTTGATACCTGCCAAAAATGCAACAAGTGTTTACCAAACAACTAAACAAATACCACAATACACCATCCGCCCATAACTTCCTTTTCATATCCTGTCGTATAGTATCTGCATCCCTTAGGTTGAAATTACGAAATTGCCACTGACTGATCCTTGACTCATTGCAGTTTTTGACAAGCCTTAAAAGGAGATGAACATGCATTTACTATGAAAACAGGTTGACACAGAACAGACCGAACTCTCCATTTATCACCAAGGATACAACTTCCGCACCGCGAGTGCAGCACGATCGATATCAAATTAAACACACAAAGAAATCACAAAGAGAGAAGCCGTAACATATAGTATTCAACATTAAAACAGCCACAGATCACACTATCATGTTCCGTTATTTTCACTGCATTTTCCATGCAAATAAGGCAATGTTTAAAGTATCTCATTGCACTATCGTATCGATATGAAATGTATTTCAAGAGAGAAACAAAGGTGTGTACGAAAAAAGATTTCGAGGGAGGGGCAACTTTTTGATTGAACAGTAAACACAGCGACACGCAGATTTGTTTAGGGGTATTTACAGGTTTCAGTGTCCATCTTATTTTCATCAGCTACCAAAGTGTAGCATGTTTTGATTAATGGTTTATGAAATGAGGCGGAGTATTGTACAGTTGGCTAGTATTATTATGTATAGCATAAGAGCGAAGCTCCTTTTTACCAGAAGAAAAGTTCAGAACGTGAAACTGTCATTCAAGTATTCATGTTCTCCTTCAGTGCAGAGTAATCCTCTTCTATAGCCATATAGAGGCCTTCTTTATGATAAAGCTCAGAAGCAGTCACGAAGCTTCTAACTAAAACAATTTCAAAGAGTTGAATTTTACGATGACTTCCGATAGCATGAACATAACTAGTATCACGTCAATCACATTATACATGCACACACACACACACACACACACACACACACACACACACACACACACACACACACACACACACACACACACACACACACACAGAAGAAAGAATTAGAATTTAGCTACACACGACCGCTAGATAATGTCATCCCGGAAATGTACTACATGTATCAAGTTTATAGCGATGAGACTGAAGAGGACACTGCAGTGCAAGCTGTAAAATCATAACATCTATACCTTCGTACAAAACAACGACAACATTATCAGTTGCATTATATTCCGGCTATTTTGGGTAGGGAGACATCAGATGCGAAGACAGTAATGTTTTTACTCTCCCATTCTTGACGCTGAATTTGACATAAGATTCTGAAGTGTCGTACAAAACGTGAGATGCTCATTCACTCTGGGTATTATAGAATTTGATGCGAAGAATGTTTTTAGAGACTCTCCCGCCGAAAGCCCATTTTCGCAAAATCTCCCGTTTTCACGGTTGAGATTTAATTTCTCCCGCCCTGGCTCTGTGTCTCCCGCTTGAAATGATTTCTTACTGAGTGTCATCGTATGTTGAAAAATAAGCATGAGATGGGACAAGAGAGCACATAAAACCCTACAGCGGGACTCCGGCCGCCGAGGAACATCGTGCTTTGCGCTCGTGATGTGCGCCTCTCGCACATCGAAGTTGGAGTCTCCCGTTTGCTAGGGGTTTCAGGCGGGAGAATCTCCGGATCAGAAGGTGCTTGGAGTTGGAGTCTCTGTTATTCACAATCGAATAAGTTTTTTTTTTCTTTTTTTTTACTCATTGCTTTTCGACTGTACAAGCTTCCCTTATGGAACAGTGTTACCACACTGTGTTCACATAGTTAACTATGTGCAAAATGTGTGAATATAATGTGTTCACAGTGTTGGCACAGTATGAAATTACAAACTATGTGGTTCACCACATACAACTCAAATTGTCATACACAGATACCACAGCTTACCACATAATAGTCACAATGTGTCATATGCTGCAGTATGTGGGCATGGTGTGATCATAGAGTTGTCATAGTATGAATTTTCAGACTATGTGGTTAACCACATACTAACATACTAATCATAATAATGGTGACATGCAGTTACCACATAATAGCCACAGTGTGTCATATATTGCAGTCTATGGGAATAGTGCCTCCACAGAGATGTCACAGTGTGAAACGATGGACTATGTGGTTTATCTCCTTCTAGCAACATAGTAGTATACAGTTACCACAGCTACCACATAATAGTCACAGTGTGCTACATATTTCAGTCTGTGGGAAAGATGTGTTCACGTAAGAGCACAGTGTGTATTTAAAACTATGTGACTTACCACATGCTAATCTCATAGAAATCTCATAGTGTTACCACACTGTGTTCACATAGTTAACTATGTGTAAAATGTGTGAATATAGTGTGTTCACAGTGTTGCCACAGTGTGAAATTACAAACTATGTGGTTCATCACATACAACTCACACAGTCATACACAGTTACTACAGCTTACCATATAATGACCACAGTGTGTTACATACTGTAATATTTGAAATTTGTGTGCCCACAGGGTTGCCACAGTGTGGAATTCTAGTCTATGTGGTTCTTCACTGAAAGTCACATAGTAATCACAGTTGCTACAGCGCTTGCCACACAAAAACCACATTGTGTCACATAGTGATGTGGGAACATTATGTCCGCCGAATTGTCACTGTGTGAAATTCTAGATTATGTGGTTTCTCACCCATGTACCACAGCTTACCACAAAATAACCACAGAACGTGTCACATGTTGCAGCATGTTAAAATGTAGTGTTGCAGATTTGTCGCAGTATAGACCGACCCAACAATATTGCTGGGGAAAACATTCATTCTCAATTTGAACGGGACACGGGATATTCCTGTGGTATTTTGGGACATATATCACAGGACAATACCACGCAACAGTACCACACAGGAGTACCACACAGCAAAACCACTTTATATCGCAGAGCAGTACCACACTGCAATAGCAAACAAAAGTACCAAACAACAAAACCAGAGAAAATACAACAGAAAGTACCACAGAAAAATGCCACGGGATATTAATGTGGTATTTTGTCACATATACCACAGGACTACCACAGGACAATACCAAACAGTAGTACCGCACATGAGTACCACAAGCAAAAGCACATAGTATACAAATGATGCACAGGATAGAGTGCGTTAGTGGAGATGTAGCGCACTCGAGGGTATTTACAATTGTGAAACATGCACGAGGCGACGCACTTGTAACAACTGATTGAGTGCGCACTGCTAGTGTAAACATTGTGACGTCAGGCCGTGCATGTTAGTGAGAAATTAATGCAGGCACACGTGACTCATTTCAGCGCTTCCAATTGGCTACATTCTTGAACCCATTTTATAATACAGTATATCGCACAGCAGTAGCACATAGCAATACTTAATACCACACAGCAAACACAAAATAAGGCAAAACCGCACAAAATACGAAAGAAAGTACAACAGAAAAATAGCACAGGGTATTTTTATGTATGTTTGTTTTTCTTGATATACATTACCACAGGACTATCACAAGAAAATACAATATACCACGCAGACAAAATACGAAAGAAAGTACCACAGAAAAATAGCACAGGGTATTCTTATGCATGTTTGTTTTTTCTTGATATACATTACCACAGGACTATCACAAGAAAATACAATATACCACACAGCAGTACCTCACAGGAGTATCACGCAGCAGTACCGACTGGAATAAGAAAAAACAACAAACAAACAAACCACACATATATTCCAGAATTTAACTGATTGATGAGTTATGATGTGAATTATAACAATTGATTTAAGTAGTATTTGACCTAGTCTATGCTCCTACAGTATTACCTATTAAGTGGGAATGCTGAGGTACAGTATGTGATACTTCATTTAGTATTTCTGTGGCATTCCTGTGATACTCCTGTGGTAAGCCTGTGGCAGAAATTTTTACAAAGCTCATGAATATTCATAAAAAGCAATCAAAAATTTAAAGAATACATAAAGGACTTCTAATTTTAGAGTATTTATGATGGGACTTACTTTGAACTTTATTAAAGATTGTTTGATAATGTTATATTATTCCCAATGTCATAAATTTTGTAATGAAAGTGTAATTTCATATCTTGATGATAAAGTATTGTCTAGTTAGTAACCATGCCTTAATGAATTTACGAATAGATGGTATATATATATATATATATATATATATATATATATATAATGTGAAGCGGGCTTGGCCTCGTACGTGGGGGGTACTGCATCATTGGTATATGTGAGACGGAAGGAAAACTTGCAGTATAGACGTTGCAGTGTCTCATCAAGCCCTTGAAAAAGGCTAGTGAAATAGCCGAAAGCTCGGGGAATAAAGGCAAGACTGAACACCACTGCAACGTCTATACTGCAAGTTTTCTTTCCGTCTCACATATATATATATATATATATATATATATATCCTAGATGGGTCATTTGGAAGACATTTCCATTTGTTTTATATGCAAATTTATTATTACATGTTCACAGTTTACGCAATGGAGACACGAAAATTGTCTCCTTAATGACCAGTTGTCTCCCTAATGAAGACACTTCCCCCCAATATGTCTCCCTAAGGTGCCAACTAGGGATATATATATATATAGATATATTTATATATATATGTACTGATACACTCGATGACTAACCATAGGAATAGGATGATTATTATTAGGAGGACAGGTTGGATAGTTAGGGACATGTTTGTCCTGAAATTCATCACTCGCCTATCAGGTAAATTCTGGGATATGGCTATTGATTGTCCCAGATTTTTTTCCGACTGTGGTTGATAACACAGGGTGAAATACTGTGAGAGGCTGTGGTAGATAACACAGTGTGAGAGACTGTGGTAGATAAAACAATATGGGATGCCTCAGCTTGACATACTGTGTTACCTACCACAGTATCCACCCTGTGATTTTCCATAGGTGATAATAACACGGCATTATGCCACATGTCCCAACTTCACAGGTGATCATAGTGTGACATAACACACTGTGTTTCACACTGTGAATCACAGTGTGTTTTACTATGTGGTATACTATGACTGTTCCATAAGGGCTGTTTCATCGTGAAAGCCTCTAAAATGATTGTAGCTTGCCATATTCTGCTTTTTTCGTATAATTTACCAAAATAAAGTCTGTTTTTTTGTTTATTACTATAGGTTTTACTTTATTTTTCAAAGTAAATGAGAACATGGAGGGATCGAGTTCTTCTGTTCGATTTCACTGGCGGAATATTTGGTTGGACGGTGTAATAATGATTTTGCAACTTCGGCACAGAATGGCACACGGAAATGATTACGAGAACACAAAACAAATCAAGCATAATAAAACAAAATGAATAAACTCAGAACGGACTGAAAACGGTTTATCCACCTCCTTAGAATATTATCACAACCGACACTGTGGAATACGTTTGTCCACAATCAAGAAAACAAGGTCAAATCTCGACAGTGACAATGGTCGCTATGGACTATAATTGTCTAATGTCCTACTTGTTCAAGCCATAAGCATTATTGCATAATTGGCAACTCCTCATGTTTCACATGAAGGGATAAACAAATTGAACAAAATATCTTTTCCCTATAAACAGTGATTGCTATTTTTGGATTATCGATGTTAGCCACTTTGATGTCTATGACATCTAAAAAAAAGCACAATGATTACGTAGTTATGCTGGTTTGTATGGGCATGGTATATACGTAACATCGTGGGCGCTCACATGTAAAATTAAAATCCACATGTTTTGTATATCCTCTTTCGAACGTGCTTCAATACCATGGTTTATATCCAATGTCACTGAATGTGACATCAAATCAGGTTTTGTTATTAGCTTTATGATACCATAAACCTAGTAACATCGTAAACCTGAATTGTAACATTTTCACTGTAGTTTCTGTGGAATTACTGCGCGCGTGTGTTCATGAGTGTTTTTTCCCTGTAGGATCTGGGCCCTATTTTTCATGAAGAGGTAAAATTGATTATATAGTTGATTTCAACTGTAAGTCTATGGCAGCCTGTGTGGTAAAGAAATTTAGAATCGATTTCATCTTTTGATAAAACGAGGCCCAGAGGGCGAAGCCCAAATCCCTAGCTTTTTATTTGAGTCGCTGTGTGAGAAAAACCATATCATTTGCCTTCATGGCTTTACCATACTGATTAATTTAAGATATGATGGCTACTTAATCTATAAGGAAAGAACAAAATTCTTCATCCTTCCTCATCTACCGGTAATATACTTTGGCTAGCTGTTACTGAAATGAAACGAAATGAAATGAAATGAAAATCGTTTATCATATAGAACAATCAATAACAAACATGAAATGATAAAAAGTTAAAGAATTGTACAGTTGGTTAAAAAAAATCAGGAACCAGCCATAGCAAGCAGACTATACAGTGGAGGCTAGTCCTTTCACGATACAACATTACATATTACAACATTTACAGAAGTAACGTAATGGGTATCATAAAACATTATTCGAAAAGAGGTATTTTTGTAATGATTCGCGAATAGCGCGTTACGTAAATTTATATTCTTTAGATCATTTGGCAAACTTCTCCAAATTATACTGCCCTGCATATGACATGGATTCTTTACCAATCTTCCACAAGCAAATTGACAAGTGAATGCTTCGGCTGTCAGGAGTGGTTGGCATAAACCAATCAAGTTCCGGCGGAACCAGGAGTACGATGGATCGATGACGGTTGCTGAATATTTGCGATACTCATCAGCTGCTCATAGCAAAACCACTCTATCACAATCACTCAGATAGACAGTAAAACTAACAATTGTGAAGCCCACGATACTGGCTCCCTCGAGATTCGAGATAAAAATCAGTCAACAAATCAAATAGAAACACTGAGAATTATATGGAGTCGCAATTAACTGGCAATTGCAGAAAAATTGAATTTCATTTCTGTCAGATGTTACTAAGATACACGATTAATGGAATATTGTGCAGTGGGATGACATTATCAGCTCACTCATTTACATATACACATATCTTATTCAACTGTTCAAGAGCTGTTGTGCAAAAATTGCCTTCACAATTTCAAAACTTTCATATTCTTTTTATAGCATTTTGATCATATTTTCACTGTTGTGCTTATAGATTTGAATCTTTTCTTTTTCTTTCGGAATTCCTTTTAAGGTATGAGCATTCTGGTGCCGAACATGATAAACATGATAAAGGATACACGACATGATTTTTTAGAAGCATTTTTAAAACATAAATAATTACTAGTAATTGAATTAGCATATCAGTATAGGAAAGGTCCAAACCTTTTGTGAATAAAGGTACAAATTAACTTACAGCCGTTCATACACCAGCCTGCATCACATTATGTTATATTTGAATTTCACGGTCTCACGCTAGCCTTCTATTAAATTCCCGTGACTTGCATTTTTATTCATTTTTACCATTTTGTTTATACATTCTATTTCTTTTTCTTTCTTTTTTTCTTTTTCTTTTTTTTTTCTGGCGGGGGGGGGGGGGGGGGGGGTGGGTTTAAACCTTATCCGCCAGATCTGTTCATATATTGACCCCTGTACCTGGTCGAAGGTGGTACACTCATTACGATGATAACTGATAACAATGCACTCGTGTCCAAGCAAACAGGAAAAGCAAGACAAAACAAAACAAAACAAAGAGAGTGATAAATTTCAAGGTTCTGTGCTCCGTCACAAAACTGGCCGATGATTGTCTCTGTTTCGGAAAAAAAATTAAAACAAGCTGTAACCATGGCCGATTTTCAATCTCTTTCCAACTTGCAGTTTGACTGATTAGGTTTTAAGTTCTGAAATTTGAAGGACGTTGATTGAATTTAAAACTATCTTTTCAAACTCTTATCCGAAGTCAGGTCTCTTATTCTAATATTTCTGCTTTGTAACTGGGATGGTGTAGATTGAAATAGGTCTAAGTTATGGCTATTAATTATGACTTCGTTTATGTTTGCTTGCCTGTTTATTCCAGCAATTATATTTTTCCTGTGCTATGGTCAACTGCTGGTATTTTACTTAAATTTGGAACAATTTGATTGCATAATCATGTCCACTTACTCAACAGTGTACTAGTACATTAATGCGTATAGCAACATTAGTCATTTCACTGTCCAACAGAATTGCTATATGTGTTTATGTACAACACTCAACGCTTTATATATATGAACATTTGAAATTTTGTTGCGCTTGACCTTTCACCACTTAAAGTTCACAGAAGCAGTACACAAATAATTGACTCCTAATTAATATAGTAATTTATAACTCACAAAATTGTGTTTCATATCATTTGAAATGTATGCATTAAAAAAAACACACACACACGGACAAAGGGATGAAAGTGTTACTGTGCTGGTATGAACGAAGACACAAATCTGAAATGTGGCTACAGGAAAATAATGGCAAAAGAAGAGAGCCAAGCCCGAAACCAAGTAAATCTTAGGTTGATTGAAAGCGTCATGAGAGTAAATAGGTATAAAATGCACTAATTCCAACCATTCAAACCAACAAATATTTTCAGGTATACATAACAGTGAGATACGTTGTACATGTGTCGTTGAAATATTCTCTTAATATGACCGAACAAGAATATCTCTGCATACGAGTGCTATGTGAACAATACCATCCCTATCCTAGAGTCCAATATTATACACAGTTATAGAAAATCATACCAAATTTCATTTTTAAGAAACGTATACACGTTCCGTCAATTTATTCCTTACATTGTTATGTTGGGGGTTATATCATCCCCCCCCCCTTCTTTCTGAAAGAGGTAGGTTAAGAAAACTGTCATTATGCTAGAAAAATGAAAAATATGTTGATTTCTCTGTATGTTATTTCGTTTCTGTCGTCGTCCTGCATGCAGTGAAGTCACGAACAATAATTGTAGTCTTCTGATTACTTAGGCATCGAAATTTAAAAGTTCACCATTTTGACCAGATAATCCGATTTTTCTCAAACTCCACTGATGTTTTCGACTATAATATTGCTACATTCACTCAATCCATGATGATTATTTGGGTCTTTTCCCTTTAAGGAGGATAGAGGTAATCAATAAGCACTTTTCATCAAGGACTTGATTACAAAGTCAAGAGTCACTTTCGAGATGCCTTGTATAGCGTGGGCACCGTTGATTACAACATGTTGATTTGATTTTGTTTTGATATTACTTTTTTTTCTTATTGTCTTAGTAGATTTACGTCACAGAGTTGGAGGGTGGCGGAGGGAATGATAATATTTCCGGTATTCTTAACTGGAAGCGTTTACTGACGGTTGCCAGCTAACATCGGGGGCACAATGAAGCCGGAAACATATGGAGAGTAATCAATTAGTCAGACTGTCAACTTATCGTCTATATAAATTGGGCTGGCCTGATGAGAGAAAACAGATAGTATTCGACAGCTCTCACAACAGTACTACATTGGCGTCTCGCTGAAATCGGCTATTCATCTCTAACTACAAAGTGTCAACTCTTACCCAAAGTAAGTAATTTTCATTCTAATATGATTATGTATGTTATGTTCTGGGTATTTTGTCTGAACAAGGGGCTTTCATTTATTTCGTATTTTTCACTCAAACGTTATGCTGTGACTGTCATCTATAACATTGTTTAAGATTTTGTTTTAATTATAGTTTGTAATTAAAAATCGGGTGATATTGCCGTTTACCAAGATTTTGTTACTTTTGTTTTAGTTGATGAACCAGTGTGACAGTTTGTGTTCCTAGTGTGTCTGTTTGTTTGTTTGTTCAATGGGCTCATTTTCGAAACTGGTCCCAACTGGTTTGAAGTTATCATTTTCTTTGTCAGTGATTGACAAGGTTCTTTGAAGAAAATGTTAGCAATCATTGATTTAAAAATATGGTAGGTGTGTTTGCACACACCCTTGAATAAAAATCCTTTATCGTACAAATTGATATCCACAGCTTGAAAGCGTTACTCTTGACTAGAAAGGCATGCACGAATTTTGGTTGGACAGTCGTATTCGTTCATTTCTTATATCTTATCTCTGTAGCTGACGCATTAATAATGCACTAATACTTGTAGGAAGCATGATAATTCTAACTTGTGTGTAATGATTAAAATGCCCGTAAAGAACAAGTTAGCTATTCTGAGCTTCTTTTGTATCTGAGTACCTGAGCGTTCTTCTTATTTTACAACGATTTATGGCTCCATTATAGCTCGCAGGATTATAGAGCGAAAGTACTGTTTTCTGTAACAATGCGCAAGAAGAAAACATAAAGCGTATATCAAAAGGAGGACCTACCACCGTAAAGTCGAAAATGTTAACTTGATGTCTTACCCAAGAATAGATATGTCTATTATAATTTGCTATATGGGTGGATAGAAATGCATGTGCGTGTTCATTCTTTACAGTCGTTAAATCTGTTCATGAAATCAAATGTGTTTTTTTTTCTTTCGTGCCACAGATGAAGTACATGCTTACGGTTGGCTGTGTCCTGGTCTGCAGTTTTCTGCTCGCCGTTGAAGGTAGGGCTAACACACATAAGATTTTTTGAGCATGAATAAACTGCAATGCTGAAAACACAAAAGATGAACAATCAACAAGGTCCTGAAATGTCAGTTAAAAAGATACAATACTGGTGACTGTGTAGGCTGAAATTCATTCTGTCATTCTTAGACTTTCGTAGACGGCCATTTGTGATAATATATGTCTGGCGAATTCGCACTCTTTCTGTTGCCTCCACTATCTTACAGTAAACTTTGTCAAATTGGTGATTAGTGGTTTTTGTTGGTTTAATTCTGTGCTGTAAATGAGTATTTTTTGCATAATTTCTGAAAGCGTCAATGTGCACCCAGTTGACGTTCGACAGAAAATAACAAACATCTAATGTTCAATTATGCAATGTACCTCATGACAATTTGTGAACTGATGAAAGTGATAAAATGGAAAAGTGAAAATGGTAAACGAGATGAAGCAGTACGAAGTGAGAAAGATTATTCCACGTTCACGACTTGAGCAAAAAGCTCTCGGATTTTCCCTTCAAGTTCGTCACGTTTGATTAACGAAACTCATATTTCATTTGGTTGGCCCATTGAAGGTTAAATAATGTTGTTTAAAGTTTAACGGGAGAGCGAAAACATTGTTGTGCCAACAGGAGCGAAGACGAAGACATAATTGTGCCAACAAAAAAATAACAACAATAATGCATGGTAATTGCAAGATCCAATACCTGCAGCTGAGACTTTATATACCCCCGCATGCACATCTTAAAATAAAGCTCATTTAATCAATCGTACTCCCTTGCATTCTTCACATTATTCTTAGCCCATCCTCGCGGGGGTCATGGAGGCTGGGGTCACGGCGGAGACCGGAGACGTGAGTTCATCAACAAACTCGTATCAGGTTTGTCCGACAAAGTGTGTACAGCCTACACCTCAGCTTCGGAGGAGGCGCGGACTAACTGCACAGGTGAATTCCTCCAGGGGCTGAAAGGCGATAAAACAAGGCATATGGGCCGTTCCTTCCGTAGAGGTTTCCTGAACAGGTTGAGCAGTGTCGTGTGTGGAGAGAACCAGACCTCGTTCGACAACATTTGCGATATCCTTGATCTGATCTGCGTCGTGGGAAACACCAACAACCTGGAGAGATGCCTCCGCCGACAAGGTAGGGCGAACACGTTTTCATTACCTAATTGTGGTTCCGTCTCAGTATATAATTTCCTTCTAAATACCTATCCCAAATATCAAGTATGAACTCATGCACCGTATAATTTTCTCTTGATATTCTCTAGTGCATTTGACATTTGTATTCTCGTCATTGTATGATTTCTATGTTTTTGTTATCATTTCACGGCCTTGCTGAAAAACAGCTTTTAGCTGATAGCAAGCTTTTTACCATGGTTAAACAAATAAACTAAACTCAACATCGGTCATTCTTCTGTTCTTTTTCAAATACTGCCACTTAACGGAATGAGGGCGCTCTCTCACTTTATACGAGAGAAAGGTGTAAAGAAGAAAAGGCGTTACAAACATCTCTTCAATTCTGTTCAATTCTATTTCTTTAGTTCCATCGGACAAAGGGTGATAAATAATACAAAGTGTACAAGCAAAAATAAGCAAACAAAGAAGTATATATCATGTACACAATATAAAGTGTTTAGCTTGGCAGGTTCCGGTGGTGGTACTGAAAATTAAAAAAAAAGATAAAAATCGGCAAAACTAGAAAAGTATAAGACACGGACGTCATGAAATGTTGTTATATTATATTATCAACTTGCCGAGGGGAATCAAGGAGCGAGAAGAGGGTTATTTTGAACGAGGGTAATAGATAAAGAAAGCAGTGAAGCATGGTGCGTAAGTTGATATGTGGCACAAAAATGAGCAATGGCTTTTAGGAAATTATGTCTAAAAGTGTCAGATTTGTGTTTTCTCCGATCCAGGCCTTCACCGTCAGAGGCGCGATGATGACAGCGACGAGGATAGCTCAGAGGAGATCGAAGAAGCTGAAGAGCCCGAAGAGGCTGAAGAGGCTGAAGATCCAGAGGAAACCACAGCCGCCCCTCCCGCCCCCACCAATCCAGCAGTCGCCACCAATCCAGGGGCCGCCGCCACCACTGCCGCAGCAGCCGCCATCACTAATGCCGCCGCAACAGGGGGAGCAACAGCAGCGTCGCCGGCAGCTTTGACCAATGGCGTGGCCACCACCGCTACCACTCCGGGTGGTCCGTAAAGATCTCGTTTGTTACAGGCCTCCTTACACGCTATTTTGATACTGACGGAGAAACTGGACTTGTCAGTCATGCTTTGATTGCCGTGGATTGTGGTATTGGGCGTTGGTAAAAGAATGCATCGCTATCAATATCTTTCTCATGATCACGGAGTATCAACATAAAAAGTATGATATCAATATCGTTCATTTCAGGCGTCGAGATGTTTCACACCCAGCTTTATTGGCTAAATGTGACTCTGGGGGGAAAGTAGGCAAGTTCAACTTGATAGCCAGTACCGTATTCTCTCAGGACGACATAAAGTCGAACTTATAGGCCTATATACGCTGGGTACATCTTTCAGTAGATGTATTGTGATCGAGCCTGAAAGTACTATGCCAGGCTTTTCCCCTCATAAAATTCTGTGGTAGCTAGCTAGCGTTGTAATTGCGACTAATATTTGAATTCTTTACAACTTCACAAATACGCACACACAGTAATGATAATAATTATACATAATTCTTATGTACAGCTCAAAATATTGGTATGCAACATAAATAAACACACTAAATCACGACTAATCCCGGGAAAGGAAGACAATGACGCCATATCGACAGTCGAAGTCACCGTAGCCACCGTGTACGTTGACATGGGTTACAGTTGTTTTAACACACGCCTTGGGTAAATTAAGTGCAAAAAAAGAAAGAAAATGAAATATGAATTTAGCACATACTTTATGCATGACTTTTGCGATCACGCATGACCTAAAAACACGCTTAAGTCTTTGTGGTGCCCCCCCCCCCCCCTTAGAATCTGGAAAAGTCAAATTATGAAACAACTTAAGCAACTTTGTATCTGCTATTCATTAGAGTCCGGTCTATGCTCTATTATCATGATATAAGTTAATAGCTCGACCTTGTTTTATTTTATGTTTCCTGGCGTCTGTGTAAGCAGTGTGATTGTAATCAGATAGGTAGTATTTTTCTTAATTTATTTCATTCGTTGATGAAAACACAAAATGGAAAAAAAAATGAAAAATTTTCGTACAAAGAATTGCATGTTTTTCTCTCTCTATATTATGATCTGTCTGTTGTATTCTACATTGAAATAAATTAACTTTGTAAGCTGAAACTCCCTGTCGCCTATCTGTTGTTTATTCTGCTAGTCGTATGGTAGTTACTCATTCCGAATGATCATCATTGAGCATGAATGATATCAGTAGGAACGTCTATTCTATATCTCTGGTGTGTGCATGTGCATGTATGTGTGTGTGTGTATTCTACATTGAAATAAATTAACTTTGTAAGCTGAAACTCCCTGTCGCCTATCTGTTGTTTATTCTGCTAGTCGTATGGTAGTTACTCATTCCGAATGATCATCATTGAGCATGAATGATATCAGTAGGAACGTCTATTCTATATCTCTGGTGTGTGCATGTGCATGTATGTGTGTGTGTGTGTGTGTGTGTGTGTGTGTGTGTTCGTGCGTGCGTGTGGAAGTTAGGTTTGCATTAAATTAAGTGGGAGAATGAAATTATGTTAATTAGTGAACTGGTGAATTGAAATGCTTATATACAATAGATCAGAGAATGAAGTTCATTCATTGATTTAAAGAGTGCCACTGGGCTTGCAAAGAGATAGTTTTATAGATAGATAATCTCTAACTATCTCTAGATAGTTTTATCAGGGTTCAAACTTCTGTGGGGTTTTTTTTTTTCTCTCTCTCTCTCGCTCTGGTTTACTGTTAACGGCTATTATGTTTTTGCCGCTATTTAGGGCTAATGGCTATGATTTGTGATTATACTAATTGAATTGTAGGATTGTGATGTGAGCGGGGACCCTCGAACTGCATGGGGGATGGATAAGGGAGTAGGTAGGGTTGAATTTTGGTTGAATTTGAATTTTATTGAATCTTTCGACCCCCTCTCGTGGTACGAGAGTACAAACAAAGAATATAAATAACAGTATGACAAACCATTGAATACAAATTGTAGTTACACATAATGACACAAAATATATGCAAGATTATAAAGTGTTTATGAGAATACAAACATGAGTAAAATGAAATTAAGAGAAGATACACAGACAATATACAGCGTGTCCCAGAAAAAACGAAACCGAGTTTCATTGCAATTTTTTGCGATCATAATCATATATTTGTTTTACCAGATATACATGAATGGAAAGATTTACTTCTCTTCTTTCATTTGATGCACAACTCATTGTTCATAATTCATGCATGGCTGAGTTAGAACAATAGAAAGTAATGCTACTAAATTTTCATTTGCACGAGCAAATGTGATCTATGTTGTCTAGGTTTCCTGTTGTGAACAACCCAGTTCGCAATGCAGTCGGACACACCACCCCGTCCTGTCGGTATATCTCGATAACTCTGTTGGCCTCATCTGTGGATACTTGCAGTATGCGTTCGTAGGAAACAGACAAACCACGTTGAAAAAGAACGTCAACGAGATCCCGTTTTCTTGTTTTGCTATGAATGAGGAGACCCAGGTTAAGGGGCAGTGATGTTTCACGCTCCAAGTTGTGACGTAAGCCTCCTGCGGCAGTCTCCGCCCTCCCTCTTTTTACGGTGTTGAACGTTACAAGTTGGGTCAAGGATTGTACAGGGACGCTCAAGCTTCTGTTCATCGCCGTCTGTTTCTGTATACTTGTTCCAGCAAGGATCATTTGCATCAACGCTGTCAATGATGGTGGGGCGTTGTTGTATGATTCCTCAACTAGGGATCCATTGAAATGATATTGCCTTTGCACAATATCTTTGCGCACAATCTGCGCAGCTCTCATGAGAATGACTGCGTCGTCATCTGAGCGTTGTCTACAAGCATTCAGTAGAGCCTCACCAATATCCTCTTTGAATGTCAGCACCACTTCAAGATTGCTTTTATGTGCCTCAAGTTGTGGCAGCTGTCTGAGAAGCTTGTTCATAAGGTGAGTTGAATTGATCTTCTTTGAAATATTGCCTCCTAGTTGTATCAGACGTTCGTTGTAAAGCTTGGTAAGATCGGATAACTTGATCAGAGTGTAACTATCATCTTTACACTTCATTTCTTCCAAGTTGGATATCAGTTCGGCCAATGCTACTGATTCTGGTTGCATGGTTTCACTTGAACTGGCTCCCTCTTTTTTTCTTACAAACGATCTGTATCTGGTGTGGAGAGCAGTCAGGCACTTCTTGTGATATACATCAGCACCTGATGCCGTCATATCACGTACTGACAATTTAGCCAGGAGTTTTGCATCTCTCAGTTCTGTCGCCATCATTCGAACATTGGAATCTAGATTGAATGTTGCTGCATTGCAAACTGTTTGGTCATGACTGATAATTCTATCACAAAAGAAACATGTGCTAGCGTTACTCTGTTCAATGGATGGAGATGCGAAACTTGTTCTAAGTCTTTTCTTGACAGGCGAGTAAGTTTCATCAAGTTTGAGGTGTGCACTTCGCTTCTTTGCCCTTGATTTCGCCCTGCCCACACGTGAACTGCTACACCGCACATAACAGGTTTTGTGCCATTTAGTAGAGCGGTTAAGCCCTCAAAATCATGAGAATTGTGCAAAATTTGACTAAAGCATGAAACTTTCACCAGTGTTAGTACATACCATGAGATTCATCTTAAGATCGGGAGGTAAGTCTGATTTGACCTCTGATGACCTCCAGAGGTCAATGAACTTCAAATATCAGAATATTTATGTTTGAAGGCATTTGTGAAAGATAGGCCTAGACGTTGGTTACGCTGCACTAAATATGCATTTGTACTACAATTCTTCTGATTCCACAGGGCATTGACAGGTTTCTACCTTTGACCTCTGATGACCTTTAGAGGTCAATGACCTCAAAATACCATTATAGTGATCTGTGATGTTATTAGGTAATGATAAACATGATTAAGATGTGCAAAACAAGCTATCTGTTTTACAATGAAACTGTCTTCATATTCCAAAGAGCAAAGACAGGTTTCTACCTCTGACCTCTGGAGACCTTTAGAGGTCAATGACCTCAAAATATCATAATATTGATCTGTGGTGGCATTAATTAATGATAAACATGGTTAAGATGTACAAAACAAGCATATCTGTTTTACAAGAAATTGTCTTCATATTCCGAAGAGCACAGACAGGGCTCTACCTTTGACCTCTGGTGATCTTTAAAGAATGTACAAAACAAACACAATTGTAGCCCAGATGGCTACTAGCACATGTTTATAATAAAGGATAAAATAGAATAGAATAGAATAGAATAGAATAGAATAGAGATTAAAAGAAAACAGATCACTGCAGTCGTTTTCCTAGACACCCTGTGACACCAATATGCTAAGTATTCTCCTCTTCTAGGAGTTTTTAAAACCGTTTACTAGTATCTTCCTTCCAGCTGTTCCCTTTTTTTCAAACCCCCCTCTTCCAAGAAAATTCTATGGTGAAAGGAATTTATGAGTTTGACATTGGCTACTTTCCCCGCTAGTGGTCAGCACTCTCCATCCCCAAAGCCCCGCGCCAAATTACGGGAAATAACGTGATGACGTGTTTTTGCCCTCTGATCCCCAAACATAAATGACCCTCTGAGCTGGAAGGTGGCCCTCCTACCAGAATGTATTCCTCTATTCTAGCATTTATTGTTTAGTGGAGTGGGTCAAACAGGAACTCCAAAGACAAATTCAGGGACAACGACCCAGAACAACGATGACGTTGGTTGTTATAAGGACACTAATATCCATTTGGTTTGTCATTTTGATATACAAGAAACAATAAAGTCTTTACCAGTGGTTACAGAGAAGAAGTGAATGAAGAAACTAACAGACAGTGGGCGAATTAATCAGAAATTGAGATGAATCATTACAAAATTGAATTCTCACAGAAACGAATAGGAGGAGCAAATTGAACATTTTGACCAATAAGAAATTAATTTCTAGTGAACACCACGCCCCAATATAAGATTGAGCCAATGACATGCTTTAGAGAAAGGAAGTTTGTTAGTAAATTAGTTATAAAAAAACATGTCTGAGCCGAGAAATCAGTTATAGTGGCAAGCACAACGGGAGTGGCTTCACACTATATAGTGAAGCAAAGGCTGCAGAGCATTTTGGAACTTTGAGGAACTTTGAGAATAGTTGGAGACCACAGAGATAAAGACAGGAGTTCCCCTTCCTTGGTACATCATGCCCTCTCCAAGTCAATCAACTAATCTTTATCGATGCTGTGAATGTGATGAGGATCTGACTGTCGTAACTGAATCCGCGAGCAGCAGCACATGAGGAGAAACTGTGCGTCACGATAAGACAAAACTTTGGTTTACGCCAATTTGGAGTGCAATTACAAACTCCAAATAGTCAACTGGTGTCATCGGAGATGTTAAAGCGCCCTGTCAGACTGATACAAAGTGGACAGTGATGGTGACGAAGAGTCTAATGAGAGCGCGACAACATACCACTCAACGGACGGCCCAGCCACACTGACGAGATCGACAATGACATGCAGTCGAGGACCTCATTCGTCGACCGTACCGATGTCGAGATAAGTGACCACACCTACTAGCATCATTTCTCCCTACTAAATCCCTCCATTTCCCATAGAATAAGACGGTATATGAAATGGTCTCAAAAGCCGTAAAGACGTTCCTAAGTGATGAGTGGAATGCTGAACTAAGTTGAGAGGAAAGAAACTTGTTTGTGAAGAAGTTTTTTTGTTTCAGACCTACAGGAAGGCAGGTCGTTGGAATAAATATGCCGTTAGTAGCATTGGTGTTATCCATGTAAATTTTATCATTCTAACGCATTTTGCATTTGGTGTTGTGGAACAATATTAAGTTTCTTCTACTTTTGGAATTTTGGTGATGATTGGTGTCTATGTGAGTATTTAACCCCCGACCAGTACAGAGAGAAGGTGACAGACCAATCCAATATCTATCCGCCTCTGTACAATAATTGGTCGCCGGCTTGGAGAAAGTAGTAAGGAGTTTTAGGGAACTTACACAATAATGACGTTGTCTTCATATATTCCAAAGAGCACATGCAGTTCCACCTTTGACCTCTGATGACCTCGACAGTTAAATGACCTCAAATTATCAGAATATTGATGTTTGACATCATGATTAATGGTAAACATGATGATGTTCTATAGAGAGCATTGGATGGTCCTATCTATTAATCTGGTCTGGTGCATACTGAAAACGGAAAAAGCATAATTAAAAAATCGACCATTGACCCTTGCCAAAAACGCTGCCCCGGAGCCCTACCCCACCCCCACACTTAAAACACACACACACACACACACACACACACACACACACACAATTCCGCCGCCCCACTTAAGGTGTACTCTTTAGGAAAATTGAACATGAAATTGTAAAGTGCACATCACCATGTCCCCGGTGAAGAAATATTAATTGCACTGTATAATGCTCTCGCAGATCTGTCAAACCTGTACCGCCCCACCCTGGCAAAAGGCAGCAAGTGACAAATGCGATTTATTTCTTATAAATTAACAAAATAATATTGCGCTGGCGATTCCAATGACATATCTCACAGGATTGATTTCTAAGCCATATTTTTTTTTCCAGGAAAATATCACTAAATCGGATTTGAGCAATTTGTGCACCCCCCCCCCCCCCACTAAAGTAGGACAGTATGTGTATTATATATATATATATAGATAGATAGATAAGAGAGTAATCATTTAAGAGGAATTACTTTAATTTACGTTTGAAGACATTTCAAGAGATGTAGTCTGATTTGTTAAGGGGCAAATCATTCTAATGTTTGCAGTCTTGTAAACATACTTGTATCTTTAGCGAAAACTGTTCGAGTA
Organism: Diadema antillarum; assembly: GCF_040938485.1. Taxonomy (NCBI): domain Eukaryota; kingdom Metazoa; phylum Echinodermata; class Echinoidea; order Diadematoida; family Diadematidae; genus Diadema; species Diadema antillarum. The sequence goes on along the minus strand of NW_027271124.1, from coordinate 155,632 downwards.
CGTGGACGGTGATAAGTAGGCCCCTATGAATCACTCCGTAGAGTAAATTATATATGAACCAAATGGTTTCTTTTGAACATGTGTTGTGTTGAAAAGTTCTTGGTAATTTTTTTCCAGGCAAAATGTGTAAATTACATGAAAATTCCGATTTAAAAGCATGTGATGGGAAATGTAAACAGTATGTGCGAATGCTTCTACGTTTCCTGCTCAACTTATTTGTTAGTGGGGAAAAGAAAACAAAAGAAAAGAGAAGTCTCGCTCTACCACGTCTACATACCACAACGCCTACGGATATCTTTGTTTCACATTGTTAGTGGGGAAAAGAAAAGAAAAGAGAAGTCTCGCTTCATGAGAGATGTTCAGATCCCCCTCTACACCACAACGCCTACGAATGTCTAGGCTGAAAGTGGGTTTGATTGTTTTATAGGGCCTATAGAGCACCAACAATAAGTGCAGATTAATTAGCACGCTGTCTTTTGAATAGAAACAATACTTTGTTTCACACAAGATGATAGCAGAAAGACAACTGATAATCATCCGCTCATGTGAAATCAGGCAGAACTTTTTTCAAAACATTTCAAGAGGCATCTTGGTGAGTTACAGTCTGTTACACATGCCAATATAATGTGAAAAACAAATTGAAGGCCACGTGCAATACAGCCTCGCATTTTCCGACATCGCAAAAACTTTGATCAACACGTTCCATATGTACCCGTGATGGAGAGGGAAAATAATAAACAACAGCATCGCAATTTTGGTGCATTTCTGCCAAGACAACAGACAGGAACTGATTCCACGTAAAATACATAAACATGTATTTTGATTTTCCATGCATTTTTCCCATATCATTACACACAATCATTATACACGCATACTTGATATGGTGTTCAGCTCACTGTGTGCAGACTGAGCACGACCCGATAATTCAGAACCTCTACCTGAGAAAGGATTGTAGCCTATCCCGCGAATCAAAAAGAAGCTTTCTTATATCATCTCGTGCTTCCTGTACTCTATGTGCAATGCACTCATCATAGAGACAAGGTTGCCTTCACCCAAACTGTTTAGATATTGCCACTGAAAGACTCTGATGACTGATCGCATTCAGTGGCTGTGCACCTATAAGAACGCTGGGCTGACCTCAGGATGTCTATCCAGTTAAGTCGTGGAGGAGATCCTGGTGTGCCGATCGCGTGCTTCACTGAAGACGCAGATGCTGCTCTGTCTTGAAAGAGATCAAGGGTATAGATCTAGACCAATTTCAGCAGGTTACACTGAATCATCACTTGCTGGCAGAGAGTCTTAACCAGATCATGCAGGTGATATTACCCGCTGTCAGCGTACCCTGATTCACACATTGGATGCAAACCGGATGGCGGCATATTGGAAACAACCAATATTTGGGCATGGGGGCACAACTCTTGGCCAGGCCAAAGTGTTAAGGAGTATCTAGCATAAAGAAGACAATTAGAGTAAATACTAGTTCCACTCCTATTTTGAATTGAGGGTACCTAAAGAGGTCATTAAAAAAATGCCCAAAATTGCCTGACGTAATGACCCAAACTCAATTGGATGACAATAGCAAGTTGCAAGACACAGGGTTGCTTCATGTGGAATGCATGTTATGCCTCACAGTATGTCGCTTTCCAAATGGTCCATGACGTCACTTATATGCTCCAGGACCATGAGTTATTCATCGGAACCATGAAGCCCACGAGCTTGACACTGACCGACACAGGCCCGTCAGCTCGAAACTAGGTAGCATTGCCCATGAGCTTGACACTTATAGCAGGGCTCCACACTAACTTTTATTTTTGGTGGCCCAAAGGCAAACATCCGACATTTTTTGGTGGCCCGATCAGGCCACCAAAGTCTTCATTTCTGAAATCATCCCGAGTTTTTTGCACGTGTGGACAGAAAAAACCCGAAAATTAGCGGGATAAGCATCGCGATGCTAATCCCAAGAAATCTTGCGCTGGTTCGTCAATTAGCGGGATAATTGGCCCCGCGCTGGTACGTGTGAACGGTCGGGATTACAATCTCGAGTTTTTACATCCCATCATGCAATGCGCACATGACAACAGCGAGGCCTCTGCGAAGAGGTCCTTCACCTCTTTGGAGCACAACAACAACAGCGCGCGAACCACACCACTGACGCGTAAAAGACAATGGACAAAGGTAAGTGCGCGCAGGCAGTGATAGAGAAGGGCGCTGTGTGACCCAGTTTGCAGGCTTTGCTGTTATCTCTATCGGCAATTAGCGGGATAATTTGGTACGTGTGGACGCTCGCCAAATTAGCGGGATACCGATCGCGATCGCTATCCCGCTAATTTGGTACGTGTGGACGCTCGCAAAAAAACTCGGGATGAGCATCGCGATCGTCATCCCGCTAATTTGTACGTGTGAACCCGGCTAATGATTGAGCGCGCATTTGTAAGTGATTAAGCGCGCATTTGTAATTTCATTGGGTGCGCACTGCTGGAGTATGTAGGCCTACATTATGACGTCAGTGAACGTGAATGACGGCTTTTTGCTGCACTTTTTTTTTTTTGCACCCCGTGCATGCGGGATCTAATTAAGTCCCGATGTTTGCTTGGGCGGCCATAATGGAATTCAAATGCCGGCCATGTAGGTCAGACACATTTCGATTGACCAATTATTCAAATCGGCACGTTCTAAAGAAATCTGGGCAACAAAATTTACCTCTATTTGCCATTAAGAATTCAAGATAGGGAACTTCAACATTTTCGTCTGGGCGGCCATATTGATATTCAAGATGGCGGCCATGCAGCTTGCCGAACATTTTGAATTCATCCATTATTGAATCCAACATGTTAATACACTTTTGTGTGCTAATGCCAACGCCTCGTCATTTACAATTCAAGATAGGGATTATCAACTGTACTTTGTCTGGGCGGCCATATTGGAATTCAAAATGGCGGCCATGCAGCTTGTCTGGCATGACAAATTTATCTTTTATTTACTTTTATATGTTCACATACCTTGGAGCACCAAATTTGAGCTCCGTTTGTCATTTAGAACTCAAAATAGGGCTTTTTCAACGTTTCGTCTTGGCGGCCATCTTGGATTTCAAAATGGCGGCCATGAGGTTTGATAGACTTCTAATATCAATCCATTATTGAATTGAGAATGTAGAAATACCCTTCTGTAGCAAATTATCAGTGTACAGGTCACGTGGAACCAAAGATATAGGGATTTCGTCGTTTCGTCATGGCGGCCATATTGGAATTCAAAATGGCGGCCGACCCAGTAGTCAGATCTCTTGGATCCGGCAATTTTTGAAATCAGCGCCCCAAAATACCCCTCTATGCAAAATTTCACAATTTCCGCCGGATGTGAGCAAATTTTTCACATATCTGCCCCACTAGTTGTTTTGTGTGAATTCAATGGTGCAGATGAGCCCATTGTCTAATGCTATGTCGGGAGAGCTGAATGCTCGTTTTCTTCGACTATCCGTAGAATTGGCAGAAATGAAGCATGCTTTCATACAGATTTTTCTCAAGCATGCGTTATTCATATTTGACTCGTAAGGTCTCATATGAAAGAAGAAAATATGAATATTTGGGTTAAGAACTTTATTTTTCGAAAACAACGTTAAAAATCTGGAAAATTCACTTAAAGTCACCATTTGCGCGTGCAAATGAAAATTTGGTAGCACCACTTTTCATTGTTCTAACTCAGTCATGCATGAACAATGAACATTAAGTTGTACATCAAATGAAAGAAGAAAAGATTACCTTTCCATTGATGTATAGCTCGTAAAGAAAATGTATGATTTCGATAGTAAAAAGTTGCATGGAAACCCGGTCTCGTTTTTTTCTGGGACACGCTGTACATGTAAATAGCAGTATATCACAAATATTTAACAACGAAGATTGCTTCACTAACCTACCGCTACGTGTACGCGTAGGTCCAACTCTTGTACCATCTATGGTACTTGAGCGATTCACTTTTTCAGAGTTTTTGGAAAATTGGAAGAGTGTGCACTGCACATCATGCACAATGTGATGTGTTCGCATTAAATCGACCATTGTTTACAGGTAATTTATACGATCTACACCGAAACTTACATAAATTAAAGGCATCAGATTTATCCAGTATAGGGTGATGAAGTAATTTTCAAATGCATGGTTGCTTTTAAATATCTTACAATTTGTGCAATATATATATATATATATATATATATATATATATATATATATATCACTGATAGACAAGCTATAAACACGTAGCTAGTCGAGGGTACGTGAGATGGCAACCAGAAAACGTAAACAGGGCACAATTTATCAAAGTAGCCCATGTGGCACATGCTACATATCGCACTCTATAAAAGCCAGTTGGGACATTGCTCGTGCGCGCATGGGGACGAATGACCTTTTTTTTTTTTAAAGTCGGTTAGGCACTTCACTCGTTTTCAACGCGACAAAATGCATAAGCTTGCTCGATGTAAGAATTTATTGAACCTAACCCTAACTCTATCACAGTGTAGCTGACACAATGTTAATCACGACAAACCTTAAGTTCTAGGTGTTACAAAATGATAACACTGTCATTGATATAGCTGAAGCGTGTACAATTTTATTGGAGGTGATTTGAATATGAAAGCATAAATCAGTTTCATTAAACTCATAATTAATTTTAAAGTTAGGTTCCAAATTTTGGTCAAATTCATCAAAATTCATACACTACATTATTCAGGATGAATAAAGACCAGCTGTGATTTGTAGCGGAATTCCTCGTGAACATATAATAAAGCATTCAAATCCTGGCCATTGTCTGGGTATTAAACTACACACTCCTATACACATTTAAATTGACCCCTGTGCGTAAAAATAATTTTTGTACAGAGGGTTGAAAATAAAGCAAAATTTAATAATAATCTTGCATCTAATGAAACTGATTCATGCTTTCATTTTCAAATTACAGTACCTCCAACAAAATTGTACACTATTCAGATATTACTCATATTAATGTCAGTGTTATCATAGTTTTTGAACTATTAAGGATCAAAAGTGGGAAATATTTTTTGTAACACCTATAGTACAATGGTGCCTCTAAATTTCTGGTCGGGAGATCCATAAGCTCCATGCTGGAACACAAACAGAAGCCCCTACAGGTTGGTGCACGGTCCCTGAAACACGGCTGTGCTTCGGCAGTAGTCGAGGGTGTTTCAAATGAATATTAGCAGCCCACATTCATATAGTATGGCTTCACAACTTGATTTGCATAATATAGAATTGGTATTCCAGGTCATTCGTCTCGGACCTCACTCACATTCTTCACTCTTTTCACTCGTGGACTCTGTGCACCTGCTTAGGCATGCATATTTTGTCCGCACTTACTCTGGGGGATATATACGCATTTGAATGATCTTGTTGGGTTGGGGACACAGAAAAAAAGAATGTACGCAACATTAACGGCATCAAATGGTTATTACAATTGCTCCCTCACTAGGCGTTTTCACATCAGCCCGATGTTCCGAAATAGCGCGCTATTTTCTGACTTGGGAAATTAACCCGATAACGAAATAGCGCGCTATTTGATAATGGGAACACAAATTAGCGCGCTAATTAGGCGTTTTCACATCAGCCCGATGTTTCGAAATAGCGCGCTATTTTCTGACTTGGGAAATAGGAAAATATCTCGAGCTTGGATTTTTATCGGGCTGATGTGAAAACGCTTATTGTATCGCTCTGATCGAGAAAATTTCTCGAGTCCAACTCGGGAAATTTCTGAAATAGCGGGATAGTATATAGCGCGCTATTTGATAATAGACCTCTTCACATCAGCCCGATAAAAATCCAAGCTCGAGATATTTTTTAATTTCCCACGTCAGAAAATAGCGCGCTATTTCGAAACATCGGGCTGATGTGAAAACGCCTAAAGTGAAAACGACTCGAGCAATTAGCGCGATGCATGCCATCATGCCTAGCGTGTGTGACCCGATCGATCGAGGCAAACTTCACACAAATCATGAGGAATTTTTGAGAGGGCACACACATTACTGATGCTGTTTGCACATGCTCAGCTGCCGAATTAGCTCGAAAAAAATTCGGGCTAATTCTTTTCGGGCTGATGTGAATAAGAAATGAAATAACGCTCTAATTCGCAATCGCGAAAAATATCTCGAGCTTGGACTTTTATCGGGCTGATATGAAAACGCCTGTTGTGACATTGGCAATAGTTCATTAATTTGCTAAGCCTTCCTTCATGTGGTGCAATTAAGCCAAAGTCTGAAAATAATAATCATCATTGAAATGACTCAGCCTCAGGGATTTGTCTTTTGTTTTTATGTTTGTGTAATTTTTGATAAGGCTCAATTTATGTTGTTTACCATCAATAAATATAATACTAAATGTAATCTACACTCAGGAACGTATAGAGCGGTAACTACAACACAAAGTGGACACTTGATATGTTGATTTAAAGAAACCCAGTGGGTCTAGTAATAACATGAGTATCGCAAATTCTTCATTGTCTCTTGCAGACTTTTATCTATAAGGATAACCGTATGATGTTCGTTTTTCCGAAGGTAAATGCGTTAATTCGAAAAGGAAGTAAGGTTCGTTATTCTGCAGGTCCGTTTCAAGTTTCAAGTTTCAAGTTTTTATTTCATATTTCCATTTCTCAGTGATGGGATTACAAAATGATTGACAATAAAACAAAAGTACAAAACATATGCAACCATATCTTATGTTTGAAGAAAAAAAGACAAACAAACATTACACACAAATATAAATGGTCATTTTCATCTGAGAATATCACGAATAAATGTCAGAAATATGATGGGGCCTACATAAAAGCAATGATGCTTGTAAAAACTGTAGGTTCCCGAATTTATAGGCGTGAAATTATACGGAGAACGGACATGTTTATCTCGACCAACTTAAATTGTACCAGTGCAAAATCAGTATTAAAAACGAACTATCGAACCACATGAATACTTTAGTATCGCTTAAACGAGACTGTACATATTTCGCCGTGTTTACACACACACACACACACACACACACACACACAAAGTGCTATAACGGTATCGTCAAATAACTTGGAGCTGCAGACAAAGACAAAAGACTGGGGGTATTAAAAAAAAAAATGTTGCTAAGAGCCGGGTAGTGTGTATCCACTAAGTAATAGCCGTTTTAGTTTGCGTTTGAAGGTGAATAAGGATAAGGAAGAAGTAGTATCTTGAGGGAGGTCATTCCAGTATCTGGGTCCAGTAAGCATAATTGTTTTCTTTGCAAAAATAGTGCGAGTACGGGGAAGGTGATAAGCGTCACTCTGACGAGTGGGGTAGCAATGAATAGAGCGATTTCTTTTGAACATGTGAATAAAAACGGATGGTAACTCATTAGTTGTTAGTTTATACATGAAAATTCCAAGATTATAATGAAATAGGTCTGGAATTTTCAGAATTCTGTTTTGATGAAAAAAACAGTTGGTATGAGCAAAATATCCGGCGTGGTTTATAATTCTTATTGCACGCTTTCTGATACGAAGAAGGGAATCTAATAGTAAATTGATTGCATTTCCCCACGCCAAAATTCCATAATTAAAGTGTGGAGATATTAAAGAAGAATATATACTCTGCAAAATATAAACAGGGAACAAGTGTTTAAAGGCATAATTTACCATTTGCAGATGAAACAAAAACCCAGCATTAGTGCTTCAAAATAGTTCTAAAATGTGAGTTATGGCTAGAAACAACCAATGTGAAGATTTGAACAAGTATAATCTATGTTAAGTATTGTTAAATATACAAAATGTGAACAATAGTTACAATGAAAATGTTTCCAGATTAAACCGTCTACAGTTATGGTTTAACGAGAAAAATAGTGCTATCTCCTTGTATTTTAGGCTTTATTGCAAAAATTTTATATGTTAGGATGTTTTGTGATACAACTGACCTACACATATGCATCAAAAGTGATATCTTTAAAATTTTTTAAATCACTGTTCCCAAAGGTAAACAGGACCTTTAAGCTTGTTTAAAATTCCAATATTTCTGGACAAAATTTTACTTACAAAATTAATATGAGTTTTCCAGGATAATTCTCGGTCAATCCAAAGCCCTAAAAACTTTGCGTTATTGACCTGCGTTAAACATATATCATTTATTTTGATCTCATGTGGGACAACATTCAAAGAATTACTGAATACCATATAATAAGTTTTTTCTATATTCAGGGATGATTTTGTTGTTCCGAAAGACATCAATTCCATATTTAGATGTTGCTTAATTTAATCCGAAAATGAAATAGGGTTCGGCAATCCGAACATTTTTGTGGGGTTATTATGGAGGTTCGCTAAGCCAGGGTTACACCAAAGCCGAATTCTCCCGAATAAATTTTGACCGATTCTGCCCGAATATGGTCTGAATCGGGTGGATTCGGTGGATTCGGAATAGGTCCCGAATCAGAGCAAAATCGCCAATATGGCTATATTCGCGAAGCTATTCGGGTCATTCTGTCGGCCGTATTCTGGCCTATTCGGCTCACTCGCCTGTATTCTGCTCTGTATTCGGGTAACGATTCGGATGGATTCGGGGAGGTATTCGGGGCATTCTGGGCAGAATCGGCTCTATTCGTGATATTCAGGTCTATTTGGCAAGATGATTCGGGCCGGTACTCCCCTGACGATACGAACTGGTAATAGGCCCGAATCTGCCCAGAATGCCCCGAATACCTCCCCGAATCCAACCGAATTCCATCCGAATACATCCCGAATGTGGCCCGAATGAAATTGTCGAGGCCACATTCGGGAGTAGTTTTTAGGGTTTTCGGCTGGTTTTGAACATTTCAAAACGAGCCAAATCCCTCCTCGATGTTCCAGAATCCCTCCCGAATTTTTGCCCATTCGGGGAAGGAGAACAGAATGCTCCCAAATCCACCCGAATACATGTATTCGGGTGGATTCGCAGCTGATTCGGCTCTGGTGTAACCGAGGTTTTATTTCGAAGGTTCGTTAAATCGAAAATTTCGTTTTCGCGTGAACGAGCCTTCGAATTAACGAGCTGTACATCCTGGCATCGCCGTGATATTTGATTGTGTATATTTTTTCTCTCTTCATACGTGCGGTAGGCCTAACACACGTATAACTAAAACGCCGCATCCCGAACTGATTGTTGTGCGCCATCTTGCCTTACCTATTGGTAGTGGTTCTCTATTCATATCTCTTAAAAGCACGGGATTGTTGTTCCCGCTATCTGAGTTGTGTTTTGCGTCATCTGCAGACTGTGAAGCGAGGGTCAATTCCACTTAGAGCCGAAAAATAGGACAACTTGTGGCGGTGACCGTCTCGAAATTTATAATTTCTCGTCCATGATATCGATTTTCCTCCACCTGCATATACGCTGACAGGTAAGATTGTGTCAGAGGATGTACACATCTGTTTTAAAAAAATACACTCAAGTTGCAAAATTTATGTCTGACATTCTTCGCCTAACTGCGAAGGAGGGTACTAATTTCTACAAATTTCTCTCTTTAGTTGAATTGTGCTGAGAAGAATTCAGATGGAACCATTGTAGCCCCTACGTACATACCTCCACTGAAACGGCGCTCCTATCGATACAACATGAACAGGCCATAATATTATGTCAGGAGCGAAAATGAGCAGCAAGCTCTCTTGAAACAGTCGTGATTTTACCTTGACATATTGAATATGATATTTTTTCCCGGCTTTGATGTTTTTTTTTACTCCCTTGTCAGGGCATTAAAAATCATTGATATCTTATTCAACAACTATAGTCATCAACTATAGTTATGTCTATAAAGATCTTTGCCGTAAATGATTACTCGTGAGTGTCGAGCTCGTGGGGTGAGCCCAAATTTTGAAGTCCCAAAGCAGTTCTCATTAAGAAGTGGTACGATAACATTTTGGGAACAAACCATTAAAAATTGAGAACAAGACAGTGAGTAACTCTGTCAAACTTTAGGCCTATAGCTACTCAGAATGCTACAACAATAAGTTATGCCTTGAGACCATTATGTACTGTATTTATTTTTTTTTCACATAATTAGTATGGCACATGGCTCTTTACTTTCCCTTCAGACGTAAGCATTCAGTGGATGCGAAGAATATCAAATGTTAACTCGTGGTTTGTCTCGGAAAACTGATCTACGGTTTGAAGTTTACGCCATTCACTGGCTAGAATGTACAAACACACGCTTCCAATACTTAAACATGCCCGCGTTTACAGTTTTCCTTGGTAGAACGAACATAGTTTTATAATGATTATTTTAAAGTTATTTTATCGTTCTTAATTGTACAACTGTAACAACTAAAGTTTGTTGCATTAGACTCCATATATCAAAGCATTTGGTCAAGTTATTTGTATTTAGAAAAAAAAAAATGTGTTCCGGTATCTTTGTCCCCGAAAACAAATTCAATTATTGATATTTTTTCACTCTAATACCCATCGAATCATCTGTTATGAGTGTAATAATATCATCCTTCTAATAATCATCATAATACTATCTTTACAGGTTATAATCAACGATAACCATGGCAACCAACACTTCACCACCATCAATCCTGACGTCGCTCTTTTTGCCCGTCTGCGCCGTAGTGATCATCTACTGCTCCTTCCTGGAATATGCAGGCCGACAGCAAACGCCTTTCTCCTTCCAGTACTCAAAAGTTAATCCTCTCTTGCTGGAAAGGTAAGCATGATGCATTGTTCTATATACAACATAATAATTATAACACAGGTTGACGACGTCCCGTTGAGCACAGGTAATGCCCCGCAGTAACGAGACTAAATTGGCAAGTATATCGTAACACACACACACAAGCATATTAGAAGCCCCCCCCCCCCCCCACACACACACACACACTTTTTTCTCTTCTTTTTTCTTGACAAGGTTATAAGGACAAACGTGAGCCGCAGCGGTCTAAATCAAATGTCGGAACATAGTTCAGGGGGCATCATCTAATGACCAAAATGTGGGCACCTAGTATTCATCCCTCCATACGTCCGCCCCATCCCATATCCTGTTAAAAGAAAAAATAATTGATAACAATCAAGTAATTGCTGTCATGAGCATAATACCTATCGAATTCACATTACGCTAAAGATGATCTTCTACCCTGTAATAAACGAGCATACAAGGACAACCCCAACAGAAGCTATTCAACACAATGACACTGATTTTTCAATTTGAACGACCCATGTAATCTACGACGCAAATAAAATAATATTGATCGATTCATATCCCCACTCAATACTCCATCCACCACTTGGCACAAAATCAACTAACCACGCAAAAACTCTCATAATTATCGAGGCTTCCGTCTTAACATATAAACACTTGATAGCAACACACAAGTTATGAATGATGGCGGATCTTAACTGACTTCGTGAAACCTTCACTCTCACACTACGTCTTGACGAAAATATTTATATACTAGTAATGAACGAAGGCAAGCAAGCTAAATCAAACTTGAAGGCAAGTATACACGATAAATCAAACTTCACTCCGACTTGATCCCAGCTTACGGCGTGCGTTTTAATAGGTCTATAGGGCGCGTACAGGCCTCATACCTGTAAATAGTAGGTGTTACAAATAACATTCCCACTTTTGATCCTTAATAGTTCAAAAAGTATACATCAGATAACATTGACATTGATGTGAGCAATAGCTGAATAGTTTACAATTAAGTTGGAGGTGATTTGAATATGAGAGAATGAATCAATTTCCTGAAATCCATGATTAATTTTAAAGTTAAGTTCCAGATTTTGGTCAAATTTGAACCCTGTGTACATTTACACAGGAACCAATGATGTGTATGTGAGTGTGTGCTTACAAAGACCCTGAACAATAGACATGAATACCACGAATACCACCTTTTCATAGCTCTGCTGACTAGGCTTCTGGACTCTTGATCCAAGGCACATTAATGCTTTATTAATGATAATGGATTGCCCCGGGCACTGGTAGTCTGAATTCATGAGTTAAAATGCATGCTCATGAAAATAATAATAATAATAAGCATGTGCTTGTATACACTGCATTTCAGGATGAATAAAGACTAGCTGTGATAGTGGAATTTCTCATGAATATGTCATAGAGCATTCCAATTCCGGCCATTGTTCAGGACCATTGTCAGGGTGTTTACCAAACACTCCCATACACACCAACTGACCCCTGTGCAAAATTAAAATTTTGTACAGAGGGTTAAAAACAAAGCAAAATCTGAAACCTAACTTAATATGTTTAATTAAATGACACTGATTTTTACAATTTTACAAGAGGAGCCAAGATTCGTGAAATTAAAATGCACTGGAAAGTTCTTGTCTACACTATATAGTGAACGCCAGCAGTATTTTGCAAAAATTCCATGCCCCCAAAAAGGCTATCAGCTCCAATTTGCAAAAATTTCATGCCTCTAATAATTCTGGTTTTACAGTATGCCAGATGATAAAGTTTGAGGAGTACATGACTGCTTTAGTCTGTATCAAGAATTGTCAGTCCATGCCTTTGAATTTTGTCAGCGCATTGACAGGAGCTTTCAAATCTATCCCGGAAACGACATTTTTGCAGTAGCTATGCAGACCTTGTTAGCCATGATGATGGCAAGGAGCAGTGCCATATGCTGGCAAGCAACAGATGTAGTTGAGCATTCCTTCAAATCCTGGTAGCATCTGCTTTTGAGAATATTCAAAAAATTCCAAAATAGTGGGATTCACACTGACGTGGATGAGCGGGATACAAATCTCAAGATTTGGATCCAAGATTTGGATCCAAGATTTGGATTGTGATCCAAATCTGAAATAGCACAATAATTCACAATCTGACATGGCGTGTGTGTGAACACTGTAGAAAAAAAAAATGTTGAGATTTTCTGTCCCGTCAATGAAGCTACACAGTGACAATTAAGGCCTCCCAATCAATTCACGACAGAGTTGCTAAACACAACAGCTCGAGAAACGCAATCTGAAAACGTGTTTTGGTAATGGGTGTGCATATTACAAGAACTAGACATGCTTCCTTTTGGCGCTCCGTAGCAAAAAACCCGGGCCTGTTGCCCGTATTAGAAACCGCACTCGGTGTAAACGGGCCTTCAGTCTCGTTTTTCAAGATTTTGACATCAGTGTCTGTGACATGTAATAAGGTATAAGAGAAATAGTTTAAATTTAATAAGAGAAAATACGCATCTGCTGCTTCTATCATGGCATCTAAAGACGACATACACAGTAAACTATAGACCTACAAGGTACAGCTGTAAACGTCTGTTTTAATATACTGTATTTTTATATGTATTTCTTGAATCACGGCACACATACAGTACTTCTTATCCCTCAATTGGAAAAATGAAATGTATACGTACTAATGTGATATCATAGTTTGTTCAGCTTTACCATTTCATAATATCTTTTTTTTTTTTTTAATCTACAGAACAATAAATGTGACAACGAGTGAATCAAATCGGTCACTCGGGCTTACAGGGCCAATATCTATAACTTCGATCATGTTTGCTGCCGACATCGGCCGCAATGGATCCGATTCGCATCAAGCTACCTGCCAACCTCTTCAAAGAGTAGTGTATATAAAAACACACAAAACAGGATCGACGACTTTAGCATCCATATTCGAAAGGTACGCATATCTTCGCGATCTCGACGTTGCAGTACATCGACGCAGTCACATCATTTCAAAAGACAAATTGTTTCTTACTTCGATGGTCATAAAAGTCAAGGGTCGAAAGAGGAAAGATTTTGATATGTTGGTTAACCATGTTAGATACAATCGGAGGCAAATGGATATTGCTGTGCCTCATGCTAAATACATCTCAATAATTCGACACCCAGTGAAGCAGTTCGAATCATTCTTTGGATATTTTGAAATCGCGAGGCGTTTGAAAATGAATGCTTCTAATCCTCTGGAAGTATTCATGTCTAATGTGAAAGTGTATAACGCCAATGACAGCTTTCTGTGGACAAGATTCAGAAATGGACAGCTGTATGATTTCGGTTTTGATCACAAATATGATGAAAATCTCACGAGAATCAATGAGAAAATCAGAGAATTAGCGAGGGAAATAGACTTAGTTATGATTAACGAGTACTTTGACGAGTCCTTGATTCTTCTGCGGAAATTGATGTGCTGGAACTACATGGATATTCTCTACATATCTAATACTGTCCGTAGCAAAAGCCACCGATACCCACTCACTGAGGGAACTGCTGAAAGAATCCGCTCTTGGAATGCCGGCGATATAATGCTTTATAATTATTTCAACAAAACATTCTGGAAGAAAGTCCGAGAATATGGCGAGCACTTTCACCAAGATCTTGCTTATTTTCGGGCCTTGGAGCAAAGTGTGATGGATGATTGCATCATGAAAAATAAGACGGACAATAGTGATATACGGGAGGATAAATTCATCACTAAACGGAACGCAACCAAATTCTGTGAAGACTTACTCCGTGGTGATGTTCCGTATACGCGCCTTATTAGAAAGACAATGATTACTCGATACGAAAGAGACGTTAAAACTCTTATAAATGGTTAAGAGATATAAATCATTTTGCAGTGATTCTCCACTTGCTTGTCTATTCTGTGCAAAAGCAGACATTCTTTAACAAAATCGTAACGTTGCAAAATTCAGCATTTGTTTTTTCCTTCATGCTTCTGAATATGTGTGGTGAAATTTCTTTAGTCGCTATCACTTTTCTGCACTTATAATTGCATGGGATTTTATCAGCTGGTTTATTACTTTTTGTTTGTAGCATCCTTGTACCATAGATATGTCGATGACTTGTAGATTACTGTAGGGCCTAAAGTTTAAGAGGGTTTATGTCAATTATTGTACAAGTTTTGTTAAAATTGACCAAAATTTTGTCCAGGACGTTTTATACATTGATATGGGTGAATCAATCAACAGGAGTTTGCCGAAGACGTATACTTTTTGGTATTACAATTGATTAGTAGAACAGATTTAAAAACACCATCATATTATTTGAACAGATTGAAACAACTTACTCTGTAATTTGTTGATAACAAAATTTAAATTGAATGACTGTCCATTTTACAGATTTTCCATTTATACCATACTTCTCCCCAAAACAGAGACTCATTGTTCTAAAATATTACTGCTACTTTTTTTATCATAATATTTTCAAACACGAATGTACAGCTGCGCTTAAACGTATCAAACATGCGAAATCGGAGGCTACATAGTCGGTATATAGGATCATAATGAAATAATATGTCTTCGTTAAAACAAACTCCAAAGGGGTAATGTTGCTGAGGAGTATTCTCAAGGGTGTTATTGTTCTACAGGACATGTAACATGTTGGAGAAGTCATAGCTTCCCAAACACTATAGCTTTGTCACACGGTGCCTTTTCCCTGGTTCACTGTATACTGTACAGTGCTGTATAGGTGGTGCAGAGATAATTCAATAATGCATGATGCTATAAATGGACAGCTGTAGCACAGAAGTACAGCATATTGTTTTTAGATACTTTACTTAGACGTGTTGTTGATCTATTTGTTGGCACACGTGCAGTATAAAATTTTCGTCAGCTTTTGCATATCGTGTCAGTTTGTAACCTACACGAGGCATCGCTGGCGTCATCAAATTTGTGGACATAACAACGTCAAGACATTCTGACATACCAGGGTTTTATACTACATATTTTAAGCGGGTGAGTTGACTGATTGACTTGAAGTTGTTATGGTGTTCAAAGGCAATCATAAAAATCCTAAACGCGATTTACTTTTGTCCCCGCCGGTAGCTATCACGTTGCAGTTGTGTAAATATCCTATCTTATGAGATCTAGCTTCTGACGCAGGGAGTACCTAGTTTGAGCAATGTGGTATTCCACATGGAAGAGGCAGGACAGGTTTTTCTTGTGTTTAAAAAAATGGGATCTTAGAACCCAAAAGAAACCAAGCAAAAAAGGAAAGAAAAGAAAAGAAAATATTCTCATCATAAAATAAAATTCTCAGGAGTCCAAAGAGAAAGAGAAACACATCCCTTTATATATATACAAAAACTCGCTGGTAAAAAGTCAAATACTCCCCGTTTATTGCAATTCTCGGGCCAGATTTTGCCGTACCCCTTTACTTCGTTACCGAAGATTTTGGGAACACGCATGCAGTCCCTCCGACCCCGGAATGGGGATGGGGGTGGGGGGGGGGGGGTGGGGAGGGGCCCTGCTCCTTGCCGCAGGTGTTAAAGGTACTGTTTGCATTTAGGGTAGGGATGTTCGAGTTATCACATTTGAGTCATTTATATAAGTCAATTGTATCACAAAACATCCTACCATATACAAAGTTTGCAATAAAGCCTAACATAAAAGGAGATGCACGTATCACTATTTTGCTCAATAAACCATAACTGTGGACGGTTTATTCTAGAAACAATTTTATTATATCTATTGTTAACATTTTGTATATTTAACAATGCGTAACATAAATGATACTGAGTAAATTTTTTTTGTTATTTCTATCCTAATCTCACATTTTAGAATTACTTTGAAACACTAAAGTTTTTTTTTTTTGTGTGTGTTTCATTTGCATGCATTTATGGTAAATAAGGCCTTCAATAAATTGCTTTGACAAAAGACAGCAGTTCTGTTTCAGTATGCCTAATTCCTGAGTCACAACAAACCTATCGACCAGCAACTCGGTGTCTCTTTTAATTTTTAGCATTTATTTTGTGTGCAGAGAGCAGGACGCAGGAACAAAAGTCTTTAAAAGATGTTGTTGTTGTTGTTGGTGGTGGTAGTGGGTTTTGTTTTTGTGTTGTTGTTGTTTTTTTTTTTTTTGGGGGGGGGGGGCTGTAAAACAGTTACTCGCTACTCAAGTAGTAGCCAATTACTCAATCCGAAAGCTTTAGATTCAAATGCTAAACCTGTTGAACAAAATTCTCCACAAATGTGCGCAAGATAGCTATAGATGTAACTTTTTGTGAGATAGGCCCTACATAAAATAATTATGGAGTACAATAGTCTATAAGGCGCATTCAAATTCTCAACAAATCTGAAAGCGCTATGTAAAAACCCTATAGTTATCATTATCATTACCATTATTGAAAATAACAAGAGGACTTGCAGAAAAAATACTTGGATTTTTTTTTTCGTGCCATATTACTAAAAGTTTCACAAAGGATTTTAACACTCAATTTTAAAATGCAGCCTAAGATTATTAACGCAAGAACCTCTTCTTTGGTCTCCATATCCAAACTCTATAATGCATGGAAGAGCGGCTTGGAGCATCAAAGTCCGTGAAATGCTGATATAAGCAAGCAATTGTCTTACTGTAGAACTTACGCCTAAATTTGCGCAAATTCCAAAGTTATTCCACTTCTTTCTCTATAAACACCTCCCTGGTTTAGAGATCTTCCTTGTGTCTGCCTCCTTACCACTGGGAATTCATGAGAAAGGCTAGTGTCTGTGCAGAATTTTATATGACTTTTGAATGTATGTAATGATTTTGTATGTAAGAGAGAGAGAGAATGCGATTCAGCAGCACAAGTGTTTAATGCACGACCAAGAATGACCTAGCCATCGTTGAACACCACTTTCCAAAATAGCATCAGCTTCACAATATTATATGCAACAAGAACACCCAGAAAGTCAGCTGCAGCTGCATGGACAGTTATATGCATACCATAACAAAGGCACACGACAATAGAATAATCAACACTGGTCAAAAATAAGCCAAGGACTCCTGCGACTGCAGACATGGCAAGGGAAGGAAAGGATTGCGCGATCCCTGGCAAATGCATGGCCAAGAATGTCATTTTTGAAGCGAAGGTAGCGACCTCTAGCGACGAGAAAGTATACATCGGCCTCACCTCAACCTCGTTCAAAGCAAGGTACGCAACACACGAAGCACAAAGAACCGGAGGGGGGGGGGGGGGGGGCTTGGGCCCCCACTTGTTATGCACCATACAAAGGAATACATAATGTGTCACCACTTGCCCCCCCCCCCCCCCCCCCCCCCACACACACGCACACACTTTTTTCACCCCGGAAGTGCGTAAGTGGCACCAGAAAGAAATAGAAACCTTGGAGTGTTAGGCGCGGTAAGGCTTTGTTTTTCAATGAAGACCTTTTTTTGTTTGTTTTTTTTTTGTTTGTTTGTTTTTTTGCTTGTTAGCTCATGAAACCGGGGAGCGCCCCCTCTCACCACTTTTGAAAACGTGGCATTGGCACAAATAGGGAAAAACGACACCAGACAGAGCTGAGCAAATACATCTGGGGATTGAAGCATGAAGGCACCCCCTACTCACTTTCATGGAGGATCGTGAGATATGCCAAACCCTACTCACCCAAAACAAACCGGTGCAACAAAATACCACATCATCACGGCCAAGAAACCAGCAATTCTGAACTTAAGAAAAGAACTCATTTCAACCTGTAAACATAAGAAGAAGTTTTCCCTTGCGGAATAGTACGGATAGTACCCCCCCCCCCACCTATACATGTAACAAGCCATTGTAACCCTTCCTTAAATTTTACCTTAAGCCCAGTACCAGTGTCATTATCAACTGTTGTTATGAAGCAGCCACGTGCATGTATCTTTTGTTTGCTTGCCTGAGTGCACCAGAGCTGTATGTCTTACACAGTACGAACTGTTACGAAGTTGATTACGTTGGTGACGAGGCTTCGGTCGAAACAGACTGTCCAGCTAAGTCACTAATAAAGCAACGCCTTCCATCCTAATATCTGATATATATATATATATATATATATATATATATATATATATATATATATATATATATATATATAGGCCTCTCTCTGACGCGCCTAAATGAAAATAATACTAATGCCTTGTTATCGGAAATTGCTACTTTCACCTGCTAAAGTGTCCTATTGCGCTGTGGGTTGACGTGTGTGTCGACCCATGTTGATATTTCGATACCCCCTCACAATGATTATGATGCATTATCGTAGAAAGACGTAAGTACATTGCATGCATGTATCACAGATAGGGATAGATTTTGTCAAATTAATCAAACAGAGAAAACAAAAATACCCACGGCATATTTTACATATATCGTGTATTATATAGGCAACTTGCCATAGTACTTCCCCGTAATAAGAAAAAAGAAGGCATCACACACACACACACACACACACACACACACACACACACACACACACACACACACACACACACACCAGGGGAAAAAAAGGAATGAGAACTTCGGAGAACCGACATGATGCATTATTGTGCATGTGGCGTCACCTTTTTGTCCGCAGTGTAACTACAGTGTGTTCCTAGAAAAAGTAACCAAAGTTCAAAGGTCAGCTATGTCAAGAATAAATTACTTATTCCTGTAAAATGTTTACTGAAATACAAAGTAACTCATCAGATTTAATTTGACACTTGCGTCACTATTGTCACGGATCACAGAGTTAGTGTCCTTTTATAGGAACGCACTGTATGATTAAGCCTATGCACGTGTACTACAATGTACTACAGTATTAAACTTGTTACTATTGTACAGTATCATTTACTGGAGATTCCATGTTGGCGTACCATGTAACACGTTATGTAATATAGCAAGATCAGTGATAATTTTCACTGTCGAATTGACATATCTTTCGATGAAAACATTATTATGTGTGTACTAATCAAAACCGGGTGGTAAATGCTTCCTTGTGTGAGGGCGTCTGTGGTGTACGTATGTGTCGTTTTGGAGTGCAAAAGAACATTGTGTAGGTGATCCCAGAAGAACTTGTTGTTTTTTCTACCTTTGTGCATGATTTACAGATACACAATGTACAGATAGCATGACTCAAGAATAGGTCATTTTGTTAACCCTATAATAATCATTTATAGTGATATTTCATTGAATTGCAATGTAAATGCATACTACATGTATATTGTATTCGACGACATCAATAATACAGGGTAAAAATATTTACAAAACATGCAGTTTATTCACATTGAGATCTCAGTAAGGTCATGACGATTCAACAAACTTGTAGAAAATGCATAAACACTATTCACCTGTAGTTCCATGAAACTTAATCATGACTTAAACGCGACAATAATAAGAGACGAACAACTTACGCGGCACACAATTTGCACAGCCAGTACACTTAACAAATAACCTGGAGAAAAATATATACCGTATAACAATTCACCACTCGCTAATTACGGAAACGCCATACAAGTCTCTTTACAATGATCTTTTTTTTTAATGAAATACAAGTACTGATGGAATGAAAACATATCATTAAGGCCCGCATTCTAATACTACACAATATAATTTTAACCAAAACAACTAAAAAGATGGAATTTCAGTACAGTACATTATAATGAACGATATATTGAGCTGGATTCCTGGGGATGAACAAATTGGTCCTTGTCATCTTTAAATCTACTTCGGGAACAAAAAATCATTTGTTACTAATCTTCTGATACTATCAATTTTTGCAAAAAAAAGGTAATCTTCATAAAAACTTAATAATTGTGTTAGTAAATCTGTCTTGTGTTTGTCACACACTTGACCGTTGGGACTATAGAAAACTACAACGTAACACAAAAATATGGGTCACCAAATAAGTTTTTAAGAGTTAACTCGCCGATGGTATACGTCCGTCAGTATGGAGTGTTCGTCAGATTGTTCAGGTATTACGACTGTTTTGTGCGAAACCTCGAGGGACGTCAAAACGGTCTTTCTCGCGATTTTTCTCAAGTTCGCTTTCCGACTATTAAAGCATTGTCCTCTACCACTTATTTAAGTGGCTACGCATGGTTTAAATAGCACGAATTCCGGATGTGGTTAATGGAACAGTTGATAGATCATTGATTGCCATAGAGAGTTAGTTTGAATGAAATCGGTAAACTAACAACACCATCTTCAATAGCACAATGTTAACCAGCAAAACTTTAGTCTAAAAAATGTTCGAAAACTAGTGTGGGACAGAATCCAAACTTTGAATATGACATGATGTAGCGAAAATGACGCATATTTTGAGTTAACAGTAGCTATAAGACCACAAGAAAAGTTTACCCAAAGGAATGAAAAGAACATTTTTCTTATTCTTTTATCCGATTTCCATAGATTTCATACACAACCATACTTAGTACAGCGTATATAGTATAATCCGGGAATTAGCTTTACGGAAGAATAATTCGTACTATTTTAGAGAACAATTTATTAAAACGGTTTTTTTTTTCTGCTGTTACATACCTGTGACTGGAAACAGACTGTAATTTTCATTAAAATATGAACCTTTTTGTACAGCAATTCATATTTTTTCTTAAAAATTTTCACTACTCAAAACAGTATTAATGGTCATTAGTCTGCTATGTCACCATTACCATGCAACCTCGGTATTATACAGCAATTAATCAGTCCTTAAAAATGGAAGACATAATAATCTAGCAAATACATGGAAAGGTGTTTGTAAAGATGTAGCATACGGTTACAAAGTACTGATTACAATGCATTCTATAATAAAACTAGGATGCCTTTTGATAGATAGCTGTGTATGCTCTTCATTTCCCGATTCCATAAAATACAATCGTTTTTTTTTTTAACTGAGAGCAATACTTTGCAAAGCTATTGCACTCGAAATTCATTTCAGTCATAAGTACCAAGCGTGTTACATATAGAACCCAAGCTGCCAAACGCGTTCTGAATCTTTTACTGTACTGCAATCTCCTTCACATACCCTGATGCGCACATAGCATGTAAAAAACAATGCTCAAATGTATTGATTTTTATTTTCTTGGTGCGCGTGTATATTATATCACGGCTGCAGAAGTGGGTGTGTTAATACTTTGCCGGGAGGTACTTTGTCCCCACTCTTCCATAGGAGTCCGTTCAAGGGAGGATGGGGTCTCCATAGCGACACTCCGACTCAATGTTGAGGTTGTACCAGTTTCCTTCGCCTCCTTTGTAGCGGCTTGTCACGATGCGGAACCAACCTTGCTCCCCCTGAAATGGGCAGTGCAATGTCATCAAGGATTAGTAACACCCTTTCAGGGCCACTATCTCAAACAGCTGCTGCTACTTCTACATGATAGTGATAACATTGATTTTGAATACACTGGGGTTAATAAGACATGACTAAACTAGGAATAGACTTTGGACTACAGTAGGAAGGTCCTCTCGCGTATGTACTTCAAGTACTTTTCTAGAAATAGGCAACAGATTGCAGTTTGTTCCTTTGATAAGTGTTATTATAAATACGCACATGGGAGCCCAAAATGTTGAAAACAAAATTTTTACGTACATGTGCCACGTACACACATAAATACACTGAAGGACTTATATACTTGTAGCACTATATTTTCTATAGTAAGCTCTAATAACTACAAAGTATTTTATGAATCCAATAATCTCATCTCTTTTTACGTTATGACATTTTTCCCCTTCCTCGGATCTACATAATTACCAGTATCATTTTCGAGTTGTCAAGACATATACCCGTTCATTGGTAGGTGCATACGCTATATACCGAGAGTATAATTAGCCTATGCGCCAGTGCCCTTCCATGAACACAGGACACAAAGCATACCATTCTTGCTCACATGATATAAAAGTATATTACATGTATATATATGTATATATATATATATATATATATATATATATATATATATACGTACATATATATATACATACACACATTATATGTAATGATATTAAAGATTATAAAGTTTTGGTACCTCAAAAGTTTCCCTGAGTTTCCTTGTCTTAGTTTGTGTTTCAGGTTAAAGTACCTTTCATATAACTAACACTGTGAGACTTACTCGCCCTAAAGTGCTCTCATGTCTGAGTAATCATGCAATAATGGTTTCGTACCAGAGCAGAGCGGGCTCTGAAAAATTCGAACGAGCCGTTAGTTTGACGCGACGCGGTACCGCGACAATCAATATACACGTATATTTTACGAAACCATTATTGCATGATTACTAAGACATGCAAGCACTTTGGGGCGAGTAAGTCTCACAGCGTTAGTTACATGAAAGGTTCATTAACCTGAAACACAAACTAAGACAAGGAAACTCAGGGAAACTTTTGAGGTAGCAAAACTTTATATTATCTTTAAGTGAAAGATAACATGATGCAAAAAGGTGCATACCCACGGTGTTCCCCACGAGTTTCTGACTATCCAGTATTCAATTCCTGTTGCGTTATCCACGCCCCATCCAGCCACAGACACGATGTGATTAGTCTGACCAGAAAGGGGGCGGGGCGGGGGAGATACAAAAGAAGACAGTCCGAGTTGAAATACAAAGAACATACATAGAACAACAGAGAGGATGACGCGCAACAATATTAAACTGCATTTATAACAATTTCTTAGGTAGTAATTAGTGTTACCAATGATTCACATGAAAATCTATTGAAAAAATGCAGGTATTCATGCAGGAGAATTTGCAACAAAATAACGCCATATCAATAATGGCAAGATTTTAGCAACCTGGATATCGTACATGCATGTGATATACAGTACTTCCTTATTAATAGGTCCATAACGCGTAACAGAATATGACGTGAGTAATATCAATAGTATCAGCCATGGTTAGATTTATAATAATGGGGCATAATATGCCGTTTCTACAGTGGTATATTGCATTAAGATGCTAATCAAAACTATACATGCGTAGAAAAATTGGTTTGCATTTGAACACTACACTTCGGGTAATTCAGTGAAATACAAATCAAAATTGCTGCGGTTTAAAATTCATTTCAACCACAACGCATACATCTGCCAAATACTAATAATCATTATCATTTCATTTTGCTATTTATCTTCTGTATGATACTTCATCACCTGTGTGTTGTTGTTTTTTCGGCTCTGATGGATTAAAAGAATGAAAGCGAAAATTGTTTATGGTAGAGAGATAATTAGAAACAAAAAAAAGAGAAAAAACGTTATATTAGGAAGAGGAATTGCTTACCAATGCTAACACTTTAAATTCGCTGAAGACACCGCCAGAATACTTCTCAAGTTTATTCGTTGCATCAATGCCACAGCTGAAGAAGAGAGGAAAGGAAAATTTATGGTTCATCTTGTATTCAGAAATTGAAAACGAGTTAATTGATTGAAACGAAACGAATAGAGGTAGCGTATATTATCCCTGTGAGATGGCGAATGATTCAATGAATCTGAACCATAAATTCTGATGACCCCTGCGCGGGCTAACTTTACTATCGCGGTTGTTTGTTTGTTTGTTTGTTTGTTTGTTTATTTATTTATTTATTTATTTATTTGTTTTTAATGACATGTCAACTTAACTTTTTAAAGATTGATTCCAGCCCTTTCCTCCTCCTTTCTCAAGTATCATAACTTAATGTTGTCTACCGAAATATTCTACATGATATTACTGTTTTCCGAAAAAAAACCCACTATCAAAGTATATTCTTCAAATTTCCTTTCATGAACTATTTTTCATTAGGTGTACTGTCTCTATATGCTCTGTATACTTTCATAGGTTAAATGAGCTCCAACAAACAAAAGGGCAGAAGTTTCATTAAGATCTGGCATAAAATACACACACACACACACAAAAAAAAAAATCAGGAAACAGAGATATTGATGACAAGCACATCAGACAAGGGGATGATGTCAATTCAAAACATTTGTCTTTGTTTTAACACATTTTGGCAAATAATTCAACAAGACAACCCCTACTTCCTTAAAAATTCCCGTTGCTATGTTACTATAATTCTAACAATAACTATTACAGCATATCAAATCATATAATGTGAAAGAATCAAAAGTGTTTGTTACACGCTTTTTTTTAAATGGAATATCAATCGAAGATACTACTGAAGCTTTCTGTTCTATACAAACCATCATTTCTTAATTGCTTGATAATATTTTCCTGGGAGACTTTCCAACCAAAAGAAAAAATCATCCGACAAGAACGGGATATAAATTAAGTAAGAATACGTGGCGTAGAAGCCAAAGATGGTCGATCCTTCCCTGTCCATACTAGTACTTTGTGTTATACGTCAATCGTGTGTATGTGTTATACATCAACTGCATTTGCCATGTGAACGTATGTTATGTTAATGTTATCATCATTTTCATTAGGCTGAATCGATAATAGCAATAATAGTAATAGTAGTAGTAGTAGTAGTAGTAATAATAATAATAATAATAATGAAATAATGATAATAATGATGATAACAATAACGAAATAATGATAATAATGATAATAAACAACAATGATAATAATGAAAATAACAATAATAATGATAATTAATAATAATAATTATAATAATAATAATAATAATAATAATAATAATAATGATAATAATAATAATAGTCCTAAACCGGCTTGATCTTACCTGATTGGTCCCTTGGCGTATATCTCCTTCATCATGGCGTCCCTGCCCTTCACGGAGCCGTAGTCAGCCACCTTGTACAAGGTGTAATTGGTCACCTGAGCGCACTGTCCAAAAGTCGTGCATGTTCCACACTGATTGAACTGGTCACATTCTGCGCAGTTGTGGATGGAAAAAAAAGGAAAGGGAAGAGTACAGGAGAAAAGCAGAGCTTATGACATGTTATTTCACATCATGCATTGTTATAATATGCCGGTCTATATGAAAAATTTGAAGACTATCCATAGTGGATTCGAAAGTTGCAATTTCACACTTGTTTTGTGTAACGCTTTATCTGCATTTTTTATATCGTTAACATGACAAAAAAAAAAATCAGAAGAAAAATTAACGACAGCTTCATTCGCCATTGTCTGGGACCGTTTGTTTGTTTGTTTGTTTGTTTGTTTGTTTGTTTGTTTGTTGTTCTTGTTTCTAGAAGCTGGCGCTAATATGAATTTTACATGAACAGCATGTTAAAGCTACTTATAACTTTAACTTGCCGTGATTTGATTTACTTAGGCCGCAACCACGCAGCAACCAATAGGATGTAAGTATTCGTGTTATTACCATGGTAACTGCAGAAAAGCAACTTTTAACCAATGCAAACCCCCTTTTAAATAAATGGGCAACCTGGAATTTGCCAATCCTCCTCAACTTATACTTAATTATTACAAATACAATTCGAGTTACACTGCATGTTTTTTTTTTTTTTGCATTATTTGTGAAGATTTATGAAAGTCAGAGAGGATAGCTGCTATTTACAGCCAATACGTACTCTGGTTCTTGGCCTGGTAATTGTTGCACGTCTCGTCAGGGATGCCGTGTCTGTGGGCGTACTCGTAGACGCCTACGTCGTCGCCTCCATCGCACGAACCCGCACCGGCGCAGTCGATCACGTGTTGGATAGAGAGGTAGGCTGAGGGCCAGGTTGCATTTCTCAGGATGTTGATGCGATCTTAAGAATGGATATGGTTTTGTTTGAACGTGTTTATTTCATAACAAAAATGAGAGAAGTAGGCAAAAGAAATATTAATCACGACAAAATTCTAACATAGACATCATATCAAGAGGAGTCGAATAAATTTATAAAGGTGTTGTTTGTAACAAATTCAACATAAATGGCTACCACGCCAGCAGAACGCTACAAACATACCAGCTCGCAGCTGGCAAAATTCTTCTGATATTCCTTTCCCAATTTCTAGCAAGTCATTCACTTGAAGGTTTAATGTTCAAAAACATGTACAATTTTCACATGAAGGGTGTCATTTTACCATCGGCTCTTTAAGCGACTCTCGAAATACTTCTCTTGTGTATTATTATTTTGGGCAAGGATCCTTCAACTGTCTTTCGGTACAGAGATTTTTTGTTTCGTTCTGTTCTTAATTAACCTAGACAGAACAGTCGATTCACAGTGATAATACAAGATACCCTGCGTAAAACCACTATCATGAAAAGCGATAAAAAAGTCATTCGGGTTCGTTTCACTCCACAGTCAGACAGTCAACGTTGTGCTCTATACGGTGTTGTAAGTCGCGTTATCTTTACTCGCTTGTATAAGATGATTGTAAGAGGTTCGAAGTTTAAACTTTGCTACTTAGAGGTAGAAATGTCTATCTCACTTTATCTCTTGTAATTGGACCTAACAAAACATTTTAATCTATTACTTTAAACAAACATGGAGGCAAGCCTCCTAATTGCCAATGCATCTGAAATGATACACGTATTGGCATGAAATGTAAGTCATTGGCATGTTGTGCAAACTTCAAGATGGATCCCTCTTGGTACAGGAAACGGTTTTGTTTGCTTCTTGCTGTTCTTGTTTCTAATTCACCATAATTTTCCTTGAATACTCTCACGCATATAAGAATCACAGTAATACTTAATGTTTCCTTCTTTTTTCTATAGAGTATACTTTCAAATAACCTTCTTGATTTGGAAAAGCATGTCACTTTCACGCAAAAACACAAAACGTTGGAAACGTTCCCGAAAAGGCTTTAAATCTGATATCGACGAAATGTCTATCATTCTCGTCGTCTAATTTTACTCAATATCTGTCAGAATCAACTTGGCTGAGATGTGGAATTGCACTCTAAATTTTTCGTTGTCTCTTTCTTCTGGTACCATGACATTTGCTCCTGCGACAATATTGTTCCCATGAAATATCTGCACGCTAAGCCAGACATAGATTTTACCCACAAAGGTAACCCTAACCCTGATCATCACATCAGACTAAACCTATGTAAAACCCTAGCACAACCCTATAACCCTAAGTCCGTGGGAAAAATAAAACCGGGGCAATTGTGGCAGGAACAAAATGTCGTGTCACCTTTTTTTGTATCCCGACCTTACCTGCAATGGCGCTGGTGCTACCCATGCCCCAGCAAGAGCCGCAGTACTGGGGGATGTGTTGGTTGCGGGTGGGGCTCACGTAGCTACGACCATTAATGTTTCGCCAGTCCCATGAGGCCGGAACACTGGCCACGTTCATGTGACCCCGAGGGTAGGTGCTAGAAACGACAATACATCGATTGATCATGATCATACTAACTGTCATTGTTATGTGCTGATAATGAAATATGCATTAATGACGATAATAATCATCATTAACCATCTTGTAACTCTAACTTTTAATAACTAATCAACTTGTATTAACTTTTTTTAAACTAAAAACCATCACAATAATTGTGATAACCATGATTATGTAAATGTACATCAAGATTCCAGTACACACAAACAAGCACTGATTTACTCAAAGAATGTTTCGATGCGCATGAATATAATACAAACACAAGAGAGTGCAGAATATTCATGACTATTGTATGATATGAGTTTTGAGTGCCGATTGACAAAATGAACCCGTATAGCTTCGTACAATGTGATTACGGTCTCTGGCACAGAAACTGTAAAAGCGAAACTGATGTTTATTTTCACGAGCTATGTATGCATTAATTTACACCTTGCCTACACTGCAAAAAGTCCGGTGTTAAATAGTGAACACCGAGCTGGTGTTAAATTTTCGGTGCTCATTTATGGTGTTAAATCAATACCTCCGGGTGTCATTTCCTAATTTTAAACTGTTTTTTGAAGAGTTTCTTAGTAACTGCACTTCTTGTTGATTTTTAATTTGAACAAGACGATCAAGAATTTTACATTAAAACACTAGATTTTTGAAAAAATGTGAAAATAGATTTACACCAAAGTAACACCAGCTGGTGTGGTCTCTTATTGAAGCTGGACGGGTGTTAAACCATTGATATTAACACCAACAAATATCAAATCAACACCATGTGGTGTCATTTTTTAATTAACACCAGTACAGTGTCAAAATAACACCATGTACAGTGTCAAATTAACACCACGAAGTGTCAGGTGAACACTTTTCAACACCCTCACAGTGCATTTTTAACACCTGTGGGTGTGGTCCTTTATTGAAGTTTGATCGGTGTTAGATGTAACACCCGTGGTGTTAAATCTAACACCGATGTTTTTACAGTGTAACTTTAGTAAGTGTCTTAGCGATGTCAATTCAGTACGGAGCCGGGTATGGCAGGAGCCATTGAGATAAAAATTATTCAGATTTAGTCATTCTACGGGACATATTGTACCCGTTCATTATTTAGCAACTAAATAGCAATTTAATTAAGCAAAACGTTACTTGAGTATTGTACGCGTACCTTTATGCAGTACACGCACTTTTATTTCGGTAATATCGTAAATTTGTATAAAGAGGTTAAGTTGTCACATTCGATATGCCGTAATTAACGAATGTGACAAATTTACCTCTTTAGCTCTGTCCCAACCAACCATACCGGCCCCACCCCTTTGAAGAAAATATGTAAGGAGGTTAGGACAGCAGCCAGTGTTTTCGTTTCATAAAAACAAGACAAATCCTAGACTCTTCCATAAATTCATCACATTTCATCCCTTTTTAGGAAGATATGCGCACTGGCTCGACTAAATACTGCTCTATATCAAATTCACCTTGAAAATGAGTGGATTTTATAATGCTTGAACAATATCAGCGTTTATACAGGTCAGTGATGGACAGTACGTACATGTACATAGTGTGTCACTTTGTTTTCAACAATTATTGCAGTTGACATGACTTGACGTAATGATTATTACGTCGAGTCACAGAATAACTTGTTTGTGCGAGGGAGATGTACGTTGCATTTCCTAATTAACTGGTCTAAGACAATTATACTTCACAGTTAAGATATTTTAACTTGACTTTCAGTTTTAAACCTCTTTCATAACTTCCATACGTATTCATATTACTGCACATTCTCTAATGTTGCGTGTATTCGATTAATGAAAGACGGGTGTCCTTCATCTGCATATACTAAATCACGTAATATACCGGGTGTCCCAAAAAAAAGCGGAACGGTGGTTTTTCAGTACCTTGTGTTCTAAAAGTGATACATTTTTTGACATCATTAGAAAGAGCATCTTCCGCAGAAGACAATGATACCAAAATCATTAAATTTGGTGCAGTACTTTTTACTCTACGCCAATTTCTATAAATGCCGTCATTTTCAAATTTCGCCGGATTTTTGCGACTTATGAGATAATAATTTGGGAGCGACACGCGATCCATACGGTGAATATTGTGTAAGCTCGGTGATCCATGTCAACAAAAGATACAGCTTTCACATTGGGCACGGGCCAGGAAAAAAACAGAGAGAGTGTGTGTGTGTGTGTGTGCGCGCGCCCAATATGAAATCGTTATCTTTTGTTGCATGGATCAAGGAGCTTACACAATTCACCGTATGGAACGCGTGTCGCGCCCAAATTATTATCTCATGAGTTGCAAAAAAATTGAAAATGACTGCTTTTACAGAAATTAGCGTAGAATAAAAAGTACTGAACCAAATTTAATGATTTTGACATCATGGTCTTCTGCGGAAGATGCTCTTTCTAATGATGTCAAAAATATATCACTTTTAGAACACAAGGTACTGAAAATCCACCGTTCCTCTTTTTTTTTCTGGGGGGGGGACACCCGATATATATATATATATATATATATATATATATATATAATCAATATATATATATATATATATATATATATATACCGGTATATATATATATATATATATACCGGTATATATATATATATATATATATATATATATATATATATATATATATAAATGTATACATATTGCATGTGCAGGCCTATATACTATTATGCATGATATACATGTCTATATATTATGTTGCTGACGTATCGCACGTAGGTCAACGACATCGGGTAATACTCGGACATCTGCTTGCTACGGCATTAACACTGTTCACCAGCCTGTCAAGTAAAACAACACACATACCTATACCCACAGTACAACAGTGACAATTATTGTAGAGGAGTTCTCTGTTAATAGCTGTAAGATTATGCAGTATAATGCAACGCGGGTATAGATGGATAGATAGATAGATAGATAGATAGATAGATAGATAGATAGATAGATAGATAGATGATTATGTACGTACCTGACGGATCTCACACCTATGAATGAGTTGGGAATATAGCATCCCGTCCTATCCCTGCTCTGCTGTGACGTGCAATAGGAAACGCAGAAAATTGAAAACATCACAAATCCAAGTAAGCAACGCGAATCCATTTTGCTGTCATGTAAGTTACAAATTTCCACGCGAAAGGAAAGGCCGCCGTTTGTCAGTCAGACGTATCAGAACGGTCTCTCGCAGTTCGTTATGAGCTTCCTTCATGCACCTTTCGTGCGATCAATGAGTTTCTCGCAGTAGAGTGTAGAGTTCTGTGGCTGTGATAATCGGCTATCTTTTCGCCGTGTACTACTAGTCGCTGTCATGTGATGCAAACAAAGATCTCGTAGTCTCAATTCTGACGTAACTAGGTATTCTTTTGTTCGTCGGGTTTCACTCGATTCGGTGGTTACAAGCACAAAGGAAGGGCAATAATAAAGCAGATACAAGGATGTGTACAAGGACAGAATACTCGCTGAACTAATCGAACCCGTTCACTGTCAAAGCCCATTAATTTCCTTTCGAGAGTTTTTAAAGGGCGCATCTGGGTGTGGACAGTGTAATTAAAGGGAAGATAAACCCTAAGAGCAATGTGGATTGAGTGAAAGCAGCAACATTAGTAGAACACATTAGTGAAAGTTTGAAGAAAATCGGACAATCGATGCAAAAGTTATGAATTTTTAAAGTTTTGGTGTTGGAACTGCTGGACGAGGAGACTACTAGAGGTTATGACGTATGAGTGGACAACAATACCAAGAAAATATAAAGAAAATTCTTCAAAAATCCATTTTTCATGAAAATTACAAATTCCATCAGCTTGATGTTGACATATGTTAAGGGTAGCAATTATTCCCCCTGCTTTCTGAAAGAGGTTGGTCCATTGCTCTTTCATAATTCTAGAAAAGTGAATTTTTGTTGAATTTCTGTTATATTTTCTTTGTATTGTTGTCCACTCATACGTCATATCCTCTGGTAGTCTCCTCATCCAGCGGTTCCAACACCAAAACTTTAAAAATTCATAACTTTTGCATCGATTGTCCTATTTTCCTCAAACTTTCACTGATGTGTTCTACTAATGTTGCTTTTTTCACTCAATCCACATTGCTTTTTGGGTTTACCTTCCCTTTAAGGAATGGTAATAGCTAGCGTGTAGCGTGTTATGGTTACAGCGCTAAAAAAAATTAACTAGAAAGTTTGGGATGATTACGTCGGTTTGGAATGATAAGGGCGTTAAGTTGCCACAAAACCCATAGTGTTCAAGACAACTTAACGCCCTTCTCATTCTCAACTTGTGATTGACTACACGCATTTGCTGTATTACGTTTTGAAATATCAAACAATAAATTGGTGTAAAAAGTCATGTTGCAGTTCACCTTTTTTTTTTGGGGGGGGGGGGGAGGAGCGGAGGGTCATTATGAAAAATAAATTAGAGAGTTTCCCTATAAAGCACGCCGGTTCACTGACTAAACCTTCAACCATAGAAACGCACTCTATACAGTGAGCTTGAGCATGGGTCAATAAGTTTGGGTAAAAATCAGTGATGAGTTGGCGTTCTTGTCTTGTTTGTTTGTTAATCTATTTATGTGTATGTATGTTTGTTTATTCGAAGGCTTCTGCTCGGTCAGTTTCTTTTTCCCCTCCCCCTTACTTTGCTCTCTCCCACGCTCTGGCTTCCTCACTCCAAAATTAAATCGCCCCACGGAAGTTGCAGCAGTAAAGCTTCTCTTTGTTTCAATTTGTAAGGAGTGTGATTTGATATCATACTAGTTTGGCAATGATATTTTAACACTATGTATTATCACAAGGCATTGCTTCGGGATGAGGACATTTTAGTAAACTTAAAAGACTGTATCCGTTGAGCCCCAACAGCTTGTTACTCATTAATGGATCAAAATTTATCACAGCAGTGTATAGGGTCTACTGTAATATCGAGTGTATCCGCACAAAATCTTTTTGTTTCTTCTTCTTCTTGTTCTTCTGGCTTCTTCTTCATTATTGACAAAAAACAACAACAGACGTCATAGTGCAACTTAACAATCAGCTGAGTGAACTCATCAGTACTCACAGTTACACGTTAATGTCTTCTATAGATAGCCCAGTTGTAGATATACGTACCCAACAGGTTAAAATTATAGGTCTATCAAACGCACCCAATCTCTCATAATCTACTGCGTCATTATTATGCAAATGTAAATGGGTATTATTGATAGATTTATGAAAAGACATGGCTATTGCATACACATCTGCACTTGTTCTAGGTATTCATTGCATCATTGTTGATATGTACAAAATGGTTGCAAATACAAAAACATACGCACGAAGACACACCCACACACACACACACACACACTTACACACACACACACACACACACACACACACACACTTTTGTTCCACATTTATCGCAATAAAAAAAAAATGGTCGATCACACTATTTCAGGGATAATTGTTCTTTAGATTTCACATTTCTAAATCACTTTCTGTAAAAATCCTTATTTCCCTCGGCAATGATCACACGATTCTTTTAGAACAAACCGACTCCTAAATACAGAGAAACAACTGAGCTGATGTTATCAATTGACACTGTTGTTATATTTCCAGAAATTACAGAACAGAGACTGAAAAATTGCACATTTATTTCTCATTTTATCCTTACAAAATGATATCAGAACCTACCAAGTTGCCTACCTTACGAATCAGGAGATTATGAATTCGTAAGAGATAGCGTTGATCAGTATACTTAGCTCCCCGGAAGGAAGAAAAGATTGGTTGAATTCATTCATGGTTTCCTTCAGTTCATTTACCCACTATCCCGCATGACATGGGAAAAATCAAAAGAAAATGATGGGTTGTCTTTAAAGGGATGGTACAGTAGTGGTGGAGATGAGAATTGGGCTTTTAACTTTTTTGCGAGATACCAAGAAAACACTTATG
The DNA here is from genome assembly GCF_040938485.1 of Diadema antillarum. Classification (NCBI taxonomy): domain Eukaryota; kingdom Metazoa; phylum Echinodermata; class Echinoidea; order Diadematoida; family Diadematidae; genus Diadema; species Diadema antillarum. Next base: position 121,856 of record NW_027271124.1, on the reverse strand, counting down.
ATATAGTACGGATCATACCATTTCAAGAGGAATTCAAAGTTTATTTGCTGAAAAATCGGGTTTGGAATGACTGAAACATCCAAAAACAAATTCAAACAAACCGATCGCAATAAAGCGTGGGTCCCATACTTTATCAGAATCGCTCTTTTTTGGATATCTCAGCCATTTCAAAACCAATTTTCATCAAATAAACGTTAAATTCCTCGTAGAATTACAAGCTCTTTCATATTTCATAAGAGGTTTCTCATTATCTCACCAAAAATGTTAGAAACCTGAACTTAGGTCTCAACCAATACTCACCGGCGTACGATCCCTTTAATTGCGCAGATAACTAGAACCACAAGAGAGAAAATATAGAATAATTGCACACTAATGTATAACCTCTTCTTGTCTCTATAAAGTTTTTGTTAGCTCTTTTTGTCTCTGTTAATTTTTTTCAAGTTTTGCCAATGACAAAATAGTAGACATTGTTAGTTTTAGTAATACATAATCATCGTATAAACGTGGTAATAATATGTGTTCATGCTTGATAAGTAATGATATAAATTGATGAACTTGTAATGAAATAGCTCCATTTTCCTTATACCAAACACTGCCGCTTTCAGATGCGTCCATTTCAGCATATTGAATATCTACGACAACAATTAAGCGTCATTTAAATATCGTAACTTGAACTATCAAAACTGAGGTATCGCAAGCTTCCGCTTATAAGATGGCGATCTAGATCCTGTATTTGTTCCTAATGATTATAATTATTGAATAATCAATGATTTTCCAATTCTTCGTGTATTACTATAATTTACGCATATTATTGTATTATTTGTGTAATTTTGTCAAATAAATAATTACTTTGGAAAAAAAGTAACGTTACATTTGCTTTGTGGTATACCTCTAAATGCAGAAATCAAATCATATCATATCAAATCAAATCAAAATCAAAATCTCTTGGCGTTTCAACTGGCTGACGCCGTGATCAACATCTGGCGGAGCTAGGAGAAGTCAAGGAGAGGATGCGCATATTCACATACCGTGCATACACGAGACAATCATCAGCACTGATATGTGTGTAGTGCAGATTGTATGCAGCTTATTAGAGTATTCTACGGAGTTTGGTTAGGGGTCATCGTCATTCCGCCGCCTTCTCCGCTGTCAGACTGCGAGCTGTCGGAATCCTCGCTGCCGGAAGACGAAGCGCTGCGTCCATGTCGGCGAGGAAGTCGTCTACGTAATGCATCAGGACGTCGCCCTGTTCCCCGTCGGGAAGACCGTGAGGGATAGTTGGGGTAGCTGCAAGCTTGTTTTGTAGACAAAACAAGAAGCTCTGTCAAAGTCTACTCACACAATAGTATTAATCTCAAGCGTTATACGCCTATTACTAGTATATAATTCAACATCGCATCCAAATCAACGTTATCAAGCGGGAAGCGCGGGACGTTTTGAAAGGTTCGGAGAGAGGGGAGGGGGATGGCTCTTGCGGGCCAATGGGAGGGGAGGGGGCAGGTTGTTGTTATTATTGTTGTTGTTGTTGTTGTTGTTGTTGTCGTTATTGTTGTTGTTGATATTATTGTTGTCGTCGTCATCGTCGTCGTTATTGTGTTTCACGTCATTTGCCGCCATATTTTTTTGATATTTTCGTCTAGCCTACTTTAGAATTGAATGTTCGACGTTCAACTGGAATTTTTTTTCCTTCATCTATTCTATATCATTTCCAAGGGAATATACAAATATTTTACAGAAATTGAATTCGTAGATTACATCAAAATACATCATAGACGATAAGTTTACAAAATATTTTAAGTGTTGAGTATGACATATATAAGGAAATGCAAGAAATGGGGAGGATTCCTAAAAGGCAGTGCCTGTAGTGTGCATTTCCCCACACGCAATATAGCACAAGCTATAATATGATTGATAAATTGTTATTCAGTAAACAAAAAAGCGGAATTACAAAATAAATGAAACTAAGATATGGAAACCTAACTGAACCCGAAACGAACACCCTGGACAAATCCCTATACTAAGTCGCTGTCATACAGGAAGAGCAAGTTTTTTTTCTTTCTCCGTCTCTGCTTTTATTCATGTAAAAACAGAGACGGAGAGAAATATTCATCATCTTCATTAGGGCAGTTATTCTCTTTCACATAATTATCATGAATACAACTTACAATGCTCGCTGTCGATTCCACAAATCATCAATCCAGGCGTGTTGTAATTCTTCGACATGCACACGTAGTCGATTAGCTCGCAGTAATCGCGAAGGGTCCGACCGCCCTCATCATCGACGTAGCAGGTCATTCGAGAGAGGGCGCTATAGGCATCTTGTTTCATCTTCACGCTCGCGTTCACAGAGTACATCTCCGCAAGGTAAATCAGGTAGTCGTCGGTGCACTCGACAGCTGTGTACTCGAAGCATAAATCGCTTTCTTCCACAGTCTTCAAGAAGTATCTTATCATTTGGGCGAGACCATCCTTTGACGTCTGGGCATTGGCTGAGGAAAATAAAAGAAAATAACATCATCAACAAAGAATGAAACATTTTTTTTTGGAATAAAGATGTCCACCATTTTACTAATATTTAGTATTGGTTGAGGTATGAGAATTCAGCTATAAACTTTGTGAGAGATACTTGGAAACCTCTTTATGAAATGTTAAAGAGCATACAACTCTGATGAAAATTCGTTTTGAAATGGCTAAGATATCCAAAAACAATGAAAACAAAGCGCTACAAGCCTTAATTTCAATTTCACTCTCACTTTCAATTTATTTTCATATTTCTCGATGAAAAAATACATCAAATATAAGAAAAATTAAATGAAGTACATGATATCAAGCTGGAGACATACATAAAATATTGCAAATATATAAAACATATAGTGGTCGATCTATGAAGTTTGGAATCTGTGAATGAATGCTACAGAAATATGAAGGAACCTACTTAAAAGCGAGCTTGTTAAGCGTAGGTCCCAGTTAAAATCGAGTTAAAGATTAAGGTGGGGAGCACGGGTACAATAATGACCGAAACATAGAGGGAAAAAAAGTACAATTACACAGTTGTATAACAAATTCTTCTCTAATGCAGATTTGGGGTCGGATAAGCCACATGCTGTAGGCGGATGAACCATTGTCGTTCTGGCAATAATAAGAATATCACTCAATAGTAACAATGATACGGTTTAGAAAGTATTCGAAATTTATACATTGCGTGTATTAAGGAGGGAACACAATAAAAGATGGGTCCCACTTTTCATTAGTTTTGGTTAATTTTCCCAAAATAAAGTTTGAATTCCTCTTAGAATTATATGCTCTTTTACATTTCACAAGATGTTTCTCATTGCCTAAAAAAGTAATTATCAAAAACAATGGAAACCTGAAGTCCCATCTCAACTGACACTGTACCATTCCTTTAAGGTGGTCGTTAGACGTACATTCCTGTAGGAAGCATTGAGATATTGTCATCTTTCATCGAACACTGATGAATGAATTATGGAAAATTTGTACATCATATCATTTAGAGCACAATGAAAAAAAAATAGCGATGCGATTTTCCGATGTTATTTTCATTGTTCATAACGGAAAGACTTTTAAAAAATAGTGTCAAAAGGCAAATCAGGGGCAAATAATCTATATACATTACACATGCACAATTAACATGATCGTGATTATCGTGATACCCACTAAACACGCATATAAGTTTGGAAAATGATGAAGAATATCATGAGCAGTGAATGGCGAAACTATGAGAACTGGTTTTGCTTGTAAAGAATGTGTAAGTAAGCATTCTTAAACAATGTATATGGGTGAGAATTTTGAACGATGTACAATTGCCCATTTTCGCACCTCATGACATTCTTTCCCTTAGAACACGCCAGGATGATCTAAGAAACCAGATTTTTTCATGTCATCTCAAAGATTAGTAAATTTCCTTTCAGGAAATATATGGTTTGGTTGACTTTTGCCTGATATTTTTCATTTGACAAGGACTTAAAGCGTAAAAATACGGTAAAAACGCTATTTTCACAATAATTTTTGTTTTTCAAAGTAATGATGTGCATATTTAAGCATACGTGGCATCTAATATCTGACCATGTTCTGGATCTGACATATCATGGGTATGAACCACAACATTATAAGAACTATATGAGCACGTATAAAATCACAGAGAACAATTGAAATATCAAAGTCCTAAACAGGCGAACGTCCGTGGTGCTTTTATTTCTATCGCTGCTGCAAATTCTACTTTGTTGTCCCAACTGTAATGTATACGAAAATTTGGTGTTCCACCTAATGAACATATCCTGCAAAAATTGTACGTCTGCTGGCTGTACATGGGACGCAATATTCTTTTATGCAAAATTATACTCAGTTTTCGTCACGGACGTGCTTCCGCTATTTTCGAATAAAGATCGTATCCCATTAAACGCTATTGGTGATATTGTTCTGAGTCGTAATCAACTAAGATCTAGCCACACGATAATATGTTTGTTTTGAGTTTCTGTCCATCCTTTGTCAAATAGGAACCGAAATTATATTTTTAGACGAACCTCCGAGAAAAAAAGAACGTCCGTAATGATTAAAACGTTTTCGAGTGGGACACCATCTTGCTTTGATGACGAAGGTGCATTTTACCTTTGGCTCTCTAGCCGAGGAGCTGTATGTTATTTTTGGAGCGGACTGAGGCTTGTCCGCAGTTTTTGGACCATGCAATTCACGGAAAGCCAAGCAAATAATTAATATTTTCTCTGAAAATTCACCTCCTGATCCCCCTCTGAGCAATAAATATGTTGTAAGGATGTCAAATGTCTTATAATTTGCATTGACAATACCTTTTCAAATTTTTGACAGAGTTAGGAAGGCTAGGTACTCTCTGCCGATTAGTTATCCTTCCGGGAACATGACCTTATCAGTAGAACGAACGTCCGTGACGTATGCAATCCCTTCGATAGGGATAACTTGTCCCAAAAGTGTCCTGTATTCTTTAAAACTTTTAGCTCCAATAGTCACAAATAAAGTTTTACAAAGTAAACAATGAGTTTAGGGCAGTAGTTTCAGAATTTTTAAGGCGTTATGTGATCATGATGAAGAAACAGTTGAAAATTTACTCACAATTTTACGCTTGTTTTCCCTCTAATTATACCAAAACAGCTAAACACTGAAAACAAAGTTAAAGGAAAATGGAATTTTGCGTTATCTGTAATTTCTGTGCATTTAAATTTCTTTCTAATCAGGATCTGGAGACAATTTGTACTGTTACAGGTTCTGAAAATTTCGCTCACGGACGTTCTGTCCGAGAAAGGAAATTGCTGATAATTACAAATATATCACTGCACATAAAGTTAATGTTAGTTGAAAATATTACCAAATCACCTAGCCGCTCATACCCAAAAGTAAATAATGTTCAGCACTCAATTTACTTGTAATAACAAAAGGAAAACGTTTTGGTCACGGATGTTCGTTGGTAGAATAAGTCAATGGATTACATAGTAGGAGAAAGAGGATCAGTGCCACTTTTTAGTGACAGGTGCGCCAAGTGTTTATCTTTTGAGTATGGTAGCTGCCGTCTCAAACAGAACACATCCAGTTTTGGCCCCCATAACGGACGTTCGCTGTAATTGTCATGATATTAAATGCCTTAATTCATTCTTATTTTTCTCTTCATGACGATTTTTCTCTCATTCCCTCAATAGCCTGGACATGCTGCGACCAAACAGAAAACAGAAACAAAACAAAACAAAATAAAATAAATCCGAAAAGTGCTACGTAATCACATGCAGGATAATGACGGAAGAAGTCTGTAATGGGCATGTGTTGAATGAAAAATAGAAAAGTTTCAAAAGGACGTGTAAGCAGTTGAATAAAAATGACTGAGAAACAGAGAAGGGATCGAGCTGCTCCAACACACAGAGAAAAGAATTGCCAGTGCACTCCCGTCGTACCAAATTCCTCTGGAGAAGTTTTTGTTTGTTTGTTTACGTTTTTTATTCATCGAAATGCCGTCACAAGCGAACAAAAATAATGCAGTTTACAATTGTCGGATGAAAACAAACAAATCATCCGCTTATCATCACATGGTGTTGTTTTATACTCATCAATGAAAAGCAATGATCATTTGTAATTCTTTCCAAGATTTTTTTTTTTCATTTTACATTTAAGAGACAGAGAGATCGTCAATTTGTGTGTGTTTTTGTGCTTACTTTGAAAACACATGTTAAAAAAAGTAATGATCAAGAATAGGTTTAAGGTTACACTTTGATACGTTCGCTCTTCCTAAGATTCGTTACTCCGATGTCCAAAGGTTTGTTATTCCGAAAATGAAAAAAAAAATTTGTAGTTAATTAAGGAGGTTTGTTATTAAAAATTTTCTTATTCCGAAAGTTTGTTAGTTCGAAAAATAAATATTAATGATCATTATCTTTAGGTCCGTTCTTCTAAAAGTGGAAAGGGCCTGATATTCGTTTAGGTGAAAACGGTTATTATGAGGTTTTGAAATTTGAAGGATTGTAGTTGTTAACTTGTTTCTCCACATTTGGATAAGCGAACATGATTTTTCATGTTCCGATTAATAAACCTTTCGATTAACCTTCGGAGATTCCTATCATTTACCGAATAAGAAAGCTTCATAATAATACGAACTCTATCAATTTTCGTATTGACAAACTGTATGAATAACGAGCCTCCGAAATGACGCGCTACAACATGTTTGTTATAACGAACCATATTGTATAATATCGAAGTCACAAACATCCATCCATGTAATTTGGACTTTACTGTGTCTTGTTATGACGAAACTTCGCAGTATCGAACCTATTGTCATTTCTGACTAATATAATAATAAAATTTCTCCTCGGTAACTGTGTGTAACACAAGGAGCAAACATAGAGGGATTTCTTCCCAACATATTCGTTTGTCCTCCCCAGCTAAACAACGTATTTCTATAACGGAGCACATTTCTGTTGTCTTTCTACGTTAATTCTTTGTCATAATTTTAGCTGTGACCATGTTCGTTATAAGCAAATTTTGCATTGTAGACTTTAGATAACAAATTTAGGACCTGAATCTTTACTTCATGATAAACAAATTTTGATAAATATATTCGTTCTTAAGGATGGACTACGTCACTGAGATTACACGTACGTTTGTACGTTCATTTACGAGAGATGGAAAAATTGTTTTCTTTGATTCCTCAGTATGAGAAGATAAACAAGCTTATGTAATTGAGAATTGGTAATATCTGTTCAGGATTTTGCAGAGGAGTTTGTTCTCGACATGAAATTGCTGTTTGTTGTAAGTAGAATGCGTTTCCAACTCAGGAGAGCTGCATCTTGTTTGTTCCGAACGTCCGTGAGCTACATGCGAACCTCCGTGATGAAAACTATGCTATGTTCGTTGGGTTATAGAGACTGCCTAGATCAGATACATCTTAAAAAGGTATGTTATTATTTGGGAGTGGGGATTGAAGTATGGGATAGTAAAATAAGAGGTCAAAATATTGAGTTTCTGTAAAATGCGCGTAAAGTGGAGAAAGTGTTTAGCGGAAGAGCAATATTTCAACAGAAACGACGAATTTAGTTAAATCATCAGTTGTCTATATACCATTACGTACAGGTTAAGAGTACAAGCTTAATATTCTGCAAGCACGTACACATGTCCCTTAAGATATTTTGTTAGGATTTTGAACTGAATCAGATCTTTGCAAACTATGTTAAATGGTATTCAAATGTATGTACTGTACTATTCCTCACGGACGTTCGCTGCTCTGGACATGGTAAACTTCAGCGGTGAATAAAAACTTGTTCCTCTGGGCAAATCCTAGTATAATTGGGTTCATATTAAAGCTTGAGTTATACTCTTTCAGGTAAGATGAATAATTTGGAGAATTTCCTACTTTTTAAATTTTGCCTTGTTTTGGCTCAATTGTACATCGTTCAAAATTCTGACCCATATACACTTTGGCTTATATCCTTGACTCTGCCTTTGATTATGACTTTGGACTTATAAATTGGGGGGGGGGGGATACAGTATGATGCAGTATGATTCAGATGTCTACGCAGTTTGATAACATTCTAAACTTTTTGCCGGAAAGAACCTTTCAAAATCTAATAGCTTGCAAGTGTGAAGGTCTCTTCGAGAAGACACACAAAGTAAATACACTGTAGATATTTTTTACAAAAGAGTTGGAATATTTGGACCTCAATCAGTAAATAGATCCAACCTTGATATGAAATATGAAAAAATATGAAAAATAATCTCTGAATCCACAATGTATCCATTAGTTCGTCGCTACTATAAAAAATTGTTATAACTATTATAATGTAGGATTATTCAGTCTAATTTAGTTTCTATTCAAATTTGAATCAAACTTAACCACTTTTAAAAGATACGAAACTAAGAAAAGATACCTTTAAAAGTAATGGGTAAAAAGTGATATAAAACAAAGTATCGGAACGACATAGTAGGTACCAAACGAAAGTTTGATTCGTAGCAGGGTAAAAAACATAATCAACGAAACGGAAATACTGATTTTACGTAAATGGGAAAGGATACAGGAACACATACTTACCTAACTATGAATACGTCGTGTAATGACAAAGAAAAGAACCAGAAAAGTTACAAAGTGGGGAAGTCAGAGATAGGAATAAAATCAGTTGAGTGGAGAGGGCAATTAATGAAACCATCAGCATGAGTTATGGAATTTGCCTTTTCATACATAGTTAAGTATTAGTGACAATTTATTTTCTTTAATCAATGTTAATACTGATTTGGTTTCATGCTTTCTAGACTCTCTCCTTTCTTTATTGCTATATTTGAACTATTCAACGAGAATTTACTATTTCCACCTACCTCCGTTCACAAACAGAATACTGCATAGCAGCAAGCTCCCAAATATGGTGGTAAACTTCATCTAGGAGGATGGAAGACAGAGACAAAAAAAAAATATGAGAGACGTTCATACTCATGATTTCTTACACGCATATATATAATAAAATCATGCATCACCTATAATAATCCTATGTTGTTACATATTCCTTCTTAGAGCAGTATGACTGCATTATGGCATATTACTACCATGGCTACATTCGACATTATGATTACATATACGCAATAGTTTTAACTTGTGTATTAAGGCAGATTAAACTTATGATAGTATAGAAACTTATCAACGGTAACTTACCATGCCTCGGTTTAAGCCAGCAGGAACAAGGGGGCGAGAATGAATATCAATCTCTTGTACTTGTCAAGAAAGAACGTTTATGCAATGGTTTTGCTGCTGGTGCATTTGTTTCTTATATAGGGATGATCATTGGCATCAAAAGAGGCTTTTTTGAAATCTAAAACTAAATCCCTTTTGGCGATATGTAACGATGGCAAGCGCGTGTGGCTGAGCGCTATAGGGATTATGAGGATAAGCCGTCGACATGTTTCCTTGTGTCATAAATTGATTAGTTGGACAAGGAGGAATGATGGAAAAGTGCAGGTGGTACGTGGCACCAGAGTCCAATCTTTCATCTAAAATAGGGCGTTCCCCTTCCATATTTCATCTTGACATTATTTTGATTGTCTGTTGTGATGGCGTTCGTTGACTCTGCGAACAAGCTGGCATACAGTATAATTATATAAATGTGCTTTGGCATATACTAGTATGAAACATACGGTAATTTGGCCTCTTTTTAGGACGAATGAATCTTGTGGGTACATTCAGCCTTTCACTAGTCGTGCATCGACTTTTTCATGAACGCAAAAATGAGATTACAAGTAATAAGTATTTCATATAAACGTCAAATGTAATGTAAGGGTTACCTGTCGAAGGTGTAGAAATCAAAGAGCACACCGCGATTGCAACATTTGATGTTTTACAACAACAGTACGTTAATGTACAAAATTAGTATTGATTCATTACAAACATTAGGAATTAATTGTATGAACATTTAAAAGAGCCTATTTTAAAAAAATGATAACACGTGTCCGTTTTCAATTTGAATGTCTAGTATTGAGGAAGATATGCTCAATCTAGCTAGTTATGTCGCAGAAGAAAATATGTTTCCGACTTTTCCGTGTGTGTAACAGTGGTCTTGCATCAAGAACACAACGAAGAAAGGAAAGTCGTTATAAATCTTTCGAGAAAGCTTCGACACGTTTAACTTGTTGCATGCATAGCACTTAATTCTTATGACTGAAACTTCTTGGCCTTCTCTTGTTGCTCTTGTTTTTGGGCTTGTATGTAAAATAACAAAAAAAAAATAATGCAAGAACATTTTTTTTTTGAATTCTTGTTTTGATTGGTTGAGGTTTTGATAGAAACAAAAATCAATGTTCATTTAAAATGTTGCTCATATTGGGAAGGAAAATTGACTTTTAATATTTTGTCACAAATGTTGTTCAATAAGGCAACGTGCGCAAAGACATCTTTCATGTTCGTTCTAGCTTCATTATGATGAAAGGAAAGCAAAAAAAGAGAAAAAAACAAAAGGAAATAGGGTGGACAAGACAAGAGAATGGGCAAAATACGATTAGTCAAAATCCATAGTGCTTGCGTGACATATCAATGAATTATGCCAGCAAATACAAGTACGGCTTAAAGTGCGATTTACCCCGTTAGTATTTTTCAATTTCAAATCTAAAGGGATTTACAGTGAAACCATGCGTCTGTACTGTCACGCCTATAATCCAGCTCACACCACGGCTGTTCTGCCATCATCAACCTGGATTATTTTGACAACGAGATCGTGTGTGGGGGGGGGGGGGGGGTGACCTAACCCTTTCCCCTCTTCCTCCCCTCCTATAAAACAGTCTCCAACCGAAAAACAGATCCCCAAACATAGTCTTCTGTTTAAAGAAAAACAGGCCAACAAACCTAAATAACAGAAAAAAACATGTCAGACGTAAGCCTATGTGACAAGTTTAAGCAGGGAAAAAATCACGAAAGTGGGGGTGGAGGGGCTTGAATATCGCATGACTATTACAACTTTACGGTGACAACTCACCTTGTAAAAAAAAAACAAAAACAAAAACAAACAAACAGCATGAATGCAGTCGTGAATGGATTTTATTTCATTTTATTTTCCTGTTCCATACCAATTGTGGAGTTTCAGATGATACTTTGAGACATGCTGTTCTTCTCAGAGCTACTGACAACCAGGGAGGTGGGAACTCCCAACTCCCTGTGATAGAATATCTCAAGAAAAATAAAATAAGCAAAACGTTAAAGCCTGCGAGCCTTTCAGAGTTCAAATGATAGCCGAATTTCCATATGACTATCTTCATTACTGACCTGCATCATCATGTGCATGAAAATATTATTGGGTATCAATACAGTGAAAATCCGAAAGTTCCTCGGGGCTCATTTCAGTTCAAGCGGTACAGTTGGGGGAAAAAAAGAAACATTTGAATCTTTTATTTTACGGTACGCCACTTTTTTCAAAAGCAAACATTTAAAGAAACACAAATATCACAGTATCACGACAAATTCATGCAACCACTTACCATTTACTGTACAGTTATAGCTCCGGCATGTCTCCCTAGAGAAATCTCTGGTATATTATTCCCTATATATTGCCTGGGAATCAAGTAAACGCTCCCCCATGTGACGCAAGGGCTTTATAATGGTGTGTGATTCCATTGTTTCGACAGAAATGAGATGTCATACAAACAAACAAACAAACAAATAAACAGAGAGAACATAAACAATATAATTCAAATAGCCCTCACCTGGCATCGAGAGAATTTATGTACCAGGTGGTCGGTGCTGAAAAAAATCTGGTGTAATCAATGGTAATCGCATGAGTTAGAAGCTTTTGATTTATGTGGGGAAGAAGGAGACTTCTAAATAGAACTCTCAATTATTTGCGACAAGAAATCTAGGACAGATATACACTTTTACTAACAGTTTGACGAATGGGAATATACGCCCTACCAGCAATACTTCTCTGCAGATTCCTCATATTTCACATGCATATTATTTCTTTTATTTGTTGCATTCGACAATAATCCACAATTTCTTGTTTAGTTTATAGTTTACTTGCAAAACGACGTAGGCCTATATGGAAAGCAAAAACAAAACAAAACGAATACAGTACATGTCTGCAGTAACATGGCTGTTGGTAAAAACATTATTTAATCGACTTTTCCGTTTATTTTTTCCGTTTGTTGTATGTACATTACTGAAAAACAGTGTCGATGCAAGTGTTATTGCTCGAGACCACAGCAAAACATATTGCAGGGTAAAAATGATATTGCTCGCACCGGAGAGGGACGGACAAATAATAAGAGGAAGATTTTGTTTTCAGAATTTATAGTAGCCACATAAATACACTGATGTAGCCTCATATGAGGAGTATGAAAAGAACTGAATTGGATTGAGTTAAAAACCAAGCTGATAGAATCATATTAATGAATTCCAAACTTAATTCAAGCTTTTCACATAATGATCAGAATACTGAAAAATGTATTTAAATCAACTATGAAATAATCTTGATTGTAAAAAACAACTGAGATCCAACAAAAGTTAAAAAAAAAATCTTCATTGAGTGATCATGCAAACTAGTGAAGCGGGCAAGGGATTTTTTGGCCCAAATTCTTCGAAAATACCAAATTTGAGACACATGTAGCCCAAATCATACTATTTTGATTTTTAATGGTCGCCAGGTAGGCCGCCCTCTATGGGGCTGCCATTAGGTTAAAATGTCACTTGCAGTTAAAATCCTAAAATGGTTACAATCAGTTACAAAGTCGGTTTGGAGGTTTTTTTGGGTCAAAGAATTCAATGCTGAAGTCATTTCATTGCTCTGAAGTCAACTTTTCGAGGTCACCATGTAGGTCATTTAAGGGTCAAACCATCATACATATTACAAAGGGTAATTTAATAATGGTTTTCCTGTGGTCACTACAGCAGAAATGGCAGCCTTTAGTAATATCATTGCATTTGTTGAGAGCTGAACAAGGGCATAATTCTGGTCGAAAAATATAAACTTTTCTGCGATACAGTTTCACACACACACACACACACACACACACATACACACAAAATGTTGTAACATTGGACTTCTCTGTTACGGATGTTTTTAAAAAGTATCCTGACTTGATTAGGGCACCAAGATCTCACCTCTGCCACCCCCCCCCCCCCCCCCCCCAGTCAGTCCGCAGCGCGAGCGAAAACGCACGTATTTATTCAAGTCGTATGCACGGCTGAGCGGTGCTTGCATACGTAATGAGCAGATACATGGTCATGAATAAATCCGTGTAGAACGAGTATTTCTCGTCAGTTTTCGACACTTTTAGTATCGACTGAAAGAGAAAACATAAGCAAATATGCTCATGATCAAAATAAACAGAAAAGAAGAATATAGAATATCAAAATCCCTCTCGAAGTTCGGTATTGTATTCAAATATATTCCTTCACATTTGACGCCAAAAAACTAACCTGAAATCTTTCATGCCCCTCTAAAATATGGTGAAGACTATGTCCGCTAAAGTATATAGTATCACAATAAGGGCACGTTTTCCCATCTTCATTTCAATACGGGTCAGGAACTAGCAAAATTCAGAGACATGTCTAGCGTCGAGTTTAAAAAGATTATCCTCGCATTCGCACCGGAATTCCGGGTCTGTGATTGGTCGAAATCTGTCGCAAGACGCGGCGTGTCGCATTGCGTAGTATCCATTGGCTGCTGACTCAATGCTGTGAGTTTTAAATGTTAGGTTCCAGATTGTGATCGAATTTTCACTCTCTATACAAAACTTGAACTTTACACAGGAACCAATGATGTGTATGTGAGTGTGCACTTACAATGACCCTGAACAATGGACCTGGATGCCACCTGTCCCGAGCTCTGCTGCAAGGCACATGAATGCTTAATCAATTATTCATGTGGATTGCCCCGAGCACTGCTAGTCTGAATTCTTGACACAGGGTGAAATGCATGCACATGAAAGAAGTAAGCACATGTTTCCATGTGCTTGCACACACCACATTTCAGAATGAACAAAGACTAGCTGCGATAGTGGAATTCCTCATGAAACATTCCAATCCTGGCCATTGTCCACGACCATTGTCTGGGTATCAACAACACATTCCACGCGTGCTCATTCACTACCCCACTTCCAGTAAGAAAACATAATTTGCCTTGTTTTCAACAGGAAAATTCACGACCTTAAAAATGGTGCCCCTCTTCATTTTTTAATTGATCATACTCGCTCAAGTTTCACGAGTGTGAAATCGAAGAAATTACGGATATCTATTTTCAATACCAGTCAGGAACTAGCAAAACATCAAACTATGATCTAAAAGCTTCTTGAACATTGGCAAAATAATCGTTTACTTTGATGCTAAAATGGACTACTATATTGACATCAAAAATAGGGAAATTAGGTATCAAATTAATGAGCATAATCAGCTCTATAACTTTACTAACCATCCTGGGTCAAACAATGCACTGCGAAAGCTATGAAAGCTGTTGTTGCGACCTCTGCAAAAACTCTCGCAAAGTATCGCGAAATCTCGTCAGTCTCAAAGGCACAAACTGCGTAAACGTGATTCTGAATAAAATTGTCGTTCGTGCCTCATTATCGCACACGCTGCGGACTGACTGCCCCCTTTTTTTTTCAAGGGGTCGGGTGTGTGGAGAGGGGGGGGGGGACATGCAAGCATTAAAATGAGTTTCAAGGTAATGTCCAAAGCTATGAAAAATATTTTGGCCATGTGACAATCATGCCATCTTATATGGATGCATTAATAATAATATTTCTACAGTCGCTGAGGGAAAGTTCTTCCACCTACTGGTCATATTTGTGAAATTCAATTTGTTGCCATCTGCTTTAATGACAGCCAAAAGTGCTAGCTATAGAATTATGGATGTATCCAATTGACGTGAATGTCATCGTTGTACGTAGGACCTGAGAAGGATACAATTGTTCATTAGAGCTATGTACTCTTCAATGACTATGATGACGCTCATGGAAATGTTGGCGTATTAACGGAGCTACAGGTGTAGTGTACCCATGGCGGTACCTTCGATTAGGAGGTAGTTGCTTCCTATTAAACTGATATTTAATATTGAGGGGGAGTATTCATTCTCATATCTGAGATCTTCTGTGTGGATGATGGGCTGGAAAGCGCAATATTACATGCTTGTAGGCCTTCATTATGTGGTATATTGGTGCAAAGAGCAGGAACGTCAGCCGTCACGAGAATGGCGCGGGGGCTGAGAGAGGCATAACGGTTATTGAGTGATTCAATGTGTCTGAGGTACTTGTAACTGGTTGTGTCTTGGAGGTAAGATGGAAGTGCTTGTACTAGAAGACGAAGGTGACAATTTACGTACAAATTCAGAAATGAGTACAGTGGGACATGAACAGCCGGAGACGATTGTCTTCCAAGACTATCTTAGGGAGAAACTAGGCCTACAAGTTGCTGCATTTGACCTCCTGTGGAGTGAGGTAAAAATAGTAACTTGGTTTCCCTATCGTTACTCAATTGTTCTACGGTGTATTCAACCATTCTTAGGAATAGGTGACCGTCAGTTGGGTCATGTGTTACCTCTTTGTAGGTGTTCTCGTCATAGAGTTGACTCATTCCTTCTACCATGGATTCTTTCGATTGGTCAACTGCTGTCTGCATGTTTGATGATCATTTCACGGTTTCGTTGAAGACTGTGTAGGGCTTTTCGTTCTTCTGTAATGAGGTTGTAGGGCCTACCTGTATTTAATAACTGACTCTGCGATCTTAGAACAAGTTTCTTCTATGAAGACATAAGATCATGGTTCCTTGACACTGGGTGTTCAAGCACTCATGGGTTTCGGGGTCTTCGTTATGTATCTTGTTGCGGTAGGTTGGGCTGTGAGTATATTATGATCTTGCTCAACTGGGGTACACTGTGGGTTTTGGGAGGGTCGTCTGGTGAGTGCTGACTGTTTTGCAAAGTGGGTTTTTATGAACATTCTTCTCTCGAATCGTTGGAGGTCCCTTATGAAGTTCCAAAACTTGGACAAAAGACTGATTTCACCTGTGGTGATGAGAACGTGGACAGATAAATTTACTACACTAGATTTGACATCTCCAGAGTCTGGTTCCACCTTATTGGTGGTCGTGGTTGTAGCTGCGCTCGTTGTGTCTGTTGATGGCGCTTTTTTTTTTTTTTTTTTTGGTGCTTTTCTCTTTTTTGTGTTTAATAGTTTCCCTTTCCTGAAGAATCTGCTGCGCTCTTTCCCATGCAAGTGCGGAGTTTCATGCTGAACAGATGGGACTGGCGGTGTTGTTTTGTCCAGCGCTTTCAGGTCTTCATCCACTCTCTGACATTTCTTTTGTATTTGCGTTCTTTTGATCTGCCAAGAGTTGTGCTTTGTTTATTGGCTTCACCCTGAAGTTAGTTTATGGTTTGGTGGTAATTTGCAAGACCAGTGGATTGCCAAAGTTCATTCTTCAGGTGTTCGAGGTTAGTGTTGGTCACAGCGATCCTTACTCTTTCTTCCCTATGTTGGATAGGCCCAGAGATGTGGAGCAATAATATTAATTGTTTTGCCTCAATCCATATAACGTCTTCAGCCAGCGAGGGTCGTTGTCTGCAAAGCATGATCGTTTTGTTATCAGTAGACCTTGTCTAACAAAACTTCTAACTTTACTTCGTGTCCTCTTAAAGGGGCATTCCAGAAGATTTTCATCATGTAGTACAAAATCGACAGCTCCATGCGTAGATTTGTGGAATTAGCAGAGAACCAATACTCTAAAAAAAAATCTTAAACAAAGTATATATTGAATAATGTTGATGACATAGGAGGCTCACATATTTCAGTAATGTAGCAATTTAATTCCATTAAAATACCGCTTGCTTCAAGTTCACTTGTGTAGAATCTACGCATGCCTTCTCCTTTTGTTCTGCTTCCTTGAGCCCCATCTCATGCATTGGTGAGGCTGTATGTCATCATCCTTGTTCATTGCAATTGGTTATACCCTTTGAAAGCATTCTAATTCCTCATTCCAATCACTAGTATGAATTTTGAAACTATATCTATATTTGTTCAAATGTATAAAAAATCTGAAAATCATCCGGAGGTCTCCCTTAAGTGCTGCGAAAGAAGTTCATGTCTTTGTCTGCGTTCCATCAGTTGCGTGTGTTTTAATAGGTGTACCTGCGGTTTCTAGGGTGTCATGTTGTCACTGTCTGTTTGTGCTATTGTACTAATTTGTAGAAAGGAAGTCGCCTGTCCCTGATCCCAGTCATACATCTGGCAGAATGCACGTATAGTACGACTAGTAAACAAATTAACACAAGCAAGAACTGTTGTGCCAATTTTTAAACTTCCTGATGGCGGAGTCATTGTACAGTGGACTCCAGTTATAATAAAGTCCTCGTGACCAGCATGTTTCTTTCGTTTTATCGAAATATCGTTATAAACGAACAAATAAACAACTGAAATACATAGAGCCGATAATGTTGAATTTCTATTTCGTTGTAACCGGAATTTTGTTATAATCGTGTTCGTTGTAACGGGAGTGAACGGTATATAGGCGTAGAACACGTAGTGTTGCGATGGTTCAGACGTATAGCTTCTGCTTAATTGTCTTTTCTTTCATTTAGTTGTCAAGCTTTCGGCCCTATTAATATTATAGGTGTGTAACATTGTGGTTTTTGTTAAAACCAAAATAGAATCAAATTGAAACAAAAAGTAACAAAGCGATACATTTTTTTTTTTTGTGAATCATCCTGCGCCATTTTAGGAAGTCCAGTCCTTCCGGTCACACTTCACTTTTACCTTCCAAATTTGGGCATAATGGTATTATCCACTGTCAGTTCTGTTTGGGTCAAGGTACAATGTATGACCTCACAGCACTCAAGCCAAACAAAGTGGCAGTAAATTTGACGTAGAGCTGTGCGTCGGTGGATTGGATTTTTAAGTTAAAATGTAGTTTTGGGAAGGGTCCTAAACCCAATACATAGAGTAGTTGACCTGACAAATGACATGAACTTGGAAAAGGCTGGTTAAAAGATAGACTTAACAATTTGGAGATATATTTTTATTGCTCCTTTCTTAACTTAACACCTTGGTGACCGGTAACATTGTGCGTTACTGTATTGCGGAGTACAAAACACTCGAGAATGTAATATTCTTGTCGCATGGGCGTATGCACTAGGATACCCCCCCCCCTTCTCTTTGTTTCTTTATTCTTCCTCTTCCTTCCCTTATTTCGATCGTATAATTATGTTGCTATTGATTACTAGTAATATTGAAGATGATGTGAGCGTTTAGCAGTATAAGTCTATAATATTACAATGATATAGGGAAATATAGACCCAGTGATGTATACTGTTGGGTCTTTGAGCAGATTGAATCTTGCTTTATTACGTAAAGTTGCACAAAGGAATATTGAAATATCAATGTCTGTTATTGCTCATTTTAGAAATCATGCGACATTGAAGATTTTGCTAATCATTCTCTTTTAGATGCATCATTTTGATCTAGTATGTAACTACTTGCTCAGTTTGTTAGAGCGAGACGTTTATGAACTTCAAGAGCATATTATAGAAGATTAACTCTAGCAAGAAATACAGTGACGTCAAGGTTTTACAAAAACAGAGCAAATTCTAAAATACCAATGTCAATAATCAATCATTATGTGCTTATTACGAATATCTCTCTTTTTTCTTTTGATTTTTTCACCATTCATACAGAAATATGCATTCTATCAGAATTTCAGTTTTTGACTGTTATTTTGAATATCTCAAAACCCTCAGTAATGCATTTGAATAAGGCTATTTTTTTTAATTGTCCGCCATTTATAAGAATATGATAAACTCATGGAATTCAGATATTTCCTGCTATGTCGGAGAACAATTTGGTGGCCATCTTGAATATCTATTCAAATCAGCACCTTCGAAATACAGTAAAAATTGGAGCTTTTCACCTTTCCTCTGGAAAACTGCAGTTTTGTCGGTCATTTTGGCGGCATTACTTAATATCTCAAACACCCTTCAGGATGTAAAAGTTGATTCATCCAGATTCGGATACAGCACCCTCGAAACAAGGTAAAACTATATCTATATTATTTTTAAGGAAGGTTATATAGGAACTTCAGTTTAAGCGGCTATTTTGGCGACCATTTCGAATGTCCCAAACCCCTGAAGAATGCATAGGCTACTTTGATATGATTTGGATTATGCATTATCGATCGAAATCAAATCTTACTTAATAAACTACAGCACTACGGCTCCGAGGAAAGTCCTTGGAATGGTTCACGAGTTACCTTATATATACCAACAGACAACAGTTTGTTCTGCATGTCGTCAATAATTCATCTACCATGTGTGATATTCAAATATTTGGCCCCCTTTTATTCATTAGCTATATCAATGATTTTCATAGATGCAAGTTGTCGATGAAAAGCTGAAACATGTTACACAATAAATACTGCAAACAAATTATCACTTAATTTGCAAAAACTACGTTTATGCTTTTTAGTAATTTCCTTAAAAAGCTGCCTAGCAACTTTGTACTTGATGACTCTCCGAGTGAGGTTGTTTCATTTATTAAATTTCTTGGTGTTCATAAAGATAATAAGATATCATGGAAATTTCATGTCAACGATTATACTGTAAGATTATATCTCGGAATATTGGAATTATCAATAAGTGGAAGTGTTTTCCCCACTCATATTTTAATTAATTTATATTATAGTCTCATATTTCCATATCTGAGCTACGGTATGGGACTCGCTTGGGGTAATACCCACTAACATTTGATTGATAAATTGTATTTATTTAAAACAAGGGCTTTGAGAATCATTTATCACTTTTAACCATATGATCAAATTGAAGAATTGTTTTTGAATAGTAAGATTTTAAAGGTCAAAGATTTATATCTATATCAATTAGGACAATCTGTGTATAATTTCAGGAAAAATAAGTTACCCAAAGTATTTGATAATGTGATTTGTAGAAATGTCGGTTTTCACAAGTACCCAACAAGAAGATCCAATGAACTTTATTTATACCCTACTCCGCACATTTTTTTTTTTTTGCCCAGAATACTTTTGTTTATGCAGGACCAAATTTTTGGAACCAATTAAGTGATGATCTAAAGATGCACCGAGTCTTGCTGTATACAAGAAAAGACAGTTTCGGTTGGTTCTTAGATGATGTCCGGATTGTATGTTTTTGTCTCATTTTGTTTTCAAAACGTCCTTTATGTCAATTATTTTGCCCATGCCAATGAATAGTGTCCGCTCAGCCTGTGCTGCGGATCCCTACTTCCTCTCAATTTATACATAGTCCTCATTTTCTTGCCCTCTCTCCCTTCCTTCTTTTCCTTCCTTCCTTCCTTCTCGACCATTCTAACCTGTCCTTGTCCTTTGTCTCATTGTTTGTCCTGTTCACGTTTTGAACAATTGGTTCCATGATATGTTGATTTTTGTTTTCTTTGAATTTGTACGATAACACACTTGAATTGAATTTGAAAATTGAGTTGAAACAGGATTTTTATTCTCCTTATAATTGCTCATCATGTATATGGAGTTGTGGAATGCATAGGGACAGTTTTGACTGCCATCTTGAATATCTCAAAACCCCCAAGGATTCAAGAGGTAAATCATCCAGATTCTTATACAGCACCCTCCAAATAGGGTTGATTCATCAGAAAAGTGGGCAAAATATAGATGTTCACACTTGCTTTGTTTATTTTGTACTTTTACGACAAGTAAAGATCTAGCTGCTGTTAGGCCTATCTATCTGATAACAAACGCTAATTTGCATTTATTTCATAATATTAATTATGTAAAGCATCTTTTTGGTTAAGGAAAACTGAAATCATGACTTTGAGAACTTGCTACGCTTCCTTCGGGTACTTTGATGCATTTTAAGACAAAATTAACTTACCTTTTAATAACGTAAGTAATTTAAATATTGCCAATGACAATCAGGTATGGACGTGTTTGCATTGCACTTACCATGCTTACTGATCTTGTAAACATAGGTTTCAACACTTTCGGTGCTCGAATCTGAAACGAAGAACATTTTTGGTGATAACACTGTCCTTTTATCATGATTGAAAATAATTTGCATGTTTTGCAAATTGAACCATTTTGCCCCATTGCATTTCTTGGGACTTTTAGTATAGTGTAGGAAACTATGATGAGTTGAACTGCAGTGGAAATTCCTACCGTGGCAATCAGTGGTGGGTGAGACCTTATTTCGACTGAACTAGAAGCCAAATTGCCCATTATTCCATTATTCTGGCGTCGCCTTGCTGTGATAAAAGATTGTTCAGGCACAATGTGAGGTGAGTGTGTTGAATGCTGGTGCAAGCAGGTTTGTGTGTGCTCAGCAAGCGTGAGGTACCATTTGGCTGTCCACAAGATTTCAAACTATAGGGTGGTATTTTTTCTCTTTCATTTCTCTTCAGAGTACTATGAGTGAATAAACCAAAAAGTTACTCATGACCTGATAGTCACACAGAATTCTTTTTTGTTTACACGCACAAGAGCGGAAATTTTATTTTATTTATATGGGTGCCTAAGTTTTGATACTGTGGTTACTATAGTAAATATATATCTAGCCAGCCGCAATGAACGCTTAAAACAGGGTATATGATCATTCAGAGACTAACGAGGGGACGTCGGACATCTTATCAAATCTGCAGGTTAGTGCTCATCAAATATAATAAACGTAAAGTAAAAGAAATGGGTGAAAATGGTTACTAACCATGTGATTTGACCAGCCTTTGAACTCCCATCTTAACAGATTTATTACCATGTATTCTAGTTGGTGTGTGGGGGATAGGATTCAAAGTTCACAAAGACAATTCCATTACCAATTTAACTGACAATGTATGTATACATATACGAATCATTGTCTTTCTGGTATTTACAGAATTACTGGTGCTTTACTCTGCAACGACAGTCTACGATGGGAGACGCGGTAGAAGACATCAGCAAGGCGCGCTTCGTAGCAACAGAACCAATTAACTTTTTAACACTAGCTGTCCAAGGAGCCCTCGCAACCCTCAGGACGTTTTACGTTCAAGAAAGAATAGCACAAAATTACAATTACTCGATCAATCACCACCTGAACGGCACATGTTCTGATGAGAACAACACTGACCCCCTTTATAAGCTGATACAATCCGAGACATCGTTCTGGAACATGTGGCTTGCAACACTTTCCACTTTTCTGCCAGTTATAACGGCAACATTCCTCATAGCTGCTTCGAGCTTCATCGGTCGAAAGCCGATCCTAGTCGTAAGTGCGCTAGGCCACCTCATTGCTTCTGGCATCTTTTTCTTGGTAGCGTTGTTTGAACTACCCATATTCATATCTCTTTTTGCGGCCTTTGTGCTTGGGTTGTGTGGGGATACAGATGCTGTCGAAGTAGTATCTGCGGCTTACATTGCTGACTCTTCCGTGGGTAAGTCAAGAACACAGAGGATGGTTGTTCTTACACTTATGGATAGTGCGGGATGGGGTTGCGGTCAAGTGTTGGGAGGTTTGATTCTCGGTTATTCCAATAACTTTCCCGTCAGTTTTGCGGTCCCAACAATATTAGCTGCCATCAACGTTGCATACACAACCTTCCCAGGACTAGTTTTGGAAACAGTACCCAATTGCAAGACCATCCAAGCAGGTAGCATTCTAAAGGAAACTCTTGACAGTCTGGCTGGGTTTTACACTCGTTTCGAAAAAAGCAGGAGGACAAAAGCTCTCATTCTGATCACCATCATATGCCTAATGCGTTTTGTGAATGAAGGCATATTCGAAGTCATCGTGATCTATGGCCTAGGAAAACCTTTCTGCTGGACAGCCACGTTTGTGGGGTTCTTTAATGCCAGTGTTGCTCTGATTCCTGCTGCAGGTAAGAACTAGAATAATCACATTTCCCTGTACGTGCGATAAGGGTCCACATTATTATTATTATAACTTTTATCATTATTATTATTATTGTTGTTGTTACTATTACTATTATTATTTGTAGTACGTTCTCCTGCATCACTCTATCAATGGCGAGAGAGGTTTGTTTGGGTGCACGTCACGAGACCGACACCCACGAGTCATACAGCCCACAAGTTATACAGCTCACAAGTCATACAGCCCACGAGTCATACAGCTCACAAGTCATACAGCCCACCAGTTATACAGCCCACGACTTCGACACTGAGTAAATAAAGCCCACGAGTTCGACCTCAAGTAAAACAAGCCCAGGGGTTATACGGCTCACGAGACCGACACTACGCACAAAAGGCTCATGAGACCGACAGTAAGCAAACAAAGCCCACGAGACCGACGCTACACTTAAAAGGTCCACGAGACCGACGCTACGCATACAAGGCTCACGAGACCGACATTACGCAAAAGAGGTTCACGAGACCGACACTAAAGCAAAGAAGGCCCACGAGACCGACACGATGAACAGCGCCACCTATAGACCAATAAATTGAATAGGGTGTCCTGATAATAGCATAGGAAGATATGAGAGATGGAAAAGAAGAGTTGCCATCTCCGGCAGGGTGTTACCCCATCAGTTGCCCCCCCCCCCCCCCCCCCCCCCTCCCCCCTGAAATGATCAGGATCTTTAATTGTGTTTGCATGGGTGTGTGTTTGTGAAAAAAAATGAACAAAGTACAGTAAAAGTGTGCAACACAGATCTTTCCACAATAAACCTGCGAGGGTGTTGATTTAGTATTAATTAAAAATACAAAATAACGTTATCGTCTATTAAGGTAGTGTTAGGGATTCGGAAAAAACCAGGTGCATCCATGAAAACAGCTATTGTATTTCATGATAAAATGTACTGTTCGGAGAAGAATAACACAAGCCACAAAATTGAGGTGAATCCCTGCAATATAAAACGTTTTAATCAGTAGAATTACATTATAGTTACAGAGAAAATTACAGATAGATCTTACTGCAAAACGTCAAAGCAGGAGGGTAGAATATCTAAAATAGAATAAGTAACTAGTGAATCGGGAAAGAGAAGAGGTAAAATTTATATCTTGTCCATCTAGCTAAAGACTAGGAAAGCCTATTAAAAATAGCACGATGGCATTATCAAAGCTCTAAAATTAATCCATACATCGTTATTGTCCTCTTTTAAATTCATTTGTGTTTTTTGTCTCTTTTTGGGGGGATGAAGAATACTAATTCTTCTACTCTTTTTTTTTTGGGGGGGGGGGGGCGGGGGCATGAAGAATACAATTCAATTTTTCTACTTGATAACAATGTCGCTCCCTGACACCAGCACTTGCCCCCCCCCCCCCAGAAGTATGTAGAAATACATATTTGATGTCGTTCACAATTATGTAGATGGTCACCATCTTTCAATTGATAGCGTTACGAAATTACACCCGCCAGTATATGTTATTTTTCCGTTCATGGAACACCCTGTACAGGTGATTGACATGTAGATGGCGCTGTTTATCCCGTCGCTCTCGTGGGCCTTCTTTGCCTACTGTCGGTCTCGTGGGCTTTCTTTGCTTAGTATCGATCTCGTGAGCCTTTTTAGCTTAGTGTCGGTCTCGTGGGCCTTTTTTGCCTACTGTCGGTCTCGAGGGCTGTCTTTGCTTAGTGTCGTTCTCATGAGCCTTTATTGCTTAGTGTCGGTCTCGTGGGCTATGTTTGCTTAGTGTCGGTCTCATGAGCCTTTTGTGCGTATGTGTCGAACTCATGGGCTGTATGACTCCTGAGCCGTATAACTCGTGGGCTGTATGACTCATGGACCTATTGTTGATGTCGGTCTCGTGGGATGCCCCCGTTTGTTTTAACCCACGCGATTCATGCGAAATTTGGTGGCATGTGAAATCAACAAACAGTAAATCAAAAAGAGCAGCAAGTAACCCTAACAAGTGGCTGGTGCTGCCAATTCTGTACCATGTTGTATTTTTTATATTTGGTACATCAATGTTTCTGTCTCCGTAATCACTTAACCTATGTCTTGCATGTATGTGTACATTGCTTTTAGGCAGCCATCCCGAGTCCATGCCGAATTACTGTAGAGTTTGGGGTTGTGTGTGTACTGTCATGGATCGTGGCTAAATATGATATTGTTCAGCGGACCATGTCAAATGAATATCATAGCATTGTAAAAAGAAAATCTTGTTTATACGCAGTCTTGGCTTTGCTAGTAAAGGGTCCAAAGTCCAATATCTTTATTGCCTTTTTTTTTGAAAACACATGCACAATTGCCCCCATATTTTGCAATAGTCAAGAGCATGCCAAATGCTCATTTCCTATTCACAATACGGTATTGATACGAATATTTATACGAATTTGAACATCTCTTTTATTGTGGTCCATGTTTGCCACAATTATGGAAAAAGTGACGCCATTTTTACAGTCTGACGCCACTCCCTAGGCCACTGACCAGTCACCGACTGCTGTTTAATATAAGCTGTTATTTTCGCGTACAGAATTTTTTGCGAATGGGGAGGTCATAGACATTTTCGCGAGATATTGTTTTCCCGAATTGACACCGAGGCTTTGCACATGCGCTGTTACCTAAAGCCCCAGTCACATAGGCCTATAAACATGCACGGATCCTCAAGGATCTACACGATGATCCGGGTTGTTGGTACCGTGTGTACAATATCGTAACGCTTCGTTGACGCTCCATCCGAGGCAAAACTAGCACGGAACTCCCCGGATCATGCAGCGGCAATGATCCGGGGAGTGTAAACGCCGTGTTCATACCTGCATGGACCGTGTAGTTGCTGAGTGGGTCAGGCATGGACCGTGGAGTTTCGTGTAAGAGCCGTGTGGATGCCGTATAGATCCCGTGCTGGTCCGGCCTCAGTCGTGTAGCGGCCGTGTTGATACCGTGTGAACAATATATAATGACGCTCCATCCGAGGCAAATCTAGCCCGGAACTCCCCGGATCATTGCCTGCATGATCCGGGGATTGCCGTGTAGATCCTTGAGGATCCGTGTTAGATGTGACTGGGGCTTAAGCGTATATGACAATATTTTCACTTGTCAAATTCGCGGTCCTAGTACTGTGATTCGCGAAGTTTGCGGTCTTATTGTGATTCGCGAAATTCGCGAAAATAACAGTTTATACAGTAGTCATGGTAGTTGCAACCCTCAAGCAGCCGCCTGTTCATCATCAGTTTGTTTGTTTGTTTGCTTGTTTGTTGTTGCGAATGTGTTTGACCACGGTATTTTAACAACCGTGTGCGACAATACCCACTGACATACCTGACCAGTGGCGGATTAAGGAGGGGGCACACAGAGCCCCCCTATTTTTGTTAAAGCAAAAGAAATAGAAAAAACGGAGGGGGGTGCGTGCGCTCTTTTGATTTTGTAAAGGAGCTCCCCCTTGCCCCTTGCACAGAATTCCTAGATACGCCCCTACTGACTACACTAATCATATTATTCTGCACAATTGTAAGAGATTCAGAGCATAGTGATAAACATGTATTTTTTTATATTATTTGAAATAACATGGAAAATTTCATTTCCTTTAAAGAACGTATTTTCATATATCAGTTGCAGCTGTTGTTGCCAAACCGCTACTGAAATGTTTCTCCGAGAACTGGTTGGTACATTTCGGATTCATCTCATTAATCGCCCAGCTGATCACCTGTGCCTTGGCAGAAAACACTATCCAGCTTGCCTTTATTGGTAAGTATAATTTGCAATCTTGCATTTAATGCGAAAGTCAATATGCCGGATTATATTTGCAGACATTTCACGTGTTGCCTAAAGAAATCATATCAACATTATGGTCCAAACGTAAATTATCGAATCAGCAAATCTGCGGGATCTCTAATACAACTGAACAAAGCATACCAAAGACAATAATTGCCGAAATGATATCAAGTAAGAAAAACATCCTTGAATATGGTAACTTCAATGTAATTATGGTACATTTCTATAGAACAAAATGTAACACAAACTGATATAAACAACGCATACTTTGCAATGTAGACAAAGGAAAGATGAAGTGATCAACTGGGAAGCGGACCTAATTATTAAACGTTGACGACTAAAAACGATACAAACAAACAAACAAACAATACTCTGTTGTCATATATAGCCAAGTAGTCGTTACTAACCAATCTTTGGTATTTGAAACAAAATAACATCTTTGAATGTAATCTAATTTTAAGTGTACTCTCTACTGGTTATTAAGCATTGTCTTGTGATGTATAATTCTCTCAGTAATTGATATTTCTCATGCAGTGCATGGCAGTGGAACTTGTATGACAGCCCATTCCGAAAAATGAATTTCAAACTTGCGTTTGATAAATGCCTGACAGGTCCTGTAAAAGTGTCCAACAAATATTATCACAGGTTGTGCGATTGAATTGTAAACACCCAAAAGTTTAAGACTTAAGACTATAATTTTTCATGCACTCTACAGCTTCTACTCTTGGCATCCTGCGTACTATGCCATCGCCTCTTTGCAGAAACCTTCTCTCACGGTTATGCTCGGCTGAAGAACGGGGTAAGTACCACTGGTTTCATTCGACTCGATAGTCTGCCAAAATAGAATAGATAAAGCTCGTTCTTACGATGGTAACAGGCGTCAAGGAAATACATGATCTTGATACATGATTCTTTGTGAGTTATAGTGGACTGGTCTGGATTTATTTTTTTTCTTGACTATTAATTATGTGTTTGAAAGCTTTTCAAAACTTCAGAAAGGGTTCCATGCAGTGTCATCTATAAACCAACATGCACTGAAATCCTTGATAACCTTGCTAGTTTGGTTTGCATCAGTTTGGGACAGATAATGAAATATAAGCGATATATTTTTTCCAAACTTTTTACCCCTCCATCGACTATTCTATTATCTCCATGTCAACACAATACAAACTCAAAACATTCAGTCATAATCTCCTTTTTTTTTCATAACATTTCTCTCCTAAACTTTTACACAAACAGAAATGTTGGAGTGACTGCCACTTTAAATTGAACTTGTTGAGAGTCCCCGATATAGAATAGATATATCTCTCATCTGCATAATATTAAATATTTTTTTCTTCACAGATTTAAACCCATAGGGACTTTGTTTTTTAACTTTTGTACAAACAGTTGTTGCTTAATCAAAATCACAACACAATTTAGAGCATCGTTTCTCTTTTTTGTAAACCAAGAATAATATTTTCCGGACCAAATTTTTTCTGTGCTCTAGAACCTTCATTTATCCATTTTTCAGTTTCATTCCAGATTGACTTACTAGTTTCATATTCATAAAAGAAATGCACGATATCTTCCAACTCTCCTTTACAAAAAACGAACATTTATCACTACTGACTTTTTTCATGTTATACAGTTGCTTATTTGAAAATAAAATCCTATTTATTATTCTCTGCTGAAAATATCTCATCCCACTGTCCACAGTAAAACGAAATATCACAATGAGATACTTTTCCTATATTTTGACAGTTTCAGGGGGGCTACCCAAATGTCGTTCCCATTTAGAAAATATCAAAGGTAAACATTTTGTTTTTCCAAAAAGAGGTTTATGAATACACCATACACCTACATCAGAGACATATTGATTATTATGAGGTTTAGGTCGAAATTGACTGTTGGTCAATTGTTGAGGAGGGTTTTATACCAGATGCAACTTGATCGCAGGACCACTCACACAACCACTCACACTGGTCTCTTTCGATTGCACGGGGGACGATCACATGATCTCATGCCCACTCGCATCCAACTCGGTCGTGCAACTATTATGACTGGCGTAAAGCCACTCTCAGTCACGCGTATATCAACCTGCACGACCACCCTCACGAGCATAAATGCGAGCAAATTTATAGGGCCTACAAACTTATATTAACATGTGCAAACCTATAGGTCTACTCGTGCTACGGTTTCTTCTCGTCGCTTTTCTTGTAGGCATCTGTCGCCTTTGTATGAATGCCTTTATGCGACCAGATGAAATTGATGGCTATTGAAGCATTTTCCAGCATACTAGTATGTCTCAGGCCAATATTGTGAAAGGGCCTTTTTGAGCATTCACGGCAACCTCAGCAGGTTTGTGCAACTGTCTGCTACGACTACGAGTGCTTTGCCAAGACACCAAGCGCTCGGTCGCGCAACAACCCGAAAAAAAGAAAGAAAAAGAAACACTGTTGTATACCGTGGTCACAAACTAATATTGTGGAATTGGCTTTACCGAGCTTGATAGATAATGCCGGACCTTTTGGGAACTGTAAAGACGTTTATCCGTCAAAGCCGTGCACATTCAGTGGAGTCTTCGTATGACTGAAAACAATCTTACTTAACATAGAGCTGACTGTAACTGTCTTTTGACGAGTCTTACTGATGAATAACATCCATTTGATTTCATTTCATTTACGACAGGTGCGGCCTTCGCCATGCTGGCTGTGGCGCATTCATTGTGGGCCTGCTGCTCATTTTTGTTCGTTGAAGGACAGTTTGCCTACACCGTGAGGATTGGCATGGCTCCCGTCACTTTTTACGTCTCTGCAGCCATCCTCGTCATTCCAATCATATTAAATGGGTAATTTGAAACAATGTTACTTGCCGGAATGTATTCATTATGTAAAGTTGTTTCCTGCCTTCATTCCATGTTAATGAGTAAGTCAACTGCCTGCAAGTTTACATTTTGACACCACTAGGAAACTAAGGGGTCTGCTAGTTTTCTTCTCGTCAGTTGCTCGTGGTTCGACAGATGTCTGATAGGACCAAATGGATAAGCAATATACACGCAGTAAACACCTGTAAATATCCCTTTTTTTTCTGCCTTAATCACATTCTGAAGATATGATAGATGTCTAGGTTGGTGGCCAAAGTGAATGTGTGTTAGACAATTGTGAAATGTCTAACGTAAATGGTCAGATCTGATTCTTGTACTGAATATCAGTTCGGTTGAATAATCTATTGGTCCTAGAATATATCAATTGTCTAACAGAATTTGAATGAAGATGCTCATTGAAATCACCTCAGCACACAATACTAATGTTTAAGGAGGAGAATTTTCTAGAGCAATATATGATTTACCTGGATTATCGGCTTAAGCTTAACGCTTAACCTTACATGCCAATAAAGATGAGGCCGTCATCAAATTCAAGCTTCAGCTTAAGATGACGGTCTGCAGCATTTTGAATGTATCAATTCGATTGAATAGCCAATGATTTTTCAATTGTTTTGTACGATTTTAATTCACCTATACAATGTCATTATAAGATCATTATATATGATTATATTTCTATTAATTTCGTGTTGTATATAATGCGATTGGTTTTGCGAAACTGGTTTTTACGTTGTGTATACTTCGTGAAAAATGCAGAAATTATATCAAATCAAATCAAATCGAAATAACAGATGACCTGTAAACGACGGTTGTTACATCTCCCTGACCAATCACTCAATGCAGTACTTATAGTACATGCAATTGAAATCCAAGTGATGAGTTATTTTTCTCATCAAATGTTCGGCTTTTACTCAGGAAGGGACGATTTTCATTTACATTGCTCATATTACTCGTTTGGACGGAATATTCTGAAAACGTTGAGGTTTTTTCTATCTCTAGAAACGTATAAAAGGTTTATTAACATCACGTTTCCTTCAGGTAACATGGATGTCTAGATTATGATGTCTCTGTTGATGTAATAAACAAAGACTTCATAGGCCCTATAACTCGCTAAAGCATAGTTAGCTAAATGATGAACTGCAGATTTATGATAGGCATAACAGAGAAAAGTGTTGCTATAATTTGTTGGAAACCAGACATTTTAACCAATATTGTTTTCATTTCCGTTACTTCTTGTGTATGGTGCATTGATATTGTATATTGTCTTGTGTATTGTATGCATTTCATGCTGATTTATTTATGCCTGTCATTGAGCTTGTGACAACTAAAAGCTGAACATCAAGGTGCATAAGAACATTAATTGATATCTTTCTCTCTCTCTCTCTCTCTCTCTCGTTTCTCTTTTCAAGGATACTTCAAGCACTCTCGCGGACCTCGGAAAGTGATGAGGAACAAATTCCGTTAAACAGTATCAGCGAATCAAAAGAGGAATGACTTTACATGATTATTAGGAAAACATGATCTATACGAATTAAACTTTACTGCTTCTGAAAGAAAGGGCAGGTGCGAATCTAGTCACTACCAAAATCACGCTGAAATTAAGTGATCGCACAAAACTAACGTTCTGGCGGTTTTTTAACAATGCTATTCTGTGTACAAACTTGCCTTTTAATGGCAGTGCAATAGACGTATAAATTGAACGGTAAATCGAGAGAGCCAGCCGTGCTATAGATCTACGACGCACTGAACTTGTGTGTCGTACCTATAAGAGCCAGATCTAGATCAAGGCTTAACTGTTAGTTCTCCCTCTAGATAGGCTTAACTTTAGATTTATTTTGGTCTAGACCAAGCCTATATCGTGTGTTTTATATATTAAAAAAGTCAACGTTTATCATTCGTGCGGGGCGGCGGTTCGAATATGACAATCGATGCAAGTGTAACTGTTCAATTCAACTCCGTTTTTGCGTTGTTGAATAGAACGGTTAACTTGCACGCTTATGTAACATTCGAAACCATCTCACACGTAAACATCGAATATTTGTATAAAAGATGTATGATTATTTCGTCAATATTTGCATGATGTGAAATTTTTAATTCCTACGTCCTCCCTGAATCTGCTGGAGACTATATAGCTTAGAATTTTAAACCTCCCTGATTAAGAATTCTTAACTTTCTGCCAATTGATATGCATGCGTAATTGGATCATTGTTGATTTTGATAAATTGATGTTGGCATAGGTAATTTTTATTACAAACGGAAAACAAAGTCAGCATGAAAGTTGTGTGTCAACTGATAAACGCAAGTATAATCGTCAACATGAGTTCAAAAGCCAAATAGTTTCCTTAGATGTGCAGCGAAATATCTTACTTTAGTCATGTATAGAAATAGAGAACATACACTTAAACGGATCACGTCTATCATGTCTATTGAATCTTTATTGTGTTGCAAGAATGATATTGAAAAATGTATTTAATTTTCATGAGTAAGAAAAAGCGTAATCTGTTGTATCTTAAATACAAGAAAACGAAAACGATGTTTTGTTGAAAATGTGAACTACCTAGAAATGTGCTCAGTTCTGGAATACTGTAAAAAGCAGTCTTGCCTAAATACGCATCGAAAGTGCATGCAAGCATAAAAAGCCCTCTATCAAAGATGAAATATATCTTATCTCGTGTGCCGTTATAGATTTCATACCATTTCATATCATACATTGTGGCTAGTTGAACTCATATGAAGCTTGATGGGGTACTATACCTTGTAAAAAACTCCATAATATAAAACTTCTGCAATAGTTTACACTCTCTTTTTCCATCCTATTTTTGTTATCATTTTGCTATTATAACGTCTGTATAACATACTATCTCACAATATATATCGCATATAGGCCTATTGTCCATTTGTTAACAAAGAGAGTGAGGTGTTGGTTATGATATGTAAACGAGTGAAAATAAAATTTGAATTGATTTGATCTGCACTGAATTGAATACTGTCAGTTAAGACAAGATTTCGTTTCCGGCCTTTTGTACACATTTTTTTTTCGAATCGACATCCTCAAACATTCTGTACTGCACGTACAGGTGTACATACATGATGATAAGAAAACTATGCAGTGTTGAATGTTTGCGTCTAATTCAGCGGGAGATCCCTCTATACACTGTCGCGTTACAACACTTTTATTTTCCATTGTCTTCCTTGCTGTGTAGTCATTGGAATGAGTATAATAGTAGCACTATTTGCATAGTATCCTTGCATACTAAATACATGCTGATAGATGGGAGTGATTATGCTATTCGGAAGAAAACTTGATAAATGTTATTATAGCGAAGAAATGATATACACTCTAGATGATTTTGTAGATTTTGATATTGCTACAAGTAGTAACATTGCATACGAGGGAGCTTTGGCATGTTAAGAATTAGAGTTCGATGATCTGATGTCCACCTTTGAAGGACTGTTGTGAAATTAATTTTCATTAATTTTGCACACGCATAGAGACTATCTTATGGTATTATGCGTTCTAAGAACTGAATAGTATTATCATTATTAATACATTTTTTAATCAAAAAAGTAAGACGATAAGTTGGTTAATCATTTAAAGGGATGGTACAGTTTCGGTTGAGGTGGGG
This sequence comes from Diadema antillarum, assembly GCF_040938485.1. Taxonomy (NCBI): domain Eukaryota; kingdom Metazoa; phylum Echinodermata; class Echinoidea; order Diadematoida; family Diadematidae; genus Diadema; species Diadema antillarum. The sequence goes on along the minus strand of NW_027271124.1, from coordinate 88,748 downwards.
CTTTGGGTTTCCAACGTTTTTCGATGATGATTTTTTATAGAATGAGAAACCCCCTTTGAAATATAAAAGAACGTATCATTCTAAGAGGAATTCACAGATTATTTGATGAAAAATGGTTTCGCATGGCTGAGATATCAAAGACAAAGTGATTCAAATGAAAGTTGTGACCCTCCTTTTATTTGGATCACTTTGTTTTACTTTGTTTTTGAATATCAGCCATTTCAAGACCAATTTTCATAATAAACATTGAATTCCTCTTAGAATTACATGCCCTTTAACAATTCATAAACTGGTTTCCAAGTAGCTCGCAAAATCTTATGAGTTGAATCCCCACCTCAACCAATGATATACCATCCCTTTAAGGTACAAGACAAAAAAGCAACTTAATTCGAATTAATGATTTATCTTTTTCAGATCAAATAATTTGAAAATCTAATATCTAAGCACATAACCCACCAAGCGATTAAGGGTGTGGGCAATATCATTCTCCTCCTTCACGAGGGAGCTACAATGCATTTTAGTAAAATTTGAATTCGACTATCTGGTACGGTATACGTTTGTATAAAGAATATTAGGAAAAATGTATTAAAAACAGATATTTAAGGAAAACACTCCAAAAAGTCAGGGGTGGCAGCACCTTCAGCATCGCAGGGGACATAGATAGAGTCATACTAGGAGAGCAAAGGGTGGTTGCATCTAAGAAATGCTTTAAATACCACCGGAAAGATGTTGATAAGGAAAAATAATCACCTTCGATCTCCTTGCATTCCCACCAAAAAAAAAAAAAAAAAATATATATATATATATATAATATATATATAGATCAATTGCAAATGCATATGAACATCGAGAACTAAGAATGTATCAAATTTACTCTAATAACACTCATCGGAGGGAACGTAAAACATGATAAAAACTCTCATTGGTAGATTGTATACATACTTGAACCTTCATCGTCCTTGTTGGTATCGTGAATCCATAAAATGTTAGAAATGGAGCACAGTTGAAACAATGCTGACGATTGTACATCTTGAAAAAAATATTGGGATTAATCAAATACGTTTCTTCTATTAAAAAGATAAAATTCATGCGGACTTTGCGATGAAAAAAAAAATGACTTAAACGGGTTCTTACCCATGACCCCCAAATTCCCTAGATGATCATTGCCAGGCAGTACATGCATAATGTACTTAGTTCCATGAAGAAACTTTGAACCATTTACGAGATATGGAGAAAAAAAGTGCAATTTCAATATTTTCACTTCACCTTTGACCTTTGACCTCATGACCTGAAACTTTCTCTGCAGAATCTTTATTTGGCAGTACATGTATGCACTAAGTTGCAAGAAATACCTTCAGGCATTACATAGATATGGGGGGAAAGTAGTGAAATTTTGAACATTTGACCTTTGACCTTGAGCATGTGCACCCAAAAGATGATAGGCACAACTTCGCCCACTCATACATATACATGCCAAGTTTCATTAGGATACCTCAAAACGGTTTTTTAGTTATGCTGTCCACAAAATTGATTACGGACGGGAGGACGGACAGACGGACGGACGGACGGACGGACGGACGGACAACCCGAAAACATAATGCCTCCGGCGACACTCCGTTGCGGAGGCATAACAAAAAGTAGCTGTGATAGATTTGTTAGTGGGCATATCTTAATATATGTCTTTTTATTTCATTTTTTCTTTCAACAAAACATACACGATCAGAAGCAAAATGCAATTGTATGAACACAAAGTATTTTCATTTTTTTTTCCTTATCAGCTCGTGAATTTTCACGTGATAAGGATAAGTTGTATAGAATTAATCGATGCCTTGCATTTACAATAACACATATCCAAATTAATCTACACCAAGGTAGAAAAGGGAATGTTTCCTACTTTTCATTTAATGGAAATCAGAAATATATTTATTTGGGGTGATACAATGGATTTATTCTAAATTTACCTCCAGCTTTCCCGCTCTAAATCAAACTTCCTTTTTATTGATTTGAATATTTACATAGTATAGATAATCCCAAGAGTCTAGACAAGGTAGATGTTCTTAAAATCAAATACTAGAAGAACTTCTCATTTTCTTTTTTTTCTTCATACTTCTCATTTATGAATATTACATCAAAAATAATAGTACAAGTTCTTTTACCTTGTCAACATTGTGCAAAAACGAACAATTGTAATGATAACTGGTCGAAATCGAAATGGGGTTGAACAAAGAGAAGTATGACAGGACCTACATGAAAGCAAACTTGTTTGGCTGTAAGCCCCGAGTAATCAGTGTTTGTGAAAAAGAAACGGAGAACGGATAGAAGATTAGACCAGGCGATTAATGGTACCAGATAAGAGAAGCGAGGTATGCATTTGTGATTTTTAAAAAAATGATTGAAAAAAAATAGTATACTAAAAATGTGAACCTTTATTGTGACCGAGCTATCATTCGGAGTAGAACATGATTTACATAATATAGGGCCTACTTTGGTATACACTAAACTGTTGTTGCATTAAAACTATCACAAAAGGTTATATTCAGTAAAACACAAAAAGTGACATGTACAGCTACTAAGCCATTTGGTGCCTGCCGCCAAGCTCTGGGCAGAAAGTGTGAGAGAGAGAGAGAGGTAGAGGGAAGGAGACAGTCTACATGTATTAAAAAGTCCTTCCAAATGTATCAGTTATAATTAAAGTTTGTAGCCAAATTATTGCATAGTATCCTTATAGTATCTAAAGTGTTCCTTTATGACAAATAATATAGTGTGTGCATTACGCTTATCATCATTTCCAGTGAAAGGTTGGCACCAATTCGGGTTGCTGATGTCGGCATATTTTACCATGGCACCAGGGGCGCAATTCAGGTCCATTCCAGAAGCATAGCATAATGTAGCCACATATCAGGATACAGAATTTTAAAATCCTGTTGAACTAATCGAATGAAAAAATATACAATGGGAATGTATAAACGCAAGCTGTACAAAACAAGTTGCACAAGACCCGACCTCTACCTTGAGTCGACCTCTACCGCACTTCCGCCACTCTGCTATACAGTACACTGACCACCACTCACCAGCATCACTCAACCCCCCCCCCCCCCATAACGATCTGCACAGGTGAGGTCTGGTCAGCTACCGGGCTTAACCCATGAAACCTTCAGACTCCCTGAAAACGGACACTGAAATTGAATTCAATCGAATGATAACTTAATTACAGGGAAAAGTGTGACATTCAGGCCTATATGTTAGTCTCATAAAGTTTTGACAAGCAGGGTTATGTGTGTGGCAATTATAAATTGACTATCTTTCAAAACTACCTCCCCGTCCAGTGGGGCGGCCTTGCCTGGTCGGGCTAGGATTCCGTAGATTTTAAGTCATAAACTGGAAGATTACATATTTAAAGAAACTTTGTTTGGAGCTCCGAGTCATTCTCCACTTCTTCCGCAAACACCGCCGCAACCATACTCATGACAACATGTCCACCGTTGCAGGTATCCTTATCACGTATTTAGTCGCACGTATTACGTTTTAGGTATCCATCCATACGATTACATGCAACTTTGAGTGATCAGGCCTGAAAGAATTTCCAAAAACCCGTACTAAATGACTATGCAATCAAGCTATTCCCGTCTGACGAGAAAAACAGTCAAAGCCACCGATTTCACTAAAAATAAACGACTGATTTTACAGTTGTTTTTTTCACTGGAAAATCTAGTCAAATTTTCGGCTAGATTGTTTTAAGAGTGAGTGACTATATGCCCTCTAGTTATTTTCGTCTGACAAGAAAGAGAATCCTTGCCACCGATATCACTGAAAAGAGACTGATTTTTCTAGTCATTTCTTTTTACTAGAAAATCTAGTCAAATTTTTTACTACATCGTTTTAAGAGTGAATGACTATGCCATCTAGTTATTTCCGTCTGACAAGAAAAACAGTTAGAGCCAGCGACTTCACTAAAAAAAAAAAAGCGACTGATTTTCTACTTATTTTTCTGCTGTACTAAAAAAAAAAAAAAAATCTCGTCAAATTTTCGACTAGATCGTTTTAAGAGTGAATAACTATGCCATCTAGGTATTTCCGTCTGAAAAGAAAAACAGTCAAAGCCACCGACTTCACTGAAATTTACGAGAAAATCTAGTCAACATTTTGAATAGATCGTTTTTAGAGCGTATAGACTGTAGAAACCTCAGATTTTTGTGGCAACATTGAATATTTGGGGTTTTTTTTTCTTCTGGTTTTTTACCATTCATAAGGAAATATACATTGTATTAGAATTTATTAAAGTTTTTGTCTGTTATTTAAATGTCTCAAAACTCTTAGGTATGTATTTGAGTAAAGCTTTTTCTTTTAATTGTCCACCATTCATAAGAATACATACACATAGAATTCAGATATTTCCTGCTATGTCGGAGAACAATATATTTGGTCGCCATCTTTGATATCTATTCAAATTCAGCACCTTCGAAATACAGTAAAAATGGAAGCTTTTCACTTTTCATAAAGAACTGCAGTTTTGGCGGCCATTTTGACGGCCATCCTGAATATCTTACACACCCCTCAGGATGTAAGAATTAATTCATCCAGATTCGGATACAGCACCCTCGAAAGAAGGTAAAACTATAGTAAATGTATGTATATATACTATTTGTATTAAAGGAAGGTTTATAGGAATTTCAGTTTAGGCGGCCATTTTGGCAACCACTTTGAGTGTCCCAAACCCATCAAGAATGCTTTAGAGTTGCTTTACTAGGATTCTGATTATGCATTCTCGATCGAAACAGGATAAAACCATCATTTTTTTATTTTAATTGCTCACCATGTATATGGAATTGTGGAATGTAAGCTAAGAAGCAATTCCGGCTTCCATCTTGAATATCTCAAAACCCTCAAGGATACGAGAGCTAAATCATCCAGATTTCAATCGGCTTCCTCCAAATAGAGTTAATGGCAAAATATAGATATTTACACTTGCTTTGTTTAATTTCGTACTTTTACAGTATAAGTAAAGGTCAAGCTGTTATTAGGAATTAATCTGATAACAAACGCTATTTTGCATATATTTCATAATACTAATTTTGTAGAGCGTCTTTCTGGTAAAGCGAAACTGAAATCATGACTTTGAAACTTGCTACGCTTAATCTGCATGGAAATGTTTGCATTGCACTTGCTGATCTTGCAAACATAAGCTTCAACACTTTCGGTGTTCGAATCTGAAACCTAGAACAGTTTTGATGGAAACACTGTGTTTTTATCATATATGGTCGGAACTAATTTGCATATTATGCAAATTTAAACATTTTGCCAATTGTATTTCTTGGGACTTTTAGAATGGTGTTTAGGAGACCATAATTCATGAGTTGCATTGGAGTGGAATTCCTACCATGGCAATTATAGTGGTGGGTGAAACCAGGGAGGTGAGACTTCGAAGTCACTTCGTCCGTGTATTACATTTCTTCCCACGTCTTTTCTTGCGGACGATACTCGCGCCGTGGACTGTCATACTTGCGGATTATTATATGTCTTTCGGAATATACATCATACGGAATACTGCATTTTCATACTACTCCAATCTTGGATTTCCACGTTGTGATCTTCGCTACTTCCTTCGTCGCGATTCGCGCTTGCTACACTCCATCTGGGGATCTTTTCATCGCTGCCGTCTATCGCGATTTACATTCTACATGACATCGCTGTTGTGGTCCTTTTAGCGTGCTGTTTTGTAGTGTTGCAGACTCTACCAGGTACCTCGTAGTGCTCTGCCCAGCAGCTCCAGCGGTGGATTTCTCTCGCTTGTGCCAGCCGCGACACTCGGAGGCTATTCCACGCTGTCGCTGGATCTTTTGTATACATTTCTACGGGACACTGTCGTCTTCGGACCCCCAGTTCATTCTGGAGTTCGACCATATCATTTCGTGTGATTTACGCAAGTGCAATATAGGACACTGTCCACCTCCTCAGGTGCCCTCTTCAGGTGCCCTGGTGAATTCGGAGTTAGTCCATTTTATCACGTCGGGGTCACCAATGTAGGTTTTTTTTTAATGCATAGGGCTATCATGAAATACCTACTCACCGACTAAAGCATCCTTGACGGCCAAGGGGAGGTAGGGCTATAAGAACAGCCGGTAGATGTGGCAGGCAGTAGCAAATAAAGTGGACTAACTCTGAATTCACCAGGGCACCTGAAGAGGTGGACAGTGGCGTCCTATATTGCACTTGCGTAAATCATACGAAATGATATGGTCGAACTCCAAAAAAAATCCAAGCGAGAGAAATCTACCGCTGGAGCGCTGGGCAGAGCACTGTTGCGGTCCTGTTAGCGTGCTGTTTTGTGGTGTTGCAGACTCTACCACGACAAAAAAAAAGGGGAAAAAAAGATGACACTCAGCCATGGGTGATGAATCACACTTTATATTTTGTTCATGTATGGCTATGGATCGTAGCGCCTGTGCAGCTATGACATCTCGTTTCCAGCGAGCGGCATTGATGATCCCCATTTGAGAACGTGGAAGTCGAACTTTGGAGGGCCGCCACTCGGCATCCTGTTCAGTCGTATAGTGTTGGTTGCAGGGTGTTTTTTATGTCTTAACTCTGTTGCAGTTGATTAGGAGATATTAATATAATATTGTGGGTGTCATTCTTCTTAAAAGATGAAATCAAGATTTTTAAAATTCTCCGTCTTTGAAAGATGCATGCTCAGACTGAAGAGACAGAGAAAAAGAGAGGAGGCAAATTCGGCTGAAAGTTGATTTGGCTGAAGGTAATAAGTATAGCGTCATTTCTGGACTGGCATGATGAATGACTTATGCTTGACACCATCATACAAGACACAGAGTTATGTGTTATCCGAATTATTGTACACTGCTTAAATTTCTACACAAATATAAGTCACAAAATAGAATATTCATGTACTTGATCCCTATTGTATTTACAGTGATGGTCCCTAAATGACCTATCTTACGCCAGTTTCTTTTCTAAATATTGACTCTTGTGACTATGATGATAGTATTGTCAGCTCTGTACCATATTATTCATATGACATGAACAGAAAGTTTCTTCTTTTTGCACCATATATCCACTTCTTCCTGGATCCGTCCAGTAGGCTATCATACTATCAAGCCCTTTGAAAGATAAAATGCTGGGATTCTCCATAAACAGTACCAATTTAATCCCACAACGAATTAAGTTCAAGATTCTTCTCATCACCTACAACATCATCCATAACAGTTTACCCTTTATTTAACTGACATGATCTCATCGAAACCCAGACCGGCTACACGCATGGGCCTCAGATCTTCGTCTACAGCACAGCTCAAACTTGGCCCTCGCACCCACAACCGTTATGGTGACCGCGCTTTCTCCGTTTGTGCCCCCTTCTTTGGAACAACCTCCCTACTCATATTCAGTCCTCCACCTCCGTTGACATCTTCAAAAAGAAACTTAAAACCAATTTATTTCTAGAACAGAACCGATGATTGTGTATACATTTATTAATTTAACATACGGTCAGTGCTCCATATCAAATATGTCACTCACCTCCCAGCCCCTAGTGCATGGTTTCCGTGGTATTGTCAATGTCAATGGCGTCGCTGTAATCATTTGATAAATTCTTATTTCAGTCATTTTAGATAAAGTGTTCTTTTTTCAAATTCGTACAGTCATCTTTGTATTGCCATATTCAGGCATCAGGCTCCGTTGTAAAGACGAAAAATCAACGATACATTTCTTTATGAATTCGCCTCGTTAGATTTCTTTCAACTTGTAACCTCTGTATATCGAGGGGAGAACACCAATTAACACATCTCTAATGGCTCGGTCACAAATACCATTAAGAACTGCTACGAACGCCGTACGAACGATTTTAAGACAATTTCGTAAGATCTTCTTAAGAAGGCCAGCGAAACCAGCGTTCGTATACCGTTCGTAGACCGTTCGTAAGTTCGTAGCCCTTTCGATGGTCTTGTCCAAGATTTCTTTTTTAACTTCGTACGAAACCCTCTCTTCGTAAGGCGGCCGTACGAACGTCGTACGAACATCGTAAGAACTACGTAAGATTTTGTAGGGTCGAGAGACAATTCTAGAAGCCATAAATTCTTACGATGATTGTAAGAACGCCTTAAGTCGTTCATAGAGGGCTCTTACGTCTTTCGTTAGAATGCCTTACGAACGGAGATTCGTACGGCGTTCTTACAAACAACTCTTTGAATTTGTAAGGCGTTCGTAAGGGATTCCGGCGTAAGACGTAGGTACACAATTTGTGCAACTGTTGAGTTTTAGGCGGTATAAAGCCAAAAGGCTCGAAGTTCAAATCCTCACTCTGTTCTAGGTGTTCGACCAGAAAGCATCTCTGTTAAATATGGGACAAAAAGGGAAGGCAATCAAAGGGAAAGGGGGAAGGGGGAGAAAAGAAAGGAGGGAGATGAGGAGGAAAGAGCGAGAGGGGGAGAGTTCTAGCAACAACCTCAAGAGATGATGGACATCCGAAGTGACACTACTGCCATCTTGAAGTATAAAACTTTCAACTGTTACAGAATTTTCGACAGGACACGGCAGCATCTTTTTAGCAACCCGATACATAATAAAACATAATACAAAAAAAAATCGTAATATCTTACGAATGACTTGAGAGTGCCGTGAGTTGCACGTAACGACAAAAAGAAATCGTAAGATGGCCGTAAGTCTGACGAAAGAATAACTCGGATCAAGGCATCCTTACGAAAAACGTACGAATTCTAGGGCCATTGTATAACTTAAAATCATTTCGTTTCTCTAAAAGGTCGTTCTATGAACGTCGTAGGAACATTGTAAGAACTACGCAAGATATTTTAGGATGGAGAGACAAATCTAGAAGCCTTAAATTCTTTCAACTGTTACATAATTTTTCGACAGGACATTTCAAATAATGAAATCTTCTTACGAATGACTTAAGAGTGCCGTAAGTTGCAGGTACGACCAATTTGCGACAAAAAGAAATCGTAAGATGCCCGTAAGTCTGACGAAAGAATAACTCAAGGCATTCTTACGAAAAACTTACGAATTCTACGGCCATTGTATAACTGAAAATCCTCTGTTTCTCTAAAAGGTCTTAAGTTGTTCTTGCGAATTAAAAAGCGTTCGTACGAAATTCGTAAGAAGGCCGTAAGAATCTGTGTCTGATCTACCAATCTCTACGAATTCCAGAATTCGTAAGAACAGTAACATTCGCATTATTCGTACAAAGCTTTGTGACCGAAGCTTTATTCTTTCGTTAGACTTACGGCCATCTTACGAAAGACGTAAGAGCCCTCAATGAACAACTTAAGACGTTCTCACAATCATCGTAAGAATTTAAGGCTTCTAGAATTGTCTCTCGATCCTACACAATCTTGCGTAGTTCTTACAACGTTCGTACGACGTTCCTACTCTCACCTTACGAAGAGAGGATTTCGTACGAAGTTAAAAAAAAACTTGGACAAGACCGTCGACCAGGCTACGAACTTACGAACGGTCTACGAACGGTCTACGAACGGTCTACGAACGCTGGTTTCGTACGGCCTTCTTAAGAAGATGTTACGAAATTGTCTAAAATCGTTCGTATGGCGTTCGTAGCAGTTCGTAAAGGCATTTGTGACCGAGCCTTTAACCTGGTCAAGCGCATACAATCGCCAGCAAATAATTCACCAATAGACACCAACCCCTATTCCATTGTGTAATATGATGGCTATTTGGGCATATCTCTTCAGAGTATCCTCCACCTTTCAAAAAAGTTTAAAAAAAAATTAGTGATGGTCTGCTACACACTCAAAATTCATCTTTGTTTGCGTGCACGAGAGCGAAAGCTTTACGATATACGGGTGCCTGAGGTTTGATACTATAAGAAGAATTACTGTAGTGGGTATCTACCGAGCCAGCCGCAGTGCACGCACTGTAATACCTTATCAGACCAGCGTCACAGGGTGTATGATCATTTAGAGACCAGCAAAAGGGCATCTTACATCTAAAGTCAGCAGGTTAGTGCTCAGCAAATAAAGTATGAGTGACGTAAGAAAGATAAATCAAAACGTATGATCTTAGACCAACCGTTAAATTATTGTCACTTAAGAAATTCTTTACAAGTAATTTTGTGTTGATTGCAAGAAAAGGCTAGTGAAATCGAATAAGCCAATTCTATTACCTATAGGCCCTACATGTATCTGAATTCGCTTGATTTAAAATAAAGAAGTAGAACGCACAAACAGCGAAGTTATCTTCGTTGTGAATCTAGACATATTGGATTAAAAACATTGATATCGAACTTTTTTCTTATTCTGTCCATAACAGAACAGTTTGGTGTCATAAACTGTCACGACATTGCCTTCTGCGATGGGAGAGGCAGTAGAAAACGTCAGCAAGGCACGCTTCGTAGCAACAGAGCCAATCAACTTTCTGCTGCTAGCTGTCCAAGGAGCCCTCGTCACCCTCAGGACATTCTACGTACAAGAAAGACTAGCACAAAATTATAATTTCTCGATAAATTACAACTCTAACGATACATGTTCTGATGAGAACATCACTGATCCTCTGGAGAAACGAATACAATCCGAGACATCCTTTTGGACCATGTGGCTTGCAGCACTTTCTACTTTTCCGCCAGTTATAACGGCAACATTTCTCGTAGCTGCTTCGAGCTTCATCGGTCGAAAGCCGATCCTAGTCCTAGGTGCGGCAGGCCACCTCATTGCTTCTGTCATCTTTCTCTTGGTAGCGTTGTTTAATCTGCCCTTGTCCTTAACTCTCTTGGCGGCCATTGTGCTTGGGTTGTGTGGGGATACAGATGCTGTTGTTGTGGTATCCGCGGCTTATATTGCTGACTCTTCTGGCGGTACTTCTAGAACACAGAGGATGGTCGTTCTGTCACTAATGATTGAGACGGGATGGGGTTGCGGTAAAGTGCTAGGAGGTTTGATTCTCGGGTATTCCAGAAATTTTCCCCTCAGCTTTGCATTTCCGACAATATTGGCTGCCATTAACCTTGTCTACACAACATGTCCAGGATTAGTATTGGAAACGGTGCCTAAGTGCAAGCCTCTGCCAGCGGGTAGCATTCTAAAGGAAACTTTTCATACCCTTAGTGGTTTTTTCACACGCTTCGAGAGAAGCAGGAGGAGAAAAGTTTCCATTCTCATCGTCATCATTTTTCTTCAGCGTTTTGTGAAAGAGGGTATCTCTGACGTCATCATCATCTATGGCCTAGGAAAACCTTTCTGTTGGACAGCCACGTTTGTGGGATTCTTTAATGCCGGTGCTGACCTGTTTCCTGCTGCAGGTAAGAACTAATTTCATGACATTTTGCAGTATGTCCGATAAGGGTGTACGTGATTTTTTTTTCAGTGTTCTTTATCTTGTTTTTTTGTTTTTTGTTTGTTTTTGTTTTTGTTTTTGTTTTTTGTTTTTTGTTGTTTTTTTTTTGGGGGGGGGGGGTTGTGTTTTGTTTTGTTTTGTTTTGTTTCCTTGCTTGTTTGTTAGTTTGGCTGCCGGAGGTTGGCGACCAGTCTTCGAATATGTGTGACCAGAATATTCAAAACATCTGGGAGGTCCGCAATTAGTGACCGACCAGTTGCCGACCAGTTGCCAACCTCTTTCGAGCATTTTTTTTTTTTTCGGCAACCGGCTGGATACCGATTAGCCCTTTGCAAAGTCAGCTCGCAATGAAATCGCAAACAGCGAGCCGTGGACTCGCACGTACACAGCGATCGGATTGGAGTGCTCGCAGCTCGCCGCTTGCGCGCTTTGTGTGCAGTCCACTGTTCTGTGTGCGTATGCTCAAATTATAGCCAGCTGCCTTTGCAAAAGGCTAGATACCTACCGATCGGCAACTTTTCGGCGACCAAAACTTGCTGGTTTTGAAAGCCATTGTTCTTTTGTTTTGTTTTGTTTTTCGTTTTTTGTTTTTGTCTATTGTATTTGTATTTTCTTCAGTTTGTTTTGGCTTTTATTTGAATTCGAAGACCAGTCTTTGTGAATATTTGGCCAGGGCCTTAACCATAATATGCGACACCGTCCACGCACATCCTTGACTATACCAACCATAGTATTATCAAAGAAGACCTCCAGATGATTTTCAGACTTTACATGTGAAAAACTATAGATTAGTTATATTGAGTACAGAGTTTAGGAATTGATAGTGATTGAGTTGAGGAGTAAGAATGTTTTCAAAATTTGCACCAAATTGCAATGAACAATTAGGATGATGAAATGGCAGCTTCACCATAAGAATGCATGAGTTTGCATGGGCTCAGGGAAGCTGTACAAAAGAAGATGGCATGCATACATTCTACACAGGGGAACTTGTTAAGCAAGTGGTATTGTAATTGATTTTCACTGCTACATTTCTGAAATATGTGAGGCTCTATGTCATCAACACTGTTCAGTGTAATTGTTTGTTTAAGATTTTTCAGAGTATTGTTTCTCTGCTCAAGGACCACAATGACTTCCACAAATCTATACATGGACCTGTCGGTTTATGTACTACATGACGTGAAATTAAGAAAATCGTCTGGAATGCCCCTTTAAATGTAAGAGAATATTTAGCCCGCTGCCCGGACGGTATTTTCCGACCCCACCCCCCCCCCCCCCAATTTATAGCAATAACGCCCATTCATGATGGAGGTTAAAATCCAGGCGCAGCTTCATGCATTCTGTAGAGGCACTGAACGAAAGCCCTGACACTCAGCGTATATCCATGTGGATTGAACGTCTTACCATGGACGTAATATACAAGGACATTCATCGTATCATTAATTTATTCATGCACCTGTACATCTCAAAAGCGCCACAAAGATATTTTCAACATGCTTCACTGCTTTGATCCCATCATCGTCACCACCAGCAGTGACCAGCAAGCCAGGAGAAGAACAAGACGGAGATTCGAGAAATCTAAAACTATATGCGCAGAAGAAAATAACTCACAAAAATCAAGTAAAGTTAATGTGCAGTTGTGGTATATGTTAGGAAATCATGCCTCAAACAATTTTACTTGGGAGAAGCAGGTAGTTTTTAAAAGAAAGCTAACATTTTGGAAGAATGATTGTCATTTGTGATCTCAATATTTCACTTTTCCGCAGCTTATCCCAGAGCAAAAGGGATGGTAATGGTAGAGAACAGGTATATCTTGCCATTATATAGGCAAGGTCTTATGCGTGTGCGAAAATGTGCGAATCAGCAATTGCAATCTTTTGACACAAAATTTAACATGCTCTCAGGTTTTGCTGCTCCTCATCATTTGTATTTATTCAAAGACATTTCCGTCTGAAAAAGGCACATCAGGGAAACAAGACTGAAATGAGGGAAACGATTATTTTGTTAGTGACGATACATGATCACACAATCGTTATTGTCCAGACACCTGAATGTACTCATTAAGATGCACATAATCAGTTGGCGGTGGTGATGATGAGATCAAAGAAAGACCTCCGTTCATAGTCCATGTGTAGTAGGTCCATGCTACTACCGGCCCTAAGGAAACTACACCATCAGGCGCCAGTGAGGCATGGCCTTCCCTGGTCTTGCTGCAATCGCCTGATTAAGAAGTGCTGTCGGCCGCTGCAAATCCAACCTAGCAAAGTGGGGGTATACTGAATGAGAATGAGGACACCTCCTGTCTGTGTGGAGAAGAGCAGACTATGTAACGTCTCCTTGTCTGTCCACTTCCACCAGAGCCTTACACACAATAAGATCTGGCAGCTCTAACGCCCTGTGCCAGGCAGTGCATCCGCCATTGGATTGGAAGAATCTAACATTCCATTCTGCATAGTGACTCGAGAAGAAGATGAAGAAGAAGAAGAAGAAGAAGAAGCTCAATAACAGAGACAGCTTCGTAGATACCGTCCGGTATATTTTGGACGATTTGCACCAAGATCGCAACGCAGATGATATGCATGGGCGGTTACAAGTGCAAAGGGAACATTTCCCATTGGCCATGTTGGCTCTCTGAAGCGCCTGTCAACAATGACAATGACACTGACAACAACAATTTTTTTTTTGGTATCTTGTTATGTCACCCAAAGTATGGGTATTGAAGAAAATTTGAACAAACATCGCACTGAACAGATAAAATGAGTAATTACATTTTGAATTATAAATACAGAAAATTACATATTATTCTGTTATTTACAAAATGTATGGAATGGTGCGCAGGATCCAGGAGAGAGAGAGAGAGAGAGAGAGAGAGAGAGAGGAATAAAGAAAAGCAAGACAAACAAAATAGAGTTAGAATAGCAGGGCAGAAATAACGCAGATAAATGCAATTTCAATGACAAAAAGCAAAGTTCAAAGCTTGAGTACTGCACGTAATGTTCAGCATGAAGAGCGCATTGACGTGCAAGCCATATTATTGGACACGTTAAGCGAGACAGACAGGCCAGTGGGCGAGGACATAAACCTCATTAGAACCAGCGGCGGTGCCACAGTTTCCATGTCCTTTTTTATTTCTTTTTTATGCTGATAAACGAAGGTGGTACAATCTTGTCCATTTCGTCGACGAAATGACCATTACCCCTCATTTCGTTACGAAATGTCATTTCGTCGACGTAATGACTGATTTCGTAAACGAAATAGGCCATGCGACATTTGGCACCCCATACAATTTATCTATGGTTTAAACCATGGACAAGATTGTACCGCCTTCGTGAATTCGGGCCAACAGGGCGACATAAAAGGATACGGACACACACACACACACACACACACACACACATACACAGACCAAGAGCCTTTTCTAGAGAGGGGAAGAGGTTGAGGTTTGGATTTTCTTGAGTTTGTCTCCCTCTAACAAATCAAATTTGTACGATCGCAACTGCTGATCTGTAATTCAACAACATGTCGGGGAAAAAGGAACCACGGGATTCGATGCCGACAGTGACACGATGAACTGGGAGGAGTGATGGTTGAGTTTGAAGTTTCTTCAGTTTGTCTCCCTCTAACAAATGAAAATTGTAAGATCGCAACTGTTGATCGCTAATTTAACATACATGTTTTAACCGCAGGAGAGAGCGAGAGGGTCTGTTTTAAGAACAGAACCCTCGCTCCCTGTTGCAGTATCATTTCCCGAGGCGAGTAATTTTTTTCTCTCGGACATTGTCTCGACGTTGTTGTAATATCTGTTAAATCAGGGCTTATAGAGACTGAAAATAAACTCCTCAAAAAAAGTTTGGACAATCTGACTTCAGTTGCAAATTTCTCCAGTTGTAAGCACTATTCAATACATGCTTGATATCAATGGAAAGATTATTAAATTCTCTTTGAAATGTGATTATGATTATGCTATCAAGTAAAGGGCTGTACTCAACTGTCTGAATTGAAAAGCTGCAGAACAAGAACGGTCCTTATAAATGAGAATGGTCGTGAAGAGTAAACAGAGAACATGTTCTTTTGTGTTAAGTCTTTTGTTGTCAACTGGTCAGCCATGAAGGGCAAATTTCAATAGACATCTTAACTTCACATTCATGTTTTCTGTGGTGTCCTGCCAGGCAATTTTGATAACTCATCAATTTTATGGTTGTACATCATGCCAACAGTGTAAGCAATGTTCAAAAAGCCCGCGCCATAGGGCAAATTGAAGCTGAGATGCTTCAAAAAGATGACAACGCAAGACCACATATAGAGCGAGACTTGTGCGCACTTTTCTCGACAGAGAGGGGATCACTAGAATGGACTGGCCTGCATGCAGCCCCGACCTCAACACCCATAGAACATCTTTGGGATCAACTTGCCGAGCTGTGGGCACTGGTGAGGAAGACTGAAGAGGGTCACAAACCCAATGACATTGACAGGACTCAGATACTGGTTGACGAGTGGAACGCCATTCCTCAGCAGCGGAATCACGAAGATTATCAACAGCATGAGGACACGGTGCCAAGGCGGTGGTGCAAGCACTTGGGTCGTCCACCAGATACTGAGCCCCAATCATGTTCATTGACAATTATAAAGACAAAGTAAACATAAAGTAAAGACAAAATAACGCAAAATAAAGATGAAACTCCAATAAAACCAAGACCACGCCATTTCACTTCTGTATGTCTTTGTTGTGGTTAATGTGGTGACGTTCTGTGAGATAAAATGGTTTGAGTCATGATCGTTTGTATTTGTGTGTGTGTTTGTGTGCGTGTGCGTGTGTTTGTGTGTGTGTGTGTGTGTGTGTGTGTTTGTTTATCTGTTTGGTTGAACGCATATATGTTTCACTCCATAAAAATGATGATGTTAACGTACAGTAAATGAACACCAAAGAAACAATGGGGAACTCACTCATAACGAGGAAACTCCATTAGGGACGTCAAAAATTGGGCCATTTGCAGCTTTTAAATTCTGACTTTACCTCATATTTGTAAGCACTGCACCTCCATGTATACGATAATCATAACAAGTATGGTATCATTTTAAAGAGAATTAAACAATCTTTGTGTGGTACTAAAATAAATTATTTCTAAGGGAACATGAGAAATTATTGATAAAACTCAGATTTCCAATTTTTTTTTTTTGAGGGGTTTATAACATAAGGAAAAACATACATGCCTGAATACTGATGAAAGTGAAATAGGAAAATATCGTTAATTCAAAACTTTCTTTTCATGTATCAGTTGCAGCTATCGCTATCAAACCCCTGCTGAAGTGTTTCTCCGACAACTGGTTGATACATCTTGGACTCATCTCGTTAATCGCCCAGCTGATAACCTGTGCCTTGGCAGTAAACACTATCCAGCTTGCCTTCATTGGTACGCATTTTTTTTTCACATAATATGGCAGTCAATATGTAGAATTGTATTTGCAGAGACTTCACTTGTTGCCTTCAGGTAAGATTATCGACGCAATGGTCAAGCCAGTAGATTGTCAAAGAGTGTTTAGAGTTGACAATTCTGCCAAACTGCAAAATCTGTGATTAAACTGAACAAAACAAAGAAAAAAGACGCTCATTGCTGAAAATTGTATTAAGTGAAACATTCCTAGAATATCGTACATGCTTGATATCAACCAATCTTTAAAATGCTACTCAAATAACATTTTTGATGTCATTGTTGCGAGTGTCGAGTACTTTCAAACACAAGTATGCTCTTTATGATATATGTACTACGTAATTGATATCCGTCTGTGCTTTGTGCAATGTGATATAAATGACAGTCTCTTTATAAAGCTTTTTGATTTATCATTTCAAATTTCCATTTGAGAAATTCCTGACAGGTAATGTAAAAGTGTCAGACGAATATTTCCACAAGATATTCCATTGAATTCTATTGTAAACAACTTACAGTTTAAGGATTAAAATTTGCATGTAGACTTGAAGTTGATTGCATCATTTATTTTTCACGTACCCTAGCTTCTGCTCTGGGTCTCCTGCGTTCCATTACACGGCCTATTTGTAACAATCTTATCTCAAGACTAGACTCGGCTGAAGAACGGGGTAAGTTAAGACTGGTTTTATTAGATACAGTCGTCATTAGTAAATGCAGATTATGCTCGTTGACATTGTGTTACTTGTTTTTCTCATGCCTTTCGGTAGTTAATGGACACTCCTGGATTTATTTTGTTGTTGTTATTGTTGTTCTTTACTCTCCTACATGGGTTTGATAGCCTCTTAAGACTTTCAGAAAGACATGCTGTTTATGTAAATACCATACTGTATTAGTCTCGTTTACATTAGTTTAGAACAGATATTGAAATGTCATGTTGTGGACAGTCTGTGAACATTTTTCATGTTCTCTAAAAAAAATCAACTATTTTTATTATAACGTCGCTAATTGCTATATCTTAATGTACACGACAAGCTGACTACGGACATGATATGATCAGTGAGGTGTTAGAGAAGGAAAAAAAAATAAAAACCTCTCCCTTGTATCCATGCTCCTTGCCACCAAGAAGTTATGCGGTCTATCGCAAAGTGTTAAAAATGACTTTGACAAAAACATCACTTTTCCGTTTAAGTATGCTCATTCCTGATATAACATACCTGGCCAGCAGCAGTATTTTAAGCAGCAAAAAGAATATAGGACACGCAAAAAAAAAGGAATAGTAGAAATTGCACATTTTAACTGCAAATGCTCCTCAACATGAAGAAACACGCGTTAGAGAATAATTTGATTGGAAAGATCAAACGTTCAAGTGCTTGCGTACGTGGCAACCACCATTATGCACAATATGCGCATGTTGTTTATAATGGTTTTTTTTTTTCTTATGAGATACTCAACACTCTCTTTTTTTTTCTAAGGTACTATCTTAGTCAGGAGTGTAATAACAAGGAGATTTGAATAAAAACTGAAAACAGTTGTTCTGAACAAGATTGCCACAAAGTTCCATAAATGATTTAACATTCAATTGTCATGATATAGAACGTATACATAAATCTATGCACATATGGCGAAGAGATTCCACTTCTTCTTTAACACCTCTTTTAAATGTTATATGGCACGAACAATATGTGAAAATAATCCTGAAGATGTCAACATGAGATTACAAAAATAATGATGGCGTCATAATGGCTATCCCAAATAAATGACTCTTTAAAAGTGATTTTAAACTCTTGGGCCGCGAATTCACGAAGGTGGTACAAATGAATACCATGGACAATAACATACCATGGAGCGCCAAGTGTGGCATCGGAATATTTCGTTACGAAATTGGTCATTTCGTCGACAAATTGACCGTTTTCGTTAACGAAATTATCATTTCGTGGACGAAATGCTGCATTATAGTTACAAAATGTTGTCATTTCGTTATAAAATAATCAAATGACTGATTTCGCAACGAAATATTCCATGCGACACTTGGGCGCTCCATGGTTTTTGTCCATGGTTTAAAACCAATGGTTTCATTGTACCACCTTCGTGAATTCGAGCCATATGTGCAGACGTTCGGCACGCCTGACTCAGTTGATGGTGTGCTAAGTTTGCATATTCTGTTTAAATGCAGCGATGATGCAATCCCGCCTCCAAACCGATCAATAAATCGCCTAAATGCCACAGTACAAATGAATGTGTTTCTCGCCATTCCATTCCTGTCACATGTAGGCTTGCATTTTATGTGATGATTGACTACTAGCTTCAAGCGGTATTCCCTACTAATCAAAATTTAGAGTAAATTCTAAGTTTCAGTTACTTTTTTGTGTGCAAAAGTCATGCCAGTCTATAATAATGTAGTTACTACTGTCACTTCAAAGAAAACCAATAGATCAAGTTACTTACAGCAAAGCAAAGTTTGCATTTTTGCAAGTCAGAGGTAATAAAAATCTGTTCAAAGTTAGCAGTAGAACACTCATAGATCCATACATATCGTACACATTTTGCATTTAGTGTGTGTGATGACTACGCCGCGCAGTAAATTGCACCGAGACTCACGCACAGTGCTTGATAAAAAGTTTATTGACATCATTAATTTTGTCTTGAAATTGAAGCCTAAACTACGGTTATCCAAATTTGGTGATTTTGATGATTTTTGTGATTTTTCACATGCCTTTTGGTGATTTGCTCTGTTGGGACCTGGCAACGGCTGCGTGTACTCGCAAAATGTCAACATTGCGATTTGATCCAGGAAGTTTTACCTAGGTCGTAAGGTATGTAAGTTCACAGAAACTCCGGAGGGCTTGTCCGCAAGGGCAATTTCTCCGACCGGAGGAAGTTACCACGACCTTGTTCAGACTGGGCATTACTCTGCACCCTTCCTCCGAAATTACTCCTACCAAAACTGGACCCTCGTCTGAACACAGTTATAAATAAGAGACAAATTCATTCATCGTAAATGATGGTACAGTAAAACACTTATGATATAGTACAGAGCATACCATTCTAAAGAGGAATTCAAAAGTTTATTTGATGAAAATCGGGTTTTGGAATGACTGAAACATCCAAAAATAAAGTATAAACAAAGCGATTGTGATAAAGTGTGGGTCCCACACTTTATTAGAATCGCTCTTCTTTTTTTTTTTGATATCTCAGCCATTTCAAAACGTTGAATTAGTTGTAGAATTACATGCTCTTTCGTATTTCATAAGAGGTTTCTCATTATCTCACTAAAAAATGTTAGAAACCTGAAATTAGGTCTCAACTAAAACTGTGCGATCCCTTTTAACAAGGCGAAAGTCGTATTCAATTTTTCGTCTGCTGGATAGACGTTGCGTTTCGCTTCCAAATACCATTTATAGGCACATGCAAAGGAACATGCCTTCGCAACTTTGAATGTTTGAATTCAATTAACAGAAATAAGTTCTGTAGTTCTATGTAATCCTTACCGTATTTCATCATATCAAATTTCCCCTAGTTCATTGTATGATTTCATTTTATTTTTCTCTGGCCTTTCTTGGTTTCACTTTACAGTATGGATATAACACCTCCAGTATAGTCAAAACTCATGATGTGTTTCATGTACACATCGATTTTAACATTTAGGTACCCCACCTCTTGGTAGCTCTTGACTCTCCCCATATCCACACATCACGTTGCCACTTGTGCTTTTCCAGGAGTGTCGCCAGCTACAGGGACATTCCAAACGATTGTTATAATTCCACATCATTTAGTACATAAATCGATACAGCCATGTATAGATAGATAGTTATGTACATTGAAGTTGTTGAAGGCGCTTTGAGTCTGTATAGAAAAGGCGCTATATAAAATTGGTTATTATGTTATTATTATCATCATTATTATTACTTGTATATACAAGTAGCGTTATACGAGCTGTTTTGTTGTTGTTGTTGTTGTTGTTGTTGTTTTTAGAACGGTCTAAAAGGGGGATGGGAAATTTCAGTATGAGATAAAGGTCTCCGTTTCAGGATCATTACATTTGCATAATTTCTTCACACATAAAATTATGAAGAGCCACAAAAACATAAGCAGTAACGAAATCCAATTTCCTAATGTCGTCTCACGTGCATTTAATGGAAATCAACTCGGGGATAAATGTGAGGGATTATGGAAGTGAAGCAGTTTTAACTATCCCGGCTGAATCCCATTTTCTTTCGGTTCGATTTTCATTCCTATCTTCTTTCTGGTCAGTTTCCCTTTGTTTGCTTTTATCAGATACACTGTATTTAAAAAGGTGCCTCACTTCGTGATCCCTCACATCAAATTTCCAAGTGGATTTCCATCCTTCAGCTTTATGGCAGACTTCTGACCACAGCGTATAACAGATAGGCCTAGACCCTAAATTTACCTAATTAAATTCCAAAATATGAAATGAGCAAGATTTTAGTCGTAGTGCATTTTTTTATCATTTCTTATGACTAACTAAAATGTAAATTTATGGTTTCAGAACCAAAGTCTTAATAGTTGTTATTAAACATGATAGCTACATAGAAACTTTAATGGATAGATACTCCACTAATGTTCCACAGATATCTTTAGTAATACTATATTGAGGGCATAATCACGTGATATTCAAATTGCATATTCATGAAATATGTTTCACTTACATTACTTGATAAAAAAATTATTGAAGACGTTTGAATCGGGTTTATGGGAATCTACTTGTGGTCTTTCGGTTCAAAATTTGTGATTGACTTAAGGTATTGATATCAATACAATGTGTATTTAAATACTGACACGAGCTAATTACATTTGCCTTTCAGAAGATTCTTTTCAGTTGAATTATATCCATGTAATATGATTTCATTTACGACAGGTGCGGCGTTCGCCATGCTGGCCGTGGCACGATCATTGTCAGACCTGCTGCTCATATCTATTTCTTGAAGGACAATTCACCTACACCGTGAGGATTGGCATGGCTCCGGTGACTTTTTATATCTCTGCAGCCATCCTTGTCATACCAATCATTCTAAACGGGTAATTTAAAACGATTTTACGAGCCAGATGCGTTATATCAGCCCGAAATTGAAGGATTGGTAGACTTACTCTCCTCATGCTTCGACAGCCAAAGTATGAACCAGAACCTGTTCATCGTTCATAGGACGATAATTGTCCAATGTTTTATCTGGTGCACGTCACGAGACCAACACTCACGAATCATACAGCCCACGAGTCATTCAGCCCATGAGTCATACAGCTCACGTGTTATACAGTTCACGAATCATACAGCCTATGAGTTCGACACTAAGCTAACAAGGCCCACGAGACCGATACATTAAGCTCCGTGTAACTGTTGTATCTGTCGAACTCATGAGCTGTTTTACCTAGTGTCGAACTCAAGGGCTTTATTTGCCTAGTGTCGAAGTCATGGCTATATGTTTGAACCAGTTGATAATTTTCAAGTTTCAAAAATACAGACACAAAAATTAGTTCAGTACAAACAACAGTTTGAAAAGAAAACATACATGTAGAGAAAATAATGTAAAAAATAGTTAAGTTTGTGTGCAAAACACAAAAAGGTATTTTTGAAGCAGTTGATCATTTTCAAATTTAAAAGATATAGAAAAAATAGTTTGGCACAAACAACAGTTTGAAAGGAAAAACATACTTGTCAATACAGAAAATAGTGTAAAAATAGTTAAGCTTGTGTGCAAAATACAAAAAGATATGCTTAAAATAGTTGATCAGTTTGTAATGTTTCAAAAATATAGCAAAAATAGCACAGCTCAAAAAAAAAAAACAATGTGAAAACATAGATTAAAATTGAGTATAAGGATCATGCCAGAAAATAGCAATAAGATAGTCTATCTATTTTCTTCCTTTTTTTTTGGGGGGGGGGGGGAAATAGCCTGAAAATATATTTTAATCTATCTATATGGCAAAACATTAAAAAAATAGTGATGATTTGGCAAAAATAGGGGGAGAATAGGGGTGAAATAGGAAAAATATATATATATTTTTGTTCTTCTCAGGGATGACTCGTGAACTGTATGACTCATGGACCTGCTTCAGTGTCGAACTCGTGGGCTGTATGACTCGTGGGGTCGGTCTAGTGGGACGACCCTGATTATCGCCCCATGCACCATACTGTGATGTCTCGATAACGATGGCCTATATCGTATCTGTCAGGACAAACAAAGGTGAAACAAAGACTTTACCATGTTGAAGCATAGTTTATTTACCTTAATGATATACGGAATGTCTCTGAAAGACATGGAAGATATAAAGCAAAGTTATGATCTGTTTAAATTAGTAAGGATAATCAGATAATACTATCATGGTATTCTAATTTCCAGGTTTCACGACGTGGGATTTAATCATAAGAATATTGCCGGTATATTGTTTGTTTGCTGCTTTTTGCGAACACCAGGGAGAATGCTTGACAAGTCAAAGGCCTTCACTGCTTCCTCCACGCTTTTAATCCAAATTGATTTAATTTGTTAGTTAAGCTGGTGTTGAAGATTCATTACATTAATTTTCTTGTGTAATGAGCGTTCATGTTATTGTATTTATACTTTTATAAATGAATAAATGGATAAACACCCTGTGGCTAACATGATATTTCTTTTTTCTCTCTCTTTCCTTTTTCAAGGATTCTTCAGGCACTCTCGCTGACCTCTAAAAATGACGAAGAACAAATTCCGTTGAACAGTATCAGCGAATCAAAAGGGGAATGAATTAACATTTCATGAAAACGTAATGTACGAATTACTGCCTGTGAGAGACAAGCATGTGGCTGAAGAAATTGAACCAGCAACGAGAGTGCCCATACTGCATCACACCTTAATGTAGTATTAATCGAAACCGTAATAACTTTTAAACCTAAATGGAATGACTTTATTTTTACATGCGATAACCTTTTCGTTTCTTTTTTTTCCATTTCCAACACATATGATTACAAAATTTGAGTGTACATATACTAATGATATAACGATGCAATTGAAAACAAACTGTGAATTATAATACGATGTTATAATTTCAAGACAAATTCAGAAAAAAAAAAACCTGGTTGGAAATGGAAATGGAGGGGACTGCTTAGAAGCCGAGCTTGTAATCTGCAGTCCCCTTATAAAAAAAAAAGTTATTACAAAACTGATAAAAAGAGGCACCGAAAGAACGATCCTTAACCCTAAAAGGGCGGGGTGAATCAACCCATCTCGACACTTTTCGTCGCGACTTCTCCGCGGCGCGAAATTTTTTGACCGCACCGTTCGCTGACTTTTTACTTTCAAGTCTCGCGCATCTTTTGACACCATTTTCGCGTAAATGGCTCCAAAACGTGATTTTGTGTATAAAGTCTATGCAAATGGAGTTTTCTCTTGTTATTCATAAAGATATGATTATTTTCACTGACATAGGCTGAAACTGATTAATGTTAGCATAATTATGCTTGAAATAGGTTCTATTATAAATTTTGCGAAAAAAATAATGCTAAAACAAAAGGTCGGAAAACAAGGAAATACATAAGAAATTCATAAGACAATAAAATACAAAAGAACTTGATTTTGATACCAGATTTTTTTAAAGTACATTGTTAGGAATGCTACAAAGAATGTTATCACCCAAAAATTAGGATTCTAGGAGCTCACTTTCTGATTTTGCGTAAAATGTATGATTTTCTGCATATATATTAGCATAATTGATTATTTTGACAAAAATTTCCATATCTTTTTGTATAGTTTGGTAGATTACGCCACAGGTAAAGCATGTGCCCCCCGGCCACAAGCCACAGAACACCCAAAAAAGCCCGGCCTGGTTAGGGTTAAACGTGAATCTTAAACGAACCTTTCACCCTAAGTGTCATATCAATCCTACATGACTAGCTTTTAACCCTGCATGTAATGTCGACCCTGAATGCCATACCAACCAAAAGTGTTATAACTTTTAATTTAAAACGAGATGAGTTTATCCTGAATATAATGTACACCCGTAATGTGAAAATTTGTCAAAATGACAAGCATGGGTAATCCATTTAATACGGGAAATGAGATTGCGATTTAAGGGTGCAACATTATCTTGGGTTAGAAGGAATCGATCAGAGACAAGTAAGCTGTTGCTAATTGAATAAAGTCATGTTAGTGGCATTGCATTAAAAAAAATGAATGTCATGAAGATGAAACGAAAACTGTTCAAATTTTCAATGGTTTTCTTCAACTGATTTTTTTTTCCTCAAAGTGATAATATCCTTCAAAAAACCTCTCGTCATTGCCTTCAGATAGAAAAACTACTGTACATAAACTACGAAAAACTAAAATTGATATTTGATCCAGTTCCTCGCCCTATAATGGAAAGACTATCTCGCAAAAACCTCGCACAAGGCGACCATTAATGGCCCAAAGGAAACTCTTCCCGCGGGCTCGAGCGATGCATGGCCATTTTGGTCCTGCCTGAAGCCAACCTAGTAAGATAGAGCTGAGAAGACGACGGGGATACAGGTTGCCAATCGGGTTGGAAACAGACGATGGAACATCTGCTGTCTCTTACCATCTATTTTAGCCATGAAGACCAAGATGCCTTGTCTCCCTGTGCAAGAACATGTGTGGAATACTGGTCTGGACGGAAACTATGTATGAGACTAGCAACGAAGAGGCTAGCTACGTTGTGACTCGAGAAGAAAAAGAAGTGTAAAATATACGACCAATATTATAGGCATGTTAGGCATTAAAGTAGTCTATAAAGGTACATCAAGTAACCATGTTTGACCTTTGACCCTCACTGGCATGTGTATAATATCGTCTAACGAAAAGGATGATATGTTTAGAAATGAGTCAATTGATGTGCTCGGAATGTGTACAAAATATGGGGGTGATAGGAAATGTATTTCCCAAGCGACAGAAATTAAGATTATTCACCTGTGACCCTAAAGCCTTTGTTGTTATCAATATATTGATTGTTTGACATGTCATAGATGTATGTAAATTGCAGGGGTGAAGGGCCTGCGTTTAGCAGAACCCAGAAATACCGATTTTCGACCTTTGACTCTTATTCATAATTGATACTAAGGGAAGAATAATATCTAATATTCAAACATTATTGCATTTAGGGTTAAACGCAAATAAAGAAACTTGTAAGTGATATTTGGTTCTTGAATTTTTCACATGAATTTTTTAATTACTGAATTAAAATAATGAAATACAGATAGTCAGTTCATTCAATATTTAACTTTGTGGCCTTACTCCCTAATATGTCATTTGCAGTTTGAGATGACAGAAAAAAAAATTCCCCCTTAAGTATCCCACTTTGATTTTGTTTGGGGTTAAAAAGGTATAAAAAGAACGAAAACTTATTCTTGCATTCCATTCGTGTCTCTCATTTTGTTAACCTGTGCCCCGTTTCATAAAACTTGTTATCAGTGACAAGTTGTTACAGTTGTGACAAGCTACGGAAATCCTTGCATCTGATTGGCTGACAACAAATTTGTCATAAAAATGTGGCAGTTGTCACAGATGACAATTTTTATGAAACGGGGTCCTGGTCTTTTGTTATCTTTATTACATTAAAGGGTATTTCCAAATGAAAGACAACATGTCATTTTTTTTGCAATTTTTTGTGTTCCTTTGAGGACGAAAACAAACGTGGTCACTCATGCATAGAGTTTTCTTTTATATAGGTTGATAGGCCAATTAAATCACCTTTAATATGGTATATAATACATTGATTTTTATCAAAATCTTCTATAAGAATATGACCCCGAAAAAGTGTTTACTTTCTGTTTTTTTTTTTTTTTGCTGTGTGTATTTGTTCGATATTTGAATGATGTGAATTTACGTATATATAGGTCTTGCGCCCCCTCAGTCTGCAGGATACCAGTTGACTGACCTCCCTATAGTCGCGTCTTAATTAAGAATCTTTTGGACTACTGAATTCATGTGATTCAAACTAAAATAAGGTAAATAATTCGAAGGTTCGTGATTTCCAAAAATGAAATTGTAAAGGTTCATTATACCGAAGGTTCGTTAATCCGAAAATGGAAAGAAGGTGCTTACTGACAAACTTTTTTCCAATTTTCAGATTAACGAGCCTTTAATGCTACAAACCTTTCCATTTTCGAATTAACGATTCTCCGGAATAGCAAATTAATCTCATTTCAAAGAATCTCAAACGAACACTCGAAGTAACGAAAAAAATTAGGGTCGTTATTCCAATGGGTAGTTAAAACCGAAAAAGTCATATAGACTCGACCTCTGCATTCATTAAAATTGTATCTTTTAAAATAAAAGAAAAAAGTTCTTCATGAGATTAGTCTATGTATAAACTGTGTTACTTATTTATCGCCTGATTACTTTGTCATTGTTATCATATTACTGTTGCTGATATTTATTAATAAATGCACAGCAATGTCTGCAAGCACACAAACTATTAATAAACATTAAGCATTTTCTGGAAAAGGAATATCAATATAAAAATCATTTACATTTACATTTCTATAGCATACTTAATATGGACTCCTAACATTTACTCTAATTTCTTGTCACGACACTAAGAAAGAAGATGATGACATACACTTTTGATTGATGAATCCCATACACCGGCGTAGCCAAGGGATGGGGAGGGGAGCGAAGGGGCGCTCCCCCCCCCCCCTTCCTCAAGGTTTGGAAAGAGGGGGAAAAAGGGAAGACGCACCCAGATAGTCCAACAAATTGTGTGCCATATCGTTGAATTTCAGTTCTAAAAATGAAAAATAAGACCCTCGAATGTGGAGGGATATCTTCCCACCCTCCCATTGCTTGGTTCCCTCTATACATATAGAACAAGTACACTTTTGGGAATTATTTCGGAATTTTCCACAAAAAGTGTGTTTTAGTGTACTTCAATTCTAAAAATACAAAAGCTTCCTCTAGCGGGAGGGGGCCTATCCCCCTCCCACACCGGCCCTCCCTCTCTAACTCATTAGACCCTCGATACCGACACTCGAAATAGAGCTGAGATTCCATGATTTAGCTATTAACATTTCCCTTTAAAAAAAAAGAAAAACAACAACCTATTTACTTCTCTTACTTTCTTCATTGCTTAACAGACAGTGTTCATGATAGTCATTGTAAGAATTGATACGAGAAATTTATTCAACCTGAAATATAGAGCAGGCAAGCACATGGAAACAATGCTTACTTTTTCACGCATGTACATGCATTTTACCCTTTTTACCCATGAATTCAGATTAGCAGCGCCCAGGGCAATCCATCATAATTGTTGATAAACCATTCATGTGCCTTGGAACAAGAGACCAGAAGCCCAGTCAGCAGAACTCTGAAAAGGTGGTATTCATGCATATTGCTCAGGGTCATTGTAAGCACACGTACACTCACATGCACATCATTGGTTCCTGTGGAAAGTTCAAGTTTATTCAGTACTGAGGGTTAAAATTTGACCAAAATCTGGAATCTTGCTTAGAAATTAATCATGGATTTATTAAAACTGATCAATGTTTTCATATTCAAATTACCTTCAACTAAATTGTACTCTATTCAGCTATTACCCGTATTATAATGACAGAGTAATCTGACTCTAGTTTTTGAACTATCAAGGATCAAAAGTTGGAAATGTTTTTGTAACACCTACAACACACATACATGAAAAAATAGTTTCATCTCTTTGCACGATAACATGTCCACGTCTTCTTAGATCCGTTCAGTGGGGTATCACAATATCAAGCCTTTTCAAAGATCAAATTCTGGTGTATCCGGATTCTCTGTGAAGAGTACCTTAAAATTCACATATCCCATGTTTGTCAGTACGCCTTGTTGAACCTGCCATACATTTCCGCTCTATCACAGAATATTGCTATCTCATTTCCCCTAACCTGTGCCTGGTTTTCCTGGTATTGGCAAAGGTGATAGCTGCAATGGCGTCATTAGTACATTCTCATTTTTCATATGGAAAGGTTTTTGGCCAAAAGTCTACTAAAATCATTCTACAGCTGAGAGTGCACGCTGCCCGCACACACAGAACGCCAAGGTGCACGTTTTGAATTATTCATGAGCCTACACGGTCTGCCACACACGTCGTGCACACAGCAGTGATACGGACTGGTCCATTGTCGAATATGGGTAAAATGCTGCAGAAACAACATATACAGGGGCAGTCATAAACATAGCATTATATGGGTTAAATCTACATTGACAACATGAATTACATGCTTTTCATGAAATTGTTTACATTATCTGCTTTTAACTGACCACACACTCACACACACACACACACACACACATATATATACGCACACACTCACTGAGGTATCAATCTTATATTGCTGACAGTCGCTTTCTGGTCATGTGCAGCAACTTCAGTAAATTAATAGCAAAACCCAAGTACACTCTAAAAGATGCACAAATAGAAACTGAAAGCTGCTGTAGTGTAGATTCACAATCATGTTGGAATGTTGACCACTGCAAATTCCACTGGCACTACACTGCACTGTGCTTCATGCTCCACTCGCGGTTACCTGGGCACGTTCACCCCCTTTACACAATGGTGCACTCTGCGTATATATATTATGTGCTTGCCGAGAAAGATTAATGATCATCGAACATCATCGAAGAAGAAAATTCCCGTTTTCTATATCTTCTCAGCAACATATAAAGTCATAACTGGTACAGTAGGTGGTCAGTTAATACAAGGGTTCACCACTGACTTCAGGAAACTTAGAAATGAGAAATACATATCCAATTTACGTTATAACTCACGGTATATGAAATCATAACTCGTCCAAATGCAGCCACGAATAAACAGTGACGTCATGTTTCATATGATAATGAGCTTCTCTGAGTCGCTGATTGTGATTGGATTGAGGACGGGACCTTCTCAGTTTTTTGCCAATTCCGACAAGACCTACAATCCAATCACAATGAGTTTGACATATATGATAGAGAATTTTTTGGCGCGTAATATGGTAGAAGCCACAGCTTTATGTGCCATTCGGTTGCGGAGATACAGCCTTTCATATAAGGAGGTATCACTGCATTACACGGCGAATACTTCAGGAAGTGTGTACAATCCTATGGGGCAGTTATTCTGTAGTGAACTCACAAAGCTGTTTTTGAGCAGCCAGTCCGACGTTATTAGAAGTCCATTTATCTTCTAATTTTAGTATTCTACAGAAAAATGTCCTAAGACTAGAAAACCGCTAGCCACAAGTCCACGGACATTACTTACTTTATGATATTTTTCCATTAATGACAGTAAGTCGGGTTTTGCTTGTGCGTCTCCATAGGTTATAACACAGGGTGCGCGCGCGCGTGTTCTGTGTGTATTAAAAGAGACAACCTTTCCATATGTGTGCCCTGTTCAGATTTAAAATGCGGTTTATTGTGCTGATGCGATTTAATTATTCGTGCTTCCATCTTTGTAATGACATGCATCATCGGGTGATCGAGCATCAGACTGCTCAGTTCCACAATAAAAAAGTCATTGACTTCTTCTTTTTTTCAAGTCAGATTTGATGTTATGCAATAATCTTGACTGCACATTTTTTAAATCCATTTAATACACCAAGGAGATTGAAATCATGTAAACGTTTATTTTTGTCTCCCTTTTGGGGGGAAGGGGCATAAAGATTTTACAAGTTCACAAGTTCACTGTTCACAAGTTTCATAAAATCAACTGTTTTAAATCCGGCCTAGCGCGAATGAATTTCATCGGAAATTGTATTGTATTGCCATTTTTCTTGGAAATGAAAATGAATGAATGAATGAATGAATAAATGAATGAATGAATGAATGAATCTGAAATTTTGGTGGCCCAAAGAAGAAATGTAGTAATCTGAAATAAACGTAAAACGAAAGCATAATAATCCATTTTGAATCTGAAGTGCCCGATCGGGCCATCAAAATAGAGCCATTTTGGAAATTTGGTGGCGCGCCCCATAAATTTTTAATGGCCTCGGTGGCATTGCCAATGTCCAGCCGTGAGTTATGTATACATTTCGCCATGTCTCTTTAAAAGAGTTTAAAGGCGATGTTCTGGTACCCACGTGAATGTGAGCTCGAATATCGATCATGAGAACATTTCACAGTTCGGTTGCCATGAATAGGTTATGAGAACATATTTACTACTAGATACACTGTATGGACCTACAGTCCATGCAGCAGAAGGTGCATAATACATGTGAAGTGCATGGAATATTTTATTAGCACGGTTCTGTATAAGCATTCAGAGTCCAACAACCATTTAATCAGCAGGTTCGTGTTCCAGTTTACCGATATCGGCAGACAGCGACGATATTTCTTTGAGGATCATCTTGAAATTATATTGGATTCAAAATCAAAAGTCTTCGAATTTATTCCCATTCTGTCATTAACAGAAAAGCTGGTGTTTTACTCTGCAACGATATTATACAACGGAGCTACAGCTCCATGATTCTACAATGGGAGACGCAGTAGAACACATCAGCAAGGCGCGCTTTGTGGCGACAGAACCAATCAACTTTCTGCTACCAGCTGTCCAAGGAGCCCTCGTCACCCTCAGGACATTCTACGTACAAGAAAGATTAGCACAAAATTATAATTACTCGATCAACTACCACCTAAACGGCACATGTTTTGATGAAAACGGTACCGACCCTCTGGAGAAACGGATACAATCCGAGACATCATTTTTGAGCATGTGGCTTGCAGCCCTCTCCACTCTTCCGCCAATTCTAACGGCGACATTCCTCGTAGCTGCCTAAAGATTTATCTGTCGAAAGCCGATCCTAGTCATAGGTGTGCTAGGCCACTTCATTGCTTCTGGCATCTTTCTCTTGGTAGCGTTGTTTGAGCTACCCTTGTACTTAACTTTCTTGGAGGCTTTTGTGCTTGGGTTGTCTGGGGATGTCGATGCTGCCGAAGTAGTATCCGCGGCTTATTTTGCTGACTCTTCCATTGGCAATTCTAGAACACAGAGGATGGTCGTCCTATCACTTATGACTGATGCGGGATGGGGATTCGGGCAAGTGTTTGGAGGGTTGATTCTTGGTTATTCCAATACCTTTCCCGTGGGTTTTGCGTTCCCAGGAATATTGGCTGCAATCAACCTTGTCTACACAACCTTCTCAGGATTAGTATTGGAAACATTACCTGATTGCAAGCCCCTTCCAGCAGATAGCATTATAAAGGAAACTCCTAACAGTCTGGCTGGGTTTTACACTCGTTTCGAAAGAAGCAGGAGGACAAAAGCTATCATTTTGATCACTATCATTTGCCTAAGGCGTTTTGTGAGAGTGAGCATCTACGACGTCGCCTAGGAAAACCTTTCTGCTGGACAGCCACGTTTGTGGGGTTCTTTAATGCCGGTGTTGCTCTGATTCCTGCTGCAGGTAAGCACTAGATTCATCACATTTGTTGTTGTTGTTATTGTTCGTGCGATAAGGGTCCACATGAATTCTTTGTGTAGTACGTTCTCATGCCACACTCGATCAATGGCGAGAGAGGTTTTGTTTTAACCCGCGCATTCATGAGAAATTTGGTGGCATAGAAAACAATAAGTAAAAAGAGCAGCAAGTAGCCTAACAAGTGGTAGGTGCTGCCTTGCCTGTGCTTATTGTTTTTCATATTCGGCACATCAATTAAATGTTTCCATCTCTGTGATCATACTTGACACATTTGGTACATTACTTTTTGGAAATCGTCACGAGTCCATGCCGAATTACTGCAGAGTCTGGAGTTGTGTGCGCTGTAATGGAACCGCGGTTAAATACATTATGTTTCCTCCATGGTACTTGGTGTTGTAAGGTTACCGAAGATAAACAATAAAATAAAATCATGCAGTATATATGTAAACGTATCTCGTTCCCAGCTGAGTTTTTCTCCATTGTATAGAGTAGGCTATTACACACACACCGTACCTGCAAGAGCCAAGAGACTGTGCAAGAAATGTATATTCCGAAGTAAGAGGCTTTAGATACAACTTGATATGACGCTCCTCAGACCAAAAGGAATCACACAAAGTGATATCGATGAAAATAAAAGACAAGATTTCAACGATGACAAAATACAGATGGCACTGGCATAATAAAAACGAAATACAATGATCCTGAAAGCAAAAGATTGTTTAGCAGAGGGTGAAGATTTGGTACCATTTTTTTTTTCAATTTGTCTTGGTCTGTTCTGTACAAATGAAGTTTTGAAGATCTCAACTGCTGATCTACACTTTAACAAACATTTTAACAATTTTAACAGCAGTAGATGACAGATTCGATTCTAGCTGATTCCTTTCTCCAGACAATGCAAGACATGTTTGTGAAAAATATTGGTCTGTATTTGCGATCTTACAAATTCTATCATGTACAGAGGGAGACAGGTTGAGGGAAAATTGTTCTAAATTGATCCTCAGTGAAACAATGTGTGATTATATCTGTGCATTAACGAATTCACTACAATCATGGCTTATCTCCAAAGTATCTTAGGGAAACACACACCATATCACCCCTTTATTTTGCACACATTCGTATCATGTCAAACAAATCATTTCATGAAATAACTTCTTGATCAGACAACGTCTTGGCTATGCAAATTAGGTTCAAAGGTAGAACATAAACAGAACGGAATTAGATTCTGAACCTTGGAAAGCACATTTGCTCTAGCCCGAATATTTTGCTGACATACAGTCCATGTCCAATGAATCATATCATAACATTATAAAAAGACAATCTTGTTAAGACTCAATCTTGGCTTTCCAGGAAAAGGGTTTTCCAGCTGATCACCTGTGCCTTGGCCGTAAACACTATCCAGCTTGCCTTCATTGGTAATATTCGCAATCTTGCATTCAGAGCGAAAGTCAGTATGTAGGAATGTGTCAATATTTGTCATATTTGCAGACAATCCACGTGTTGCCTGAAAGAAACCATATCAGCATTATATGGTCCAAACAGAACTTATAAGTAGTTATGTGCCTTAGCGTAAATCAGCAAATCAGCGGAATTTGTAATAAAATTAAACAAAGCATACGAAACATTGCCAAAGACAATAGTTTTTTAAATGGTATTAAGCGAAACATTCCTTGAAAATCGTAATTTCAAATAAATTTAATTCAATTATCCATTTAACAGAATGTAACCCATAATAAATATCATGAATATATACTGATATAAACAATGCATATTTTGCGATGTTGAAAAAAAAAGTAAGATGGAAATTAGCTACTGAAAGAAGAGGAGCTAATTAAAAAAACGTTGACGACTCAAAAAACAACACGCCACTGTCATGACTGTCATATACGTGACCGTGCATCACAAAACCAACAAAAAGTCGCACGCACTGATTTGTGTGAGGACTGAAAATAGGTGCAATGGGTCAACCTAGCCAAACTTGAGTTTTTTATATATTCTGAAAGAGCAAGTCTTCTTCTATATTATGCTGAAGTTTGGGATCATAAAACGAATGGGAAATTGTGTTTTTAGCAGTTCTTCTCAAACCCTTTTTTGTAGAATAGTGTGATTGGGTGTGTCTTTATAGAGTCCCCTTATCATTTCTTAAAAACCTTGTACACACTCTTCACTTTCAACTCTATTAACTTTAGAAAAGATGATGCTATTGCTTTGAAAGGTACCGTTAATAATGGACAGAATGTGTTAATAAAGTTTATTCAATTTCAGCTTAATCTGATAATCCCTTCATTGTAGTTGCTCCGGTGGTTTACGTCCTGGGTTTTTTGTTTTGTTTTGTTTTACCAATTCATCGCACAGCTATCACGACTTGGTAGAGATTAAGCGCAAGAAAGGACCATGTACTTCAGAGCCTCTTTTCTCAGTTCACACTTTTCCAGAGTGTGTGCTTTCTTTCCAATTTTTTGTATTTAGATAGGTTAGGAGAGTCCATTTGAATTGAGTTATACGTCATTTTAAAGCTTAAAGGGATTGTATAGTTTTGGTTGAGACCTAATTTCAGGTTTCTTACATTTTATTTGTGAGATAACGAAAAACCTATTATGAATTGTGAAAGAGCATGTAATTCTATGAGGAATTCAAAGTTTATTTGATGAAAATTGGTTTTGAAATGGCTGAGATATCCAAAAAAATAGCGATTCTAAGAAAGTGTGGGACCCACACTTTATTACGATCGTTTTGTTTTACTATGTTTTTTGATGTTTCCGTCATTCCAAACCCGATTTTCATCAAATAAACTTTGAATTCCTCTTAAAATGGTATGCTCTGTACTATATCATATGTGTTTTCTTGGTATCTCGCAAAAAGTTAACAGCCTAATTCTCATCTTCACTAATACTGTACCATCCCTTTAATAAGTCTGCTCTTTCAGAATCCATGTCTGGCGACTCTTTGATGGTTTTGTGATGCAGGGTCACATAGATCCACTTAGTCGATACTATCCAATATTTGGTAAATTGACTCAAGATATAGCATCTTTGAAGTAATTGTCCCGAGGGTTATGATGTTTAACTGTAGTATTTTGTATTTACTCCATGCTGGTTGTCAAACATTGTTTTTTTATGTATGTGATGTACTCAGTAATCAATATCCCTCATGCTTCTCGTGATTCTTGTAGAGGAACTTGTATGACAGTCCATTCTGAAGCCTCTAAATAAATTTCAAACATGTCAAACTTGCGTTTGATAAATTCCTGACAGCTAGGTCCTGTAAAACTGTCCAACAAGTATTGTCACAAGTTGTTTGATTGAATGGTAAACACCCTATACAGTTTAAAGGGACGTGCAGTATTGCATGGTTGAGGTGAGAATTCAGATTTTGACCTTTTGCGATATACTTAAAAACACTTTATGAAATTTTAAAAAGCATACAATTCTAAGAAGAATTCAAAGTAAAACAAAGCGATTCTGATAATAGGTGGGTCCCACCTTTTATCAGGATCACTTTGTTTTGATATCTCAGCAATTTCAAAAGCAATTTTCATTAAACCTTGAATTCCTCTTAGAATTATGCCCTTTCTTATTTCATAAGAGGTTGACTCAATGTCTAAAAAAAAAAAAAAACAGCGCATAACCAAGAAACATTGGAAACCCTAAGCCCCGCCTCAACAGAACTCTCTAAAAAAATCGAGTGAAAATATTCACTCTTGAAGGAGTGAATACAAGAAAGAGTGAATTTAGAGTGAAATTGGAGTGAATTACGAGTGAAAATGTTCATTTTCACTCTTTTTGGAGTGACCTCTGGGATCACTCGAAGATTTTGGAGTGATTCCTGAGGTCACTCCAAAAAGAGTGAAAATGAACATTTTCACTCTAAATTCACTCTTTTTGTATTCACTCCTTCAAGAGTGAATATTTTCACTCGATTTTTTTGAGAGAGAACTGCACCATCCCTTTAAGATTTAGAATTAACAAGCAGGTCAAAGTTTATCATGAGTCTAATTTTTCATGCACTCTGGCTTCCGCTCTTGGTCTCCTGCACTCTGTTCCAATGCCTCTTTGCAGATACCTTCTCTCACGGTTAGGCACGGGTGGAGAACGGGGTAAGTTCCACTTGTTTCATATTTCAGTTCGCTTGTCTATCAAATAGATAACGCTCATTCTGACACTGGTCCCAGGCGTCACGGAAGTTGACATCTTGATACTAGTACATGGTTCTTTGTGAGTTAGCTGACTCTTTTGGATTTTTTAAACTGTCAAACATGTGTTTGATAGCCTCTTCAAAAACTTCAGAAAGGGTTCCAGTTTCATTTAAATACCAACATGCACTTAAATCCTTGTTAGCCTTCCTCAGTATATTGCATCAGTTTGGGATAGATAGTGAAATATCTGCGGCATCTTCAGGCTGTTATGGAGTCTAAAATCGGCCAATTGTTGAGGGTTTTATACCAGATGCAACTCGCGGGCCCACTCACACGATCACTCACACTAGTCTCCGATCGCACGGGGGATCGCATGGTCTCACACTCATCAGTCTCCTCTTGTCGCTTTTTTTGTGTGGCATCTGTCGCCTTTGTAAATGCCTTAATTCGACCTGATGAGATTGATGGCGAATAGCATGTTCCTGCATGATTATGCCTCAGACAAGTTGTCAGACCAATATTTTGAAAGGGACTTTTTGAGCATTTATTCATTATGTAAAGTTGTTTCCTGCCTTCATCCCATGTTAATGAGTAATTCAACTGCCAGCAAGTTTACAATTTATCACCATTAGGAAACTAACGGGTCTGCTAGTTTTCTTCTTGTCAGTTGCTCGTGGTTTGACGATAGAAACATGAGCTGCAATATTTCGTAAGATGTTGTTTATCACTCCTCGATACAACGTTGGCTTCACATTGCTGCCTGGGACCGCGTGGATATTATAAACGTCTATTTAGGTGATACGCTATCAGCGTATCACCTATTGTGATTGTCAAAATCTCTCTTTATTAGGTGATACGCTTTTAGCGTATCACCTATTGTGTTTGTCAAAATCTTCCTTTCTTTCTTTTTATTCTTCTTTCTTTCTGGCACATTTTGTGTCGTGAATATCTCAACATTGACATGACGGAATAACATGACATTTTCAGTGAACATGTCTCATGACAATATCTAGCCACAATAAGGTTTTCATGACAGTAACATATCTATGACGTCATCTGGGCGCCATTTTGTGATTTTCGGACCATGTTACATGATCGATCATAACTTCATAACTAAAGGTCATTTCTGTATCATTTTCGTTGGACATAAAGTTCAGGTCACACTCTATCTTACTTTTTAATGCTAATTACCTAGGACATCATTACGCGCGCATTAGCGCGCGTCAAAGTTTTTAAATGCTTAAAACGACTTCCCAATGGGAAATCTCGAAGTTTCAGACAATTTTAAGCGTTCCGCGCGTTCGCGTCCGTCCGCGCATTTCCGCGCGCAGTGCGCGTAAGCAACATGAAAATGCACATTTTTTGACAGATTTGGATTCCTGATACATTAGGTAACAATATCCATTGATTTCCGATCAATTTCGACCTATAACAAAGGAATGCGCTGGCGTCAAAGTTGAAATTTCGTGTGCGCGTCTATGTGGAAATATAGCGAAAAACATGTCTTTGTTTATTTCGCCATAGCTCTTTAAAAGGTCAGGTGACCCTATGTTTTTATTGCATATTACAAAAGCATATGAATTGAAAATAACGTTTCAAGTATCAATATTTCCCTAAATACATTATGACGTCATCATATCATCATCTGAAATCAAAAAAGTGGAATTAATTTTTTGAGGTACTGTTTCTGACATTCATTTGCTCGTATCTCTGTTGTTTAAGCTCAATATTATCCCAAATTCAGATATGTTGTACTTTGAACATTTGCCTTTTAAGTCCAAGTCATGGTTTTGAAATTTGATGACGTCATCATACCTTAACTTGTGATTAAAGGTAAAGATGCAAAATCGGACAAGTTTACGTGTTATGTCTATGGGAGGTGATTTTTTTTTAAACCATGCATTGACTTGACAACGTTTAAGCACCTTTATCTCAGCTGATTTTGCTTCATTTCCTCTGAAACTTAAGTATGTTGTAGCTGAGACAATAAGCTTCAGTAATCATGCATTTTATTTTTTGAAATCTCCTCATCAGGTTGACAATTTTGCAGTTTAAAACTGAAAATGAGAATGGAATGTGGACAAAACGATTCCCGATTCAGCTTTCACATACATAAGTTTACGTTCCTCATATTTTCTCGCCGAGACGTATGGCCGAGTGGTTAAAGGCGACGTCTCAGAGACGTGAGGTTGCGGGTTCGAACCCCACAAGATCACGAAACAAAATACTTAGCTATTTTACTTTTTTTCTTCAATTTTGTATTACATATTCGTCCATGTAGAAATCACGTTCGTATATAAACGCACCTATACACACACACAGACACACAGACACACACCATATCCCTCTTTTTTGTGTTGGAGACCACATTGCTTCGACTGCTGCAAAATTTTGCAGGCTGACTTTGTCAAACCGATCATAGTATGTAATGACGACGACGGAGGTGTTGTACTTTGAACAATTGTCTTTCAAGACCATGTCATTGTTCTGTACTTTGATGACGTCATCACAATGAAAATTGTGATTAAAGGCAAGGTATCAAAACCAGCCGATTATAGGCTTTATGTCTACGGCGCGTATTTTTCCCAAGTTGCCAGAAATGGCATAGCGACATCAGTCGTTACAAGGCCGCATTTCCGTCTAGCAATGCAATACATGTTCACGCGGCCACGATTGTTTAGTGGGCATTGACTTTTTCCCCCTGTAATATCTATACATTTCTTTTTTGCCTTACCATTTCCGGGGATGTCTCGTGGCCGAGTGGTTAGAGAAACGGTTTTGCATGCACGCTCAATATAACTTCAAGGTGCCTATATCACATTCTTTTCTTTGTCGATCACAGATGACCGACACCTGATGACCCCCAAGCGTATCACCTAACTCGTCAGCGTGACGAGTTTCATATCTCGTTTCTTTTTATTCTTCTTTCTTTCTGGACAATTTTGTGTCATCAATATCTCAAGAATGACATTACGGAATAACATGACATTTTCAGGGAACATGTCTCATGACAATATCTAGCCACAATAAGGTTTTCATGACAGTAACATATCTATGACGTCGTCTAGGCGCCATTTTGTGATTTTTGGACCATGTTACATGATCGATCATAACTTCATAACTAAAGGTCATTTCTGTATCATTTTTTGTGGACATAAAGTTCAGGTCACGTTCTATCTTACTTCTTTTGATGCTAATTACCTAGGACATCATTAAGTGCGCGTAAGCGCGCGTCAAAATTTTAAAAGGCTCAAAACAACTTTCCAATGGGAAATCTCGAAGTTTCAGACAATTTTATGCGTTTCAAACAATTTTGCGCGTGCGCGTCCGTCCGCGCATTTTCGCGCGCACAGCGCGTCAGCAACATGAAAATACACTTTTTTTGACAGATTTGGATTCCTGATACTTTGAGCAACAATATCCATTGATTTCTAATCGATTCCTACAAATAACAAAGCAATGCACTTGCGTCAAAGTTCAAATTTCGCCTGCGCGTCTATGTGCAAATATAGTGAAAAAACATGTCTTTGTTTATTTCGCCATAGCTCTTTAAAACGTCAGGTGACCCTATGTTTTTATTGCATATTACAAAAGCATATAAATTGGACTTGACGTTTCAAGTATCATTATTTCCATAATTACATTATGACGTCATCATATCGTCATCTGAAATCAAAAAAGTGGAATTAATTTTTTTGAGGTACTGTTTCTGACATTCATTTGCTCGTATCTCTGTTGTTTAAGCTCAATATTATCCCAAATTCAGATATGTTGTACTTTGAACATTTGCCTTTCAAGTCCATGTCATGGTTTTGAAATTTGATGACGTCATCATGCTTTAAATTGTGTTTAAAGGTAAAGACGCAAAATCGGACAAGTTTACGTGTATTGTCTATGGGAGGTGATTTTTTTAGAAACCATGCATTGACTTGACAACGTTTAAGCACCTTTATCTCAGCTGATTTTGCTTCATTTCCTCTGAAACTTATTTATGTTGTAGATGTGACAATAAGCTGCAGTAATCATGCATTTTATTCTTTGAAATCTCCTCATGAGGTTGACAATTTTGCAATTTAAAACTGAAAATGAGAATGGAATGCGGACCAAACGATTCGTGATTCATCTTTCACGTACATAAGCTTACGTTCCTCTAATTTTCTCGTCGAGACGTATGGCCGAGTGGTTAGAGGCGTCGTCTTAGAAACGTGAGGTTGCACACGTACGGGTTCGATCCTCACAAGAGCACGAAAGAAAATAATAATTTTTTTTTAACTTTTTTTCTTCAATGGAGTACTACACCTTCGTCCATGTAGAAATCACGTTTGCATGTAAACACACCTATACGCACACACTCACACAGTATACCTTTGTTTTGCGTTGGAGACTGCATTACTTCGTCTGCTGCAAAATTATAGTTTTGCAGGTTGGGCTTTTCAAACTGATACAGTATACTGTAACAAAATGAAATTTGTTCATATCAATTCAGTAACACAATGTAGTCGTGGTTACTTTGTGCTGATTTATACATGTAACAAGCTATACATTGTAAAAAAGGTATTCAGTCTTCTGTATTGATGATTATTTGTCAATTAGTGGTTTTTGTGGAGTTTCAGATAGTGATAAAAAGTATGGATGATAAGTGCAGCGATAATTCCTATAGTTAGTTCAAAGCTGTGTTACAGATGTTTGATACATACATTTAGCATTGTGTGTGTGTATATACGTGTGTATACAGGTTGGCCATATGACACATTCTAGACAATTACTCTTAATTGATTAGCAAACGTGATCAGCTATGGAACTGAATATGGTACTAATGTATGATGTTAATGATTCTAATTAAACTGTGACGAGTTTAAAGGGATAGCGTAACTGTGTGTAAAAATAAGGCAATTATAAGGATATTTTAGGGCAATTTGATAACCATGCCTATAATAATTTCATACAGGTACTAATGCCTCCCTCATATTCATGTGATAGATCGTCATGTCAATAGCAAACTGACAACGTATGATGAATGTGTTATATATTGAACAACTGTCTTTCAAGTCCATAACGTTCCCCATATTTTCCCGTCGAGACGTGTCGCCGAGTGGTTAAAGGCGACGTCTCAGAGACGTGAGGTTGCGGGTTCGAACCTCACAAGATCACGAAACAAAATACTTAGCTACTTTACTGTTTTTTTTTCTACAATTTTGTATTACATATTCGTCCATGTAGAAATCACGTTCGTATATAAACGCACCTATACACACACACAGACACACACACACGCCATATCCCTCTTTTTTGTGTGTTGGAGACCACATTGCTTCGACTGCAGCAAAATTTTGCAGGTTGACTTTGTCAAACCGATCATAGTATGTAATGACGACGACTGAGGTGTTGTACTTTGAACAATTTTCTTTCAAGACCATGTCATTGTTTTGTAATTTGATGACGTCATTACACTGAAAATTGTGATTAAAGGCAAGGTATCAAAACCAGCCGATTATAGGTTTTATGTCTGCGGGACGTATTTTTCCCAAGTTGCCAGAAATGGTATAGCGACCTCAGTCGTTACAAGGCCGCTTTTCCGTCTAGCAATGCAATAGATGTTCACACGGCCGCGTTAGTTGAGTGGGCATTGACTTTCCCCCCGTTATATCTATACATTGTTGTTGTTTTTCTGTCTTACCATTTCCGTGGATGACCCGTGGCCGAGTGGTTACAGAAACGGTTTCGCATGCACGCTCAATATAACTTCAAGGTGCCTATATCACATTCTTTTCTTTGTCGATCACAGATGACTGTCATCTGATGACCACAAGCGTATCACCTAACTCGTCCTCAATGTGACGAGTTTTCATGTCTCGTTATAATCTTTTTTTAAAAATTCATGTTCCATATCCCACATTCATACAAGTTTTATATTCCATTTGATTTTGAAAAAGAAATGTCTTTAACACAATGGTCAGTTGAAACAAAATTGCACAGAAAGTATAAGGACGCATAATTGACGTGTAATATGAGAAACCTACTAAAAAACAACAAAAAAAAGCTTGTAGGATGTGGGTTCCAAAAATATGATATAGGCTTTTAGTACAGTATATCAAAGTACGTCATTCACATGCTGAAAATATTTAATGTCAAGGTTGGTGGTTAAGGTGAAGAGAATTTTGGAGAATTATGAAATGTCTAACCTGAATAATGGGATCTGATTGTTGTACCGAAAACAATTGGGCTGATTCTTTTGGAATTAACCAATTTCCCAGCCAGAATTTGACAGAAGAGGCTCAATGAAATCGCCTCAGCCTTAGAATGTTTAAGGAGGAAAATGTTCTTTTAACAGGATAGGCTTATGCTTAACGTTTAAGCTTATACTGATAAAGATGTGGAAATCATATATTACCTGTAACCGAGGGTCGTCATCTGCCTTTCCAAACACTCAGTGCAGTATACTTTGTTCAGGTAACAGAGATCAAGGTGGTGACTTTAGTTTTCTCTTTAAATGTTCGGCTTTTGCTCAGGAAGGGAAGATTTCAAATTACATACCAGTACCAATTACTCGTCTGGACAGAATGCTCTGAAAACGTTGAACCTTCTAATGTCTAGAAATACATAAAAATTAATGTTTATAAACATCACGTTTCTGTCAGGTATTACATGTACGATATCTAGATTATGATGTCTCTGTTGATGCAATAAACAAAGACTTTATAGGTCCTATCACGCTGAAGCATAATCAGCTAAATGATGATCTGCACGTTTATGATAGGCATAACAGAGAAAAAGTGTGGTTATAATTTGTTGGAAACCAGTCATTTTAATCCACATTGTTATTATTCAGTTAGTTCTTTTGAATGTTGCATTGTTATTGTATACTTGTATACTTGTATGTTGTGTATTGTATGCTTTTCATGTTGATTTATTTATGCCCGTCATTGAGGTTGTGAAAATTGAAGACTGATCATAAAGGTGCATAAGAACATTGACTGTTTCTCTCTCTCTCTCTCTCTCTCTCGTCTCTTTTTTCAAGGATTCTTCAAGCAATCTCGCGGACCTCGGAAAATGACGAGGAACAATTTTCATTAAACAGTATCAGCGAATCAAAAGCGGAATGATTTGATATAATTTATTAGGAAAACGTGATCTACTAATTATTGCATTTGATATAGATAGGGCAAGTGTGAATCTAAGATAGAGATATTCAACCAATAATAAAGAGGGTGTCCATGCTACTGATCCTTCAATCCAACCATATGTTTGACAACACTACCGATACTACACACCGAACAAATACGTTTGATAACGCCACCGATATACAGTGTACACTATACAGTGTACTCCCATTATAACAAACACAGTTTTTACGGAATTGCTTTAATAACGATCAAGTGAAAATTCTTGCCACAATATTACTCGCTCTATGTATTTCATTGTTTGTTTGTTTGGTTATAAAACAAATTAATGTCGATATAACGAAAGAAAACTGCCGGTCTCGAGAGCTTCGTTAATTAGACAAGATGGGAGTCCACTGTACACAACAAATACGTACGTTTGATAACAATACCGATACTACACACCGAACACACGTTTGACAAGAAGTAAGAAAAATGTGTACGAATCGGTGGTATCTTAAATACATGTACAAGAAAACAAAAACAATCTTTTGTTGAAAAATGTGAACTACCTAGACACGTGCTGAGTTCTGGTATACTGTAAAAAACAATCTTGCCGAAAGACGTATCGAAAGTACATGCAAGAACAGAAAATGCTCTATCAGACATGAAATATAATCTTATCTCATGTGCAGTTATAGATTTCATACCAACACTCTATATTGGCAATAAAGCTTGTTATTCCTGTACGTTATGAGTGACTATTCATACTTAAAAAAATGCTACAATAGCACGTGTGGATAGTTGAACTGTCGAGTTTGATTGGGTATACCTTGTGAAAAAAAAAAACTCCTATTATATAAACTCGTGTAATCTTTCACTCTATTCATTTGAAAGTATTATGTCTTACACTCTCGTTTTCCATCCTATTTTGTTATCATTTTGCTATTATAACGTCTGTATAACATACTGATTATCTCACAATATATCGCTACATTATATAGATGATGACTGGCGGG
Source organism: Diadema antillarum (assembly GCF_040938485.1). Lineage (NCBI taxonomy): Eukaryota > Metazoa > Echinodermata > Echinoidea > Diadematoida > Diadematidae > Diadema > Diadema antillarum. The sequence continues at coordinate 44,394 of NW_027271124.1, read as the reverse complement.
AGAGGGAACATACCGAATGTTCCACCCGAAGGGTTTGAAATGCTACTGAGGGAGGTTATAAGTCCTGATACGAAGTCGAGGGACTTATAGCCTCCCGAAATAGCATTTCAAACCCTGAGGGTGGAACGTTTGGTACATGTTCCCGACAACAAAAGTCATCATCTGTTATATCATATGGGTTAATCAAATACGTCAACGTCAACGTCAACCACCAAAGATCGTAGAGATTCAGTGTAGGCCTACGATCTTTGCAACCACAGCATGCATGCAGCAAACGCACTCGATCGCTCGCTCGCGCAGAGCCAATTCACTCTGCGCGCGCGGTCCTAGGCCTTCTGTCATTTGTTACGTGAAAATGTTTTCCCATGGGAGAACATTACCAAAAATGTTCGCCCATGGGCGAACATAACGAATGTACCTCCATCACGTGACTCTGTTTAGCCAATCACCAACCGGTATTTGACTAACCCATTTAATATTATCCCTTGTTAACTTGTTATGGTTGGTCAACCAGTGAAAATAAAATTCGAATTGATTTTATTTGAATTGAATTGGATGCCCTCAGTTAAGACAAGATTTCGTTTCCGACCTTGTGTACACATTAATTTTGTTCGAATCGACATTTTCACACATTCTGTACTGCACGTAGGTGTAATCAGAAAACTATGAGGTATTCAATGTTTGTGTCTAATTCAGCGGGATGTGAACTGTCGCGTTACAACACCTTTATTTTCCATTGTCTTCCTTGCTTTATAGTCATTGGAATGAGTGTAATAGTAGCACTATTACTCCTTTCATACTAAATACATGCTGATAGATGGGAGTGATTATGTAATTCGGAAGAAAAACTTGATGAATTTAACCATGGCGAAAAAAAAATGACACAGGCCTACACTGTAGATGATTTTGTAGATTTTGATCATAGTTATAAGATTGCATACGAGGGAGCTTTTGCATGTTAAGAATTAAAGTTCAATGATTTGATGTACACCTATGAAATACTATTGTGAAAATTTTCGATAAAAAGTAAGACGATATTAGGATGATTAATCATTTAAATGGATGGTACAGTTTCGGTTGAGATAGGGCTTCTGGTTTCCAACTTTTTTATGATAATTTTTTTTTGGAGAAAATGAGAAACCTCTTATGAAATATGAAAGAATATAGCTATGAGGAATTCAAAGTTTATTTGATGAAAAATGGTCTTGAAATGTTTAAACATCCCCAGAAGCGATCCTAATAAGATGAATACAAGAATGGCTGAGATATCAAAGACAAAGTGATCCGAATAAAAGGTGGGACCCAACTTTTATTTGGATCATTCTGTTTTGCAGTAATTTCAAAACCAATTTTCATCAAATAACCTTTGAGTTTCTCTTGGAATTATATACTCTTTAACTTATCATAAACTAGCATCTAAGTAGCTCGCAAAATGTTAAAAGCTGAATCTTCACCTCAACCAATAATACACCATCCCTTTAAATTGAAAGAAAAAAAAACAGTTCAATTCAAAATTCTGAACGTGTTGAATGAATTCTCTTTTTCAGATCAAATTATTTAAAAATCTAAGATCTAAGCACACCCACCAAGCGACACGAGCGAGGGAGGGATGGGAGGGGATCAATGTAGTTTTAGAATTAAAATTCAACCATCAGGTACATACGTCAGTCAGAATGCTGGAAAAAAATATTTTAAAAAAGAATGATTTTCAAGGAAAACACTCCAAAAGGTCAGGGGTACGTGCCAGCAACCTCAGTACCGCATTAGCCTATGATAGAGTCATACTGAGGAGCAAAGGGGTGTTTGCATGTAAGAAACGCTTCACTACCACTGGAAAAGAGTTAATAAGGAATAATAATCACCCTCGATCTCCTTCCATTCCCACAAAAAAAAAATAGACCAATTCATATTATTGCAAATATTTACCAAGAACTAAGAATGTAACAAATTAGTTATTCCGAGCTGAAGTGACAGCAAGTTTCTTTTCTAATTTTCCCTAGCTTTCGGAAATATCTCACAAGCCCCAGTACTTCATATATTGTGTTCAAAATAATCTGCGTTCACTTCAACGAATTTTTCAAAGGCCCGCGCAATCTGAAGGAGCCGAAGTTCACCGAATTTCTTGCCGGTCAGTAGGAGACCGACCGGCGAGCAGCCGAGGTTGCCCGCGTTGATGCTGATGGACGGATGGCCAGTAAGGTTGCCTGGCTTCAGATTCACTTCGACATCCGAGCAATATTCCATCAGCTCTTCAGAAACAAGCAAAAATACGGAAAGCGTGTTATCCTTCCGAAAAAAAGTAACAACATGCAGAATTTTTTTGTTATTCATGTTCCATATTCCACATTTCGTACAAGTTTTATATTCCATTTGATTTGAAGCAGAAATGTTTTTTCACACAATGGTCAGTTTCAACCAATAATGCACAAATGTATAAGGACATATAATTAACGTGTAATATGAGGAACCCACTAAAAAGCAAAGCTTGTAGGATGTGGTTTCCAAAAATATAACATAGGGTTTTAGTACAGTATATCAAAGTCAGAAGTGACGTAACATGCAAAATTCAAAATATCGAGAATATTACAATGTTTACGGGATGTACAAAGTATAGTATATAATGTTTATGATTAACTTATGGTATAAATGCTTAGAAAAGTAGCAAGTTAATCAAACTGGTGAGGTCATCCTCACCATCCTCACCATGTACAAATATTGTACATGTTATATGTTGTTCTATAATTTGTCTCGTATATATATTACATGAATCTTTTGCAAACGTTTGAACAATATTTCCTCACATGTATACTTTGTACTATGTTTTTTTTTTGATTTTCGATGATTGGAAATAAACTATGATTGAATTGAATTGAATTGAATTGAATTGAATTGAATCCGAGCGAGGCATCATTTGAGTATATGCAAAAAAAAAAATTGAAGCGATTACGGCAAAATAATTACACATAGGATTTTAGAAAATTGGCTTTGAGATTTTTCTTAAAGGAGCTTAAAGAACTTGAGTGCAACCGAACCGAATCTAAATCATTCCAGAAAGAAGGGCCGGTAGATGTAATTGTCTTAAGGGCTAAAACTGTACGAACAGGGGAAAAATGATAGGATTCACTGTGTCTTGTAGGGTAAGTATGAATATCACTGTTTTTCACAAACATTGAGGAAAATATACTAGGAAGGTCGCCAGTATTCAACTTATACATGAAAATTCCAACATGATATAAATACAAATCAGAAATTTTTAACAATTTACTTGAAACAAACAATTCATCAGTGTGATCAAAAAATTGTGCTCGATTTATAATCCGCAAGGCCTTTTTCTGAACCAGAAATAACGAATCAATTTTAGTCTTTGAGCAATTCCCCAGGCTAATATTCCGTAATTCAAGTACGGTAATGATAAAGTTGTATAAAGAGAATGCAATATTGGCTTTGGGAAGAGATATTTCAGTTTGTGAATAATTCCAACATTCTTGCAGAACAATTTACATAAATAATCAACATTTACCTTCCATGAAAGGTTACTGTCAATATAGATACCTAAAAGTTTTGTTGAATCTACTTGATTTAACTGTAAAGCGTTCATTAAAACTAAACCTGGAGGAGATTTTATTGTGTTACTGAAAACCATATAATTGGTCTTATTTATGTTAAGCGACAATTTATTTGCCTGAATCCACTCAAACACCAACTTAAGTTCATTATTCAGAGAATCGAGCAAAACATAAGGATCTGAGTGAGAATAACAGAGACTTGTATCATCTGCGAACAGAAGAAAAGACAGCAGAGAGAATGAGTTACGGAAGTCATTGATGTATAAAATGAATAAAAGAGGACTTAAGAGGGAGCCCTGTGGAACACCACAACAAATCGAGTTTATATCAGATTCATGATTATTTACGGAAACAAATTGAGATCGATCGGTAAGATAACTTCTGAACCACTCCAAGGCATTTCCACGAATGCCGTAATGATTTAGTTTATACAAAAGAATTTCGTGATCTATTGTGTCAAAGGCCTTGGGGTAGTCCAGAAACAGACCGACTGTATGCGACTTTGTGTCTATAGCTCTTACAACTTTCTCAACCAGTAGTAATATAGCATGGGTGGTTGCATGTTTTTTCCGAAACCCGAATTGATTATCAACTAAAATATCACAATCGTTTACAAATTTGATTAAACGATTATAAATCACCTTCTCAAGTAATTTAGAAAAGGATGACAGAAGCGATATTGGTCGATAATTTCCTAACTCATCCTCTCTGCCTTTCTTATAGATTGGAATAACTTTAGCAATTTTCATTTTAATGGGCACAAAAGCAGTTAATAAAGATAAATTCAAAATGTGAACTAAGGGTGATAGTATTTCGTTTACAATACATTTCATGAGGTGATTAGAAATCCCATCATGACCTGTACTCTTCTTGGGGCTAAAAGAATTGACAATATCTACGACCTCTGTTTCAAGTACTGGGAGAAAAAATAAAGACTGTGGATTGGAATTTAAAAGGTAAGAATGAAAGGGTCTGTGTACAGATGAAATATTGCTGGCAAAATTCGGACCAATATTAACCAAAAAAAAAAAAAAGAGTTGAATGCTTCCGCAATTTCCACATCATCTGTTAAATTCTTCCCTTCACAAAGGATAGTATCAATGATACCCTTATTTACACGTTTATGAATAACGCTATTTATTACATGCCAGGTAGATTTTGCATCTGACTTGTGCTGTTCAAACAAAGAACAAAAATAATATTTTTTTTTTGCTTAACGTAACAGGGACGTAAGAGTATTCCGATATTTAATGTACTTTGATTTATTCAAAGCTGTATTACATGATTTATATCTGTAAAATAAAGTATTTTTTCTGTTTATGGATCTAAGTAAAGCTTTTGTTATATCCAGGGTGAGCGCGGAAGTGTTTTGTAGTTTCCTCTTTGATTTCTCAAAGGGAAATGCAAGTGATATAAAGGTACCAAAATATTCATAAATCTGTCGTACACGTCATTCGGATCAGTGGAGTTTAAAACCTCATTCCAATCAATTTCGGATAAACTTTGTTTGAACAGCTGGATATTATGATCGGAGAACACTCGTGATTACGATAAATTTTTACACACCTTTTGTTTATGCGATTCAGGTAGAGTAGAAATGGAAGAAACTATAACGGGAAAATGATCTGGGATATGTCCGTAACAGCGATACATTGATCATCATAATCATGGCTGTTTAAAAATATGTTATCGATCAGTATTGCGGAGGCTCCAAATAATCTTGTAGGCTTGGTGATACAAGGAGTGAAAGAGGATGATACCATAGTATCAAAAAAATCACGTGTTTGTGGCTTACCATAATCAAGTAAGTCTAAGTTAAAATCTCCCATTATGTACACGTGTTTGTTGCGGAGATAGGGCGAATCTGAAATAATTTCTAAGGTTGAGATGAAGTCAGAATGATTACAATTTGGGGGCTTGTAAATTTCTCCTTTCAATACTTTTTTACCACCTGGCATATACTTATGTCAATGAAAATACTTTCAATTGAATCAGACATATAATTCAACTGGGTTATCATTTCAAATTTCAAATTATTCTTCACATAAAATGCCACACCTCCACCTCGTTTACAAACTCTGTTATTTGTTACCAGTGTGTAACAATTACTCATTGATTAATTACTCATTGATATCGTCTATTCTTTCAAACAGTCATTGCGACAGTTTCTTTTTCGTTGCTATTGAATGCAATCCGCGCTCGTCTTAGAGCATTCTATTTGGCAGAAACACACATAGCTATTGATACATAAAACACACAAACACACACAAGTAGAGCTTTAATGCATGTATCTTCCATATAGCAGAACAACAGGATTACCACGCACCTCGGAAAGAAGCGTCACTTTTCAGCAGAGGTGGAGCTGTAATTGGTACAGTAGGCATGGCAATGACATCATAATCTTCCAGTACTTCATCATAGTCTCTTGTGAGTTGCCGCCGAAGATTCTGGGCTTTGCCGTACAGGTGCAGGTAATTGTTTTCTTTCAGATAGCTACCAGTTAGTATCTGCATCTGCAAAATGCAAAGAAAAAAACTTTATATAAGACTTCGCAAAAGTAAAAAGTCGCACGGTACTTGTACCGATGGAACTTTCCTTTTTTTTTTTTTTTTTGGTTTCTCTACCTCTAGATATGTTTCCATCTCTTGTTTTGATACATGTATATTTTCTGCATCTACCTCCGGCTCCTTTCTCTCTCTCTCTCTCTCTCTCTGACACATACACACACACACACACACACGCACACACACACACACATTGTGTGTACATCATGTACATCATGTACATTGTAATCTGCTTACTGATATTCTATGTGATATTACTGAAAAGAATCTTGATTTATGTATGAAATTGTGTTGGGAAGAAAAATAAATCAAACAAACAAACAAACATACTATCTGTCTCTTTCTACATAATATATATGTGTTATGTATATGTATGATTTTATATAATGATATATTCATACAATATATAGGCCTACACTTCTCATGACAGTGTATGGTCCATATACTAATAATCTCTATAAGTACTCGTTTTGCTATTGCTAATGGATGAGTGTAAAGTCATTAGCGTGTTCTTCTCTAACCCCTTCTCTCCATCCCATACCCCCCCCCCCCTCTATTCTCTGCTTCTGTGCTCAGTGTCTTTAAAATTCACCTTGTTGTACGGATGCATTTCTCTGGCATAGAGCGCCAGTCCGGATGCCACTCCCCACATCATGCTGGTGGGGTAGACGCCAGTGTGATGTAGCCCCACTCCTACGGGGAGGAATGACAGCAAGATCTTCCAGGAATCTTGTATACCCAAAATGTGTGGTCACATGAAACACTAATCATGCATTCCTTTCTCGTTTCTATGATCTTCTACACACTGTGGAAGCACCGGCATGTAGTTCATAAGTCTCTGAACTTTCAAACATCAGTTGCTGAATTTGAATTCTGATCGGAGCTAACATCCATAGACGAGCAACTGTCAATGAACATTTTCTGTAATGAAATAAAATGGTTACCTGCCAATACTGGGTCAATAACGATGGTTAGGGCCCTAACGAAGAATGTGTCTAACGTCGAGGAGTATACCCTTAGCTTACCACAACTTTGTTATCTCGTATAAGTCACTATGCTTTTTGCTTGATGTCATTTTGTAAGGAAAAACTCTTGCTTGGCATGCGCTACCATAGATAAGTCATTGTGTCCTTAGCTTGATGACATTTTAGGAAAACATTCCATGCTATTCTTATCATGAAATTGCTCCGCCCTGTGCTTTCCCTACAGTGATGTGAATACGAACTCTCTTATTGCTTTTCGTGTAGTCCATTACCCGTTGTAGTGGACTAAACTCCTGACTTTTAAAACCAGGAGATCTTTGGTATAGCTCTTGCATGGCATGCGCTATAATACCTTTTAATCATAAGATAGCCTCCTATAATTTTCCACTTGCTCCAGTTGTTCATGAATGGGAAATCGGCAGTGCCTGTTAAGGATACTGGCAGGTCCGTCTCTTGTAGATATGCTAAATCTATGACCGTTATCATGGATGAACAAGATATATCTATGTGATATCTTTGATTAAATTGAACATTTTTATTACCACCATGCTCATCATAATGACAATATTCATTATAATAATATTGAGAACCATAATGATATAGTTTAATGATTCAAACTCATGAAATTCTCCTGTCGAGTGATTTTTATTGCAACTTGACAGACAAATTGCTCAACATCAAATGTACATGGACAAAAAAGGCGCCTGTCAGGAGATCAGGCGGTCGTAGGATTGAATCCTGGCCGAGTATATGCACATGATTTCTTTTGTCATGGCTGCTACTGAAATACATTGTATAGATCAATCAGTGCTTATTTAAGTCGATGTAAGACAATTTGTCTACCAGTTGCAATAGTGTAATAATGCTATAATTCTTATCATCATTAGCATTACCACTACTAAGCCTACTATTGTTATGTAGTAGTAGTAGTAGTAGGGGTAATTTCGTGTTAGTTGATAGTATCATAACAGACCATGTTAACAGAATAACCCTTACCACCGGTGGAGAAAATAGCGTCGATACCGCCAATATTTCCAATCACCTTTCCGATGGCTTGACCTAGTGAAGAACAAACAGATGAGTTACGGGGGAGGGGCGACAAATAGCACTATATACACATGGTTCTTTTATAATAATTTTGTCTTTTTGAGGTTTTTTTTTTTAAACCGAATTCTAGTCATCACGGTGGCGGGAAAATAGGCTTGTGGCTTGAGTGTCAAGAAAAACCGCCTTCCGAGTTTCCTTAAATCCCTTGTAAGATTGCTTTTTCTATCGCACCATGCTGGACAAAAGTGAAATAAGAGTGTAATTTCTGCTCTTTAAGATACATATGAACAGTTTAAAAGCATTTTTTTTAAATATCTGATATGTGACTAATGTTTCCTTGCGAACGAGATAGACCCATAGGGAATTTCAATCTTGATCGTGTATTGCCTAGCTAGTATGGAAAAAGAAATGAGAGGATTAAACTATAATGTAATACCCTTGTTTTATGCCGAGAACAGGTCGGGAGAAAATGTTTCGCTGGATAAGAATGATAATTGATGAATTATTGCTCTTAAACCGAATGGAGAGCTGATCAACACTCAGATCACCCAGGGTTTCTTATTTGTCTCACTCTCTAAACTTTTACAGCTCATATTGTGTGTGTGTGTGTGTGTGTGTGTGTGTTTGACTGTTTTATACAAAATATATGATATCAGGATGGCATGCCCCTTTAACCGAAACTATGAAATGATTTGCGTTTATATTCCCCCGCCAGGCTTCAAGCCTTTCAAAGGTAAACTTCCTTTAACATATACAAACGGAATGCTGCGTTATTGATTCGTCACCCTGAATATATGATTTATTTTCATTCTCTATAGACCGATTCGGGTTCGTTTAGGGCAGCAGACAATTTGTGGCACTGGGCGCAGCCATTAGCTCATTTTGCGGTGTCCCAGCCTACCCCCCCCCCCCCTCTCCCCCACCCCACGGGCAACATGTTTATCGCGCACTTGTAACAAAGGTTCGCGCATTTAGCAAGCATTCGCGCTCTCAGTATACGAGACGCCTATTGGCTAAAGCAACCATGCCTCAGTTTTTCATTCCGTGCGCGTGCTAATGTAGGGAGAGGGGTGGGGGAGTGGGAGGGGGGGGGGGGTCGGCTGAGACACCGCAGTAATGGCGCTGCCCATGCCAAAAATACACATAGCGCGTCACAGAATCGGTCAATACATACTTATATCGGTGTTCCCAGTGCAAATAGAGTGGGGTTTACCTCAAGATGGAAGACTAATTTGAGTCACCGACTTTTAAAGCTAACTGCATCAATCTGAGGTATTTCTGTTTACACTTTGGGCAGACATAGACTACACACTAGAGTATACTCACACGTATACACTTGAAACAATCAACACATAGGGCCTACACATAAGCACTCAGGCTGGTAAGAAATTAGGGGGTTTTTTAGCTACATTTTGACAATTCCCTAAAATAGTCATGTGAATGAAAGAACAAATTTTCTTTCTGTTTTTATATTTTGTTAAGTTCAGTTCAGTTCAATTAATTTCCATATTTCCACTTTTTCTTTCTCGAAGAAATAACAAATTCATTGACATTGATGCATTAGATAAGAATACAAGATATCTACAATCATGTCTTTTTGCACCAAATAAAGAATACACTGAACAGCTGCTGAACATGAATTTTAATGGTCATATCATGCCACAAAGGTGTCTCATAGAATGAAGTAACAGAAGTATGATGGGACCTGCATAAAAAAGTAGCATGTAAAATGTAGGCCTAGGTCCCAAACTTCATATACAGTACGTAGGTGTGAAAATTACGGAGAATGGGTAGGATGTCTTGATCAATTAACGAATTATTCCAACATACAAATCAATGCTGTGGGGTGAACTAATGCAGACTACATTGTTTTCGACCTATCTGTTGAATAAATTCATACATTTCTTAATATTTGATCTTTAAAAAAATACTACACTGTTGCTTAGGTCGACAAACAAGGCAAGTTCTGTTTTTAACGTATGGCGGTCCTCTGTGTTTTTTGTGGCATGTATATAATATGCTTATGTATGATCATTTACATATTGCATACTTCGATGGTATCAAGATGAGGAGGAGAGGTATTTTGGATAGCCCTACCGGTGTGGTGGTGGACGGATGTGTATGTATGTATATGGCTTTTTGTGGGGGTTGGGCGAGGTGGCGGTTAGACAGCTCAATGTGTGATGAAGCGTGGGACTGATGAAGGATGAGAGGGAAGGCCAGACATAGGTGGAGTTGTGATCTCATTGGATGATTTGAGAATATTACACATTATTTTGGTAACCGATCATTGAGGAGAAATAAAATCAAGTCAAGGGGCCCGTTTCATAAAACTTGTCATTAGTGACAAGTTGTCAAAGATGTGACAAGCTACTGAAATCCTTGCATCTGATTGGCTGAGAGCAAATTTGTCATAGAAATGTGGCAGTTGTCACTGATGACAAGTTTTATGAAACGGGCTCCAGGTCAGATACCTGCACTATGAAGAGGAATAGATACGTCATCAACTTTGGAGCCGGACACTGCGGCAAACAAACCAATTCTATGTCGAATGAGTTTGTCGACCTCCGGGTTCGAATTCTTGTGTCCAAAGCCTTCCACAAGCAGAGCGATGCGCAACCCACTCGTGTCGACATCTTTTAGCTGACAGACAAACGAATTGATACACGGGCGGTCAAACAGAGGGAAACAAGCAAAGACAGACATGTAGACATCCTGAGACGGACAGACAGTCAAAGACAGATAACCTATCAGTGACAGACAAAAAAAAAAAAAAAAAAAAAACGGAGAGGGAACGCCCGGTCGGTTGATAGATAAAGAAACAGCGAGATCAAACCCCTGTCCCTCCAAAACAGAAAAAGAGAGAAAATAATGTGTGGTGAACAGACAGAGGTACATAGACATGATAGACATGGACTAAGGCACCAGAGACATAGACAAATGAAATGAATGATTTTCTGGTTTTAGTTACCTGCGTCTTTTATACCAATGGATTCTATAACTTTAGAAAGAAGATGCATGCATCATGACTAATGTTTTCTCTCAGGGGAAATGACGTGAATGGATGGAACTTCAGCCAATCACGTTCCAGCAAATACCTGTTCCGTGTAGTTGGGTACGACTAGATCGCGCGGTTGCCTTGCATCCTTTCCATCGTCATAACCAGCAATGACCTGTACCGGATGTGAAATACAAAATAGTTCGTTTAATCAAAGAGCTACTAGCTCTTTGGTTTAATCGAGACCTATATTATCTCTTGTGGGTTTTTTTTTTCAAGTCTGAGATCAGAAAAGAATAATGTTTGGAAAGTTCATATTTGTCAAGATGTAAATTCGTATTTGAAATCGGCAATATCATGAAATATTTTCGTGACGAATTTCCACCACCTGCATCAGAATTCGATAGCATTCCAAAAAACTTGGAGAGTATCTACTCTTAAAATATGACATCACAATGGGGATAATCCTGTCAGTTAAGTAATACTAGTAGCACCGATTAGCTTAGCGCCATGTGAGCCCTGTGCACATAGGAATATTATTCCGTGTACAAATTGCCAATTGCACTCGCGGTAAGATCTCGTCCAGCATTCGTTTACATCGGAATACTTAATTTTGACGTTCTCACGTATTTTTGTTGTTGTTGTTGTGGTGGTGGTGTTTTTTTTTTTTACGAGTTAGACACTGACCTTCCGGGAATTTCATGTTTTTTTCCGCACATAAACTTATAATGACTTAGCTTCTCTCGCACTGCAACAATTTTGTCTTGTCGATGTATCAATACCATCAATCCATTTCTTCTCAAACTTTGTACTAAACATTTGTTTCATTCTGTTTTTCATCCTTCAATGTCATGATTATTCATCTGCCATTTTAATCTTCATGAATGACCCAACAAAAGGAAAACATAAAACAAAACCCCTTTATTATGAAGATCAGTAATTCATTCTGAGATCAAATCGACCTTACGTAGCGTGCATGGAATGCAAGGAGCATGGTGGTGGGGAGGTAGCTCTGAAGCAAACACTATAGAGATTTAGTTTCCAGATAGAAATGTAATGCTTGGTTTGATTAACATGAGCATTCAATATTTTTTCTTCTGAATTTACTTCGCAAACAAAATTGACAGACCATTCTACATTTGTTTTATGAAGTTTATTATTTCACACAACAATTTTCGTTGCAAGCATGTAAAAGATCTCACAAATGTCACACCGCTTTAGCCGCATTCTCACGCCTTAAACCGATCGTCTGCGCGTGGAGATAGCTCAAACCGTAATAACTGTGACTGTCAGAGAACAAAGGACATAAATTACGTCACTTCACTTTGACTGCTCTCAGTGGCCATTTATCTTTTGAGGCAGTGTCATTGGTTGATATAACTGCTCTCTGTGGTCATCATTACATTCTTTGTATCCCTCGGTAACCTGTCAATCAATACAGGGGTGGACATTACTAAAAGTGATGAGGTACAAGACCGTTTGGATCATACACCATTCGGACATTTGTTTGCTTGTTTGTTTGTTTGTTTTTTACTGCAATGCATGTTCAGGATTGGTGACTGACTATCCCTAGTGTTGTTTAGTTTCATATGGTCAAAGGGAAAATATATGGGAGTTGCAGTATCGTCTCCATTCGAATCCATCAATGAGACCGTCTCTAACAGATTATCCATAGTGTGCCTTGAACACAATATAAGTGTTGTGCTCCAAGGGACTCTATCATTGTCTTGTCGATAACACCATACGCGCTTTCAACGGAATGGTGTATAGAATTCGAATTCTGCTTCAGCATCCGCAACGCTCCTATGGTGGCGTCACCTTCCTACGTCAATGAATGGTTACTCGGTATAAGAAGTTGATCGTAAATGTGGTCGCACTCAGCCTGGATGGAATACCAAGGGAATGAAGTGTACGCCCCGCTTGTTTGCGCGTAATGTAGTGACCGCGGTAAAAATGTGAATCTCTTTGAGCACCGTTATTTTTGACGAATTCACTATACAATGATGATGACTGTGGAACTGAGTTGAGTTTATTTATTAAACAATTGAAAAAAAAAATACCTCTTGCTATATCAGCTATCAAAGGTGGTTTTTTTTTAGCATGGTCGTGATGATAACATAGTACAACAAAAATACAACATAGAAATCATACAATGAAGTTACTGCAACTTAAAGATACAAACAAGCAATACAAAACACTGAAAAAAAAAGTGAAGATGTCGCCTACGATGACCTCGTATAAATACATGTGTACTGCGATATTTTTCATTTTGATTTTCATTATAATCATCATTCTTATCAAGAAAGAATCAAAGCCAATACCTCAAGCATCAACGCACAGTCATCAACCGTACGTGCCATGGGACACAGATAATCGACCACAAACTCGCGGGAAGCACCGCCGGTGTAGGGAACGAGACCGAAGGTCGGCTTCAATCCAACCAGCCCGCACCAGCTGGCCGGTGACCGAACCGACCCGCCCTGGTCACCTCCGATGGCGATATCGACCTCCTTCGTGGCGAGCTTAGGATTGGAGAAAGGCCAGTGGTCATTGAAGTTGACAGATCAATTGTCACGATTACGGTAGAACCAGGGGATTTGCAATTGAACTGGTCGGTCTCTCAAAACCTTATCACATCATCGAAGAAAGAGCTACTGTCATCGTCAACGATTCCAATTTCAAGAAAATTCTGGGTTTTTTTTCTTCTTTAATGGTCAATTCAAATTATTGCAAAGTATCCATCTGTGCAGAATAAATACCCCGTTGTCATTTATACGAACGAAAAAAAAAAATGTTGGTATACACGGAACTTGACGACTATTTTTTAGGATGCAAATTTTCTGGTTTCTGTATAATTTATGGTAATCATTCTCAAGTCAAAGAAAATTATATGAATACAAAATGCTTTTCTTATTGTTCGTGAAAACATCATGTCAATCAAAAGAAAAGACAAATTCTCTTTTCTAAGGAATACACACAAACCAGGGGATTTGGAAAGACCTGAGACGTGAGCGCAACCCTACATTCTATAAAGCTTATTATAAGGGGGGACATATTATTATTGTGCCTCCTACCAAATTTTCATCTGCTGACTCCTGCGCCCTTTACCCAATTTCAACCAAATTTGGTGACTTATCCTAAAATTTTATTGCCAACATTTTGATAAATATAATATAGCTATGTCCAATATTGCTGTTGGCCATCGCAACCGTAAACTGACAACCATGTCTGTCAGAATTTGCGTGTTTTGCTGTTCCAGTTTCAGTGTAAGAATGAATATTGTATATACTTGTGAATAAAAGTCGATGAAATAGGGATTTTCAAGGCTGTAATTTGCTAAGAGACCAACATATGAAGTAATTATGGTTGTAAATAACCCTGAAATGTTCTTCTTGTCGTTTTCTTTGTCATGTGACATAGGCATCAGATAATAGATGTGAGAGATAATTGAAAAAAAACAGTGTATTTTAAGGATTACTATTTTATTTTGTGTCATTTTGAATCTATTACACACATTTTGCCTGTAGTATCATTTGTTTCATTATTATATACATATAAAACCTCAAAAGTCCAATATTCTGGAAATATAAATGGGATAGCTATACATGTCCTTATCCAAAACAATAACATAGGTCTCATATGCATTTCTGTATAAATCAATGTGCGAATAGCGCCCCATGTGGTGACCTTGAGATCTATCAACCATAACAAATATAGTAGTGAAGTTAGGCTGGCTTTTCTCTTGAAAATCTGGAAACGACTTATCTTAAGTAAAGACATAATACTGGGGATGAAAAATCATAAAGAACAACAATGACTTTAGCATTGTATAGTGCTATGTATTTCTTTATGATACTGTTTTGAATAGCGCCCTCGATGTGTAACATGGTATAACATCATGTAGAGTTTGAGCTGTTCTACCAAATATGATTGTGATACATCAATAAGAAAGAAGTTATATGGGGGGCACAATGTACCCTTCCCCTTGGGCCTAGAAGGGTCAAAATAGCTTGGTCTTTATAGGGTTAGGAAGGGAGCGTATAATTTGTGTCCTCATAATTGGTTTTACGGAAGGGAAATGGTTACCAAGACGGCGCAACCGGAGCTGGATCCACCTGGAGAGTGACCAGTAACAGAAGGGTGAAGCACTGGTCCGCTGGCGCTTGTCATGCTGTGTATCGAATTGCAGAGCTCTTCACAATTGGCCTTTCCAAGAATAACGCCCCCTGCGGTGTGAAGTGATGTACAATCTTAGAGTATACTACGTGTGGTAAATTAGATACTTTTCAATGTTGAGTTGTTTATAAGTTTTGAAGTATACAGGTTGGAGGTTTCCGTGACATGTCTCTTGCAATCAATGTGCTTTAAATACAGTCGAAATCCCACAGGCGCAGGTAAAACATCCACAGCGACTGCATGGGCAATGGGCATGATTCATCCTTTCTCACCACAGCATCCAGCAATGTCCAGGAGAATAGGGAGCTTTAGATTTTCGCGACGGTGACGTTCAGAAGAAAAAAAAAATGTTTTGAGCATGTGCAGAAGCGCGCGTCAAGTCGATCTATTTTCAGCTTGCGTCGCCTGAGTTTTCACTACGCGTACTGGGCTATTCTTACGTCCGCACAGTTTGCAACGTAGAGAACTCCTTCATGCACCGATCATATGGGGGCGCCATTTTATTTCTTATACGTTGCGTCCCAGCGTAATCTGAAGCTACTTTTCAGCACGACGCAGAGGAGAGGAGAACGTCCAGCGCAAGCGTCGTCTCAAACTTCCGCACGTCAAAATCTAAAGCTCCCTAATTAAATAACATGGGCAGCAGCATCGAAAAAAAAACTAAATATGTAAAAAAACAAAAATAAAGGGACCAACAAAACCCATGCAATATCGGGAGGGGGTGGAACACTCACAAACTCAAACCTCTGGACCCACCCCAACGCTAACAACAACAACAACAACAACAGAAAAAAAACACCACACACAAAATAAAGACCCCCTCCGCCCGCCCCCCCCCCCCCGAAAAAAAATCCAACAACTCCCATGGTCCTAACTTTATATATTATTCTCCATGATTATTATTGTTATCCAATATGACGATATTGGTATGAATACGAAACCTGCGTCCAGCACTCTAGTAACTACCGTCGCGTCAAAGTCGGGAACGTAACCCTCGAGGAATTGGCAACCCATCATCATCGGGATTCCCGCCACGGCGATGGAGTCCTTGATGACGACACTTTTTCCCGCAAGTTTCCCGGCAGCTGCTCCCTTGATTGTCGATTTGTATGTCCTGAACGATAACAGTGAAAATTCATTCATGATGATGAAGCATTGTTGCTCGAAGAACGAAAGTAAATGTGAGCATTACAAACAGATTTTAATAGCGCTGTATCTTTCCAGGGTAATCAAATGCGTAATTTTAATTTGGGTAATCAGAGAAGTGATAAAAGTCCCAGGAAACATAGGCTAAATGAAAGTAAGATGTGCTACCTTCTTAAATAGATTGTCAGAGATTGTATGTATAGTGACGTTTGGAATAAAAAGTAACACACTGTGCTGACTGTACGCAACTGAAAATTTGGGTATCCTGTGGCGCATTTAATGCTTTTCACCGTTGTAATCTGTCCACTTTAGACAATCTTTTTTCTTTATTCATATTTTGTCAATATACTCGCCAGGCATTGTACGGATTTTCGGCACCCGTTGGCCGATCGCCCGGGGTCCTGGGATACTTGACAGGTAGAACTGGCTCCACCTCTAACTTATCGAGTTCGCAGATCACCGTCAGAGTATCTGCGATGGCGGCCTGATAGTCGGTGAGGTCAGCGCTGCCTTTCAGACCGAGGTTGTGCCTGTCTGAGATGGCTTCCAGTTCTCCAAGACTTGGCGCGGCTACCGACTGGTCCCGATACAGAGAGTCACCTTTCAGATGCATAAAGGAGAATCCATCGAAATTAAGTGCGGTTATGTCTTGAGAGCTATAAGGGAGTGTCAGGAACATCTCACTTTGTAAGCTTTATAACTAAGAAACTACAATGCTTTCTTGGAGAGCAACTTAAGGACTATGAGCTTGATGTGTTTGTTTGTTTGCTTGTTTGTTTGTTTGTTTGTTTGTCTGTTTGTTTTGTTTGTTTGTTGGTAATCATGTCCCTTCTGAAGGGTTATATAGTTAATGATGATAAGTGCCACGAGTAAATACCGCCATTTCTGTCGCTGCCAACAATGATCCGAACAGATAACCCCGAGATTGTCAATCCGAGATCACGTTTCACACCACAACAGCCCGTCAATACCCAACTAAAGAACTAACAATCTAATTCCATGTAGGTTAACACAGGTTATTCACAGATCATGCTTTATAAATGCACATCAGTGAATCACGATCATTATTATATAGCAGGCTCACACTACATAAGACTGGATTACCAGGCATTTTGGTGAGATGAATGGCTTGGTGTGGAGCACATACACCTGTTCTGTAATGTGTTCAGATTTTGTCCATGCTTTGTTCACAGAAGTTGCCCTTAACAACTACTAAACGAATTCCTGACTGTGGAACTTAATGAGAAGGAGCAGGTGAGAAGAATGCTTCGATACTAGGCTGTTGAAAAAGAAACATACTTGATTGTAATGAATTATTACAGAAAGGGTCTATCGGCTATAGGGATGGACCTATACACGGCAAAAAAGACAAAAAAAAAACAGCACCTGGAATACATTGGTTTGTAACATGTTCAAATCCGTTTCTTCTTTCCTGACATAGTTACAAGATATGTTATTAAATTGTACCTAAAAAAACTTTTCAATACTTGGAATCCAGTTTGCATACATTGATTATTGCCACGTAGGGCAAATCTCGCGAAACCTTTCAGGTTATCAAGAGGAACCACCGTCAGAAAGGCATGCATGAAAATTCCTAAATTATACAAGTAATAAGAAGTATAATTAGAATTCTATTAGTAATAATGAAGTATAAGTCGAAGAGGTTAGCATTTCCCAGGTGTTTTAGGCAGTGAAGTCACATAATGAAATTCAAAGTAGGTAAAAATTCCAAGCAGTCCCAGTTGGCTATAAATACCTGCGTCAGTGAGCAGCAAACATCTTTTCAAAGAGAAGGCTTTAGACAGGACAGTAAGCTGCAGCTGCAGCAGCACCAGTATTGGGTGCAATGCAGACAATTAGCTCACTGGTCCTTCTGATCCTACAAACAAGCAATAAATAAAGCACAATCATTGCTGTTCCAAAGGTAATAGTCCATGGGCCAGGCCAGATATTGGTACCATCTGAGGTGGCAATACCTTTTTGGTGTCATTTTGTTTATCAAGCTATGATAGCATTTCCAGTAGCTTAGTCATAGTAAATGAATTTTAAACCAATTTGGTTTCGTTGTTATATCCCTGTACTTCTGAATCTAGAC
Organism: Diadema antillarum; assembly: GCF_040938485.1. Classification (NCBI taxonomy): domain Eukaryota; kingdom Metazoa; phylum Echinodermata; class Echinoidea; order Diadematoida; family Diadematidae; genus Diadema; species Diadema antillarum. Next base: position 25,819 of record NW_027271124.1, on the reverse strand, counting down.
CAACCGAGCACTGTCTTCTGTATGTCTTCTGTATGTTCACAGGTGTTCTGTTGTAAAAAAGGTGCGCTTAGTCTTTATTCAAGGCAGCGAAGGGAATATTTAGCGTCTTTTTCAATTATTTATCATTTTCCGGTTAAAACGCTACGTTGAAAACGCTAATACCACGCCAATGTCGCTTTATTTCCATCCAACAATGAAAGATTATGCAAAAACAATGTACCGGTACACTACAATACATTATGATCAATAATGTTGTAAATGAACAGAGTTATTTTTGTTTAAAACTGATGTATTTGTTGAGAGGGTGGTATAAAAACAGTATAGATAATCCCTTTTATTAGGAACTTTAGATATGATAACGGTACATTGTTCTAGATAAAGACTAAGCGCACCGCGTGACAGCTGTGGACATCATAACCCTTTGGATATTCCCTTCGCTGCCTTGAATAAAGACTAAGCGCACCGCGTTTACAACAGAACACCTGTGGACATACAGAAGGCAGTGCTCGTATTTGTATAGCGGTTAGTTTCGATTCAGAAGTATAGGGATATAAAAACGAGACCAAATTGGTTAAAAATTCATTTATTATGACTAAGCTACTCATTTGGAAATGCTATCATAGCTTGATAAGCGTATCTATGTCCGACAAACAAAATGACACCAAAAAGGTTTTGCCACCTCGGGTGGTACCAACAACCCATTTTTCGGCTCTTGGCCCATGGACTATAAGGAGCATTCTCATACGTATGGACATCTCATGTCAAGCAATTATACAGAGCATCAGCATACAGTAGGGCCCAGCAGTTTTGACTTCTGTACAGTGTTGGAAAGGGAGGGTTCAGAACTGGAGAGTATCGATTATAAGAGATGCTGGGTGGGAACCTCTTCGACTTATATTTCATTATTACTAATAGAATTCTAATTATACTTGTTATTACTTGTATAATTTAGGAATTCTATTACGTAATACTCGTATAAGTCTTCAGAGGTTAGCATGTTCAAAGTTCCGTACAGAAGTCAGTCTAGTGAGAACAAGAGGACAAGAAGGGTGATGGACAGTTGTTTTATTCCCTAATTCGCTACTCAAACGTGAATAAATTATTTTCAATCCCGCCTCCCTTCCCTAACGCATAACCTGCAAGAGAACATAATATATACATAATACCTGAATCCAAGGGGAGCACCAAGCTTCGACGGCAAGACAGAACGGACGGAGAGAACTGATGACTTACGTACGCGCCTGGAAACCACCCTCACGAACTGCTTCTTGACATGCCGGAACCAATACCGCCTCCCGATGCTCTTATCCCGACAGCTGTTTCGTCCTGGTCATATGGTCCTCTATCTTGAGCTTGCAGGCCGTCCCGACAATACCAGTGATGGACGTCGCAATTCCGTCTCTGAATAAGACGTCCGTTCTGCTGCGTGTCGAACTAGGTCAGTGAGCTCCACAGCTCTCTCCGCCTGCGAAAGCTTCGAACCCGGCAACTGTCAACATTCTTATGCTTATAGGTTAGCTCAGCTAACAATTGAAAATATATTTATTCCCTAATTCGCTACTCAAACGTGAATAAATTATTTTCAATCCCGCCTCCCTTCCCTAACGCATAACCTGCAAGAGAACATAATATATACATAATACCTGAATCCAAGGGGAGCACCAAGCTTCGACGGCAAGACAGGGCTATTCCTATGCCCTCCCCTCTCAGTCAATTAAAGAACGGGTAACAAGGAAACAAAACGCCTACAATTTCATTTAGGAGATTTTAATCCAAGTTTCATTCCATAAACAATGTGTCAGTAATATCTCACATGCTTCATAATAGTGCAGAATAAACAAGGCAGTTTATTTGCTTACTAACGTTGTCATATACAATCAACGTTATAACCATACGCAATGTTTTAGAGGCCCAAATTCAAAGATACCGAGAGACGATCATTCATACTATCCTTAATGTATCCATCCTTGGCAGTTTCTGAACGCCATCTACCATGCTTCTTAAACAGTCTATCTGGGACTCCAAATTTTGCGGCCGCTGTAGCACCGCCGCTTCGAAGGCTGTGCATGCCGAACTTTTTCGGTTCTAAACCCACTGCTGACAGGGCATCCCGTAACAGATCCAAACACCTCGTGTATGACAATTGTCCATCCCTTAATTTGTAGGATTCTTTGGAGTTACAATAATTGACGGGTCTGAAAAGAAATTTCTCATCAGCTGGATCATCTAACTCCGCAGCTAACAAATACTTCCGCAAAGCCGAAACCGGACAGGTTGGTGTATTAGTAGCACCTATGAGGACCCATGCTCCTTGTCTATAGATATCAGTTTTACTTTTCATAATGAAAATGTTCACATGGGAAACCTACATATCAAGATCGCACCTACGAATATTTATCAGTTCGTCATATCGTAGAAATCCAGCATATGCAATCAGTATCATGGCACATAAACGAATATCCACTAAACTAGTGGAAGAACTATATTTCTCTACAACTGCCTTCAAAATTTCTGGTGTAGTAGGTTCCTTTTTTACAATTGGTTTATACAGCAGCTTCTTCAATCCTTGAAGTACAATGTGTAGAAACTTCCGATCACACGGGTTAATATGTACCTTGGGATTACAGTCATAATGCCATTTTATAGCGTAAAAGGCCGACTCCATCCTGGAGTAAGGAGCACCACTTTGGTATAAATGAAAGAGGTATCGACTAATGTCTTCTGGTTCAGCCAGAGCTGAATTTACCTTAAATTGCGTACACCATTCTTCCCAGGCTAACCAAGCTCTCTTGTATTTATACACCGTGTTATCAGCTCTTGAAGCTGCCAAAAGCTTGGTCAATGTTTTACCATATTCGTCCTGTGGCGAAAATCTGGGGGGAACATAAAAAGAGGAATAGCACAACTTACACCTATCCTGTGTGGTCATTACAAGACATGCTATACATTCGACACCTAAACAACATGGTGTATAGACCCCAAAGGCTAAAATTTTAGATGAATTTCATTCGCCGCTGCCAGACGCAGCATAAAAATTCATCAACCCGCGGAAAGAAAGCTACATAGCTTTCATTCAGCCCTGCGGCAGATTCCACAGCCATGCGGCTGATTCCATAGCCATGCGGCTGATTCCATAGCCAGGCGGCTGATGCCATAATATAGTCCTACGACTGATACGTTATGAAATTATGCAGAATTTTCATTTGCCGCTCGCCACCCCATTCAATCGTAGACATAACACTGGACTTTGGAATTTCTTTGTCCCAAATATAGAATTCCTATTTCTGCCTTGAACGAAAACTCCTTCAGGATTATCAATCTTTACTACACGCGATATTAATAAACGAGATTCTCTATTCTCCGAAAACAAAAGGGGCCAAAATGGGGCAGAAGGCCAATATGGCCCAACTAGAGTTCCCATAGCGGAACACACTCTAACGTGATTCAAAACTTGCCCAATACTATCGATAGGGGGCACCAGCCAATTATTCTCGCCCGCCCAATCGCACGAAAACGCGTCTACTGCATCCGTATTAGGACACCAATATTTAGAATTAAACGTTGGTAATTTGAAATTAGAATCATCTGCGAACCTGTCAACAGTATGGGGCCCCCACAACTCATCCAAAATTTTAAAGAATTCAACAGAAACTCCCCAGTCATCGAAATCAATAATCCGACTAAGTGCATCTGCACAACGGTTCTCCTCTCTGGGAACCCAGTGAACCTGTAAAGTGATCCTACTTTTTCTGCAAAAATTAAAAATGTCCAAGCTAAGCTCGTGCAATTCTGCAATCATGCTACCCTTCTCCACGATAGAGACTACACCTCTATTGTCTGTAATTATTTTCGCAACCTTACTTCGCAAGTAGGGTGCAAATGATTTCAACGCCAAACTTAGCGCCATAAGTTCTCTCCAAGTGGAGCTTTTCGACATTTCTACTTTAGTCCAGTTTCTTGCCATTTTCATGCCAGCACACTCACCAATCCAGGCTCCACAGCCTGACTTACTGGCATCAGAGTATACAATGGTCTGTGGAATAGAATACTCAAACAACATGCGTTCATTAAGGATGACAAGATTTTCCTTCCAGAAAAATAACTCGGCAATCAGGTTGTTGTCACTGTCTATATTGTACTCTTTATCCCGATGGTCTCTACGAATGATTTCATAATGCATAAATCTAGTTTTTAACTGAGTTAAAGCACCCACTACTGGGTAAAGAGAATTGATCTTTCCAGCGATAGCCGCTATTTTCTTGCTGAAACTTTTGGCAAACGTGTCTGAAAAGTGTCCAAACATGACTCCAGGTCCTTCATCCTCCTCTTGGTAATCTTTAGACAACCAATACTGCTATCCCATGTTAAGCCAAGCCAATCCAAACATTGGACTGGGATCCACTGCGATTTCTCGACATTAGGTACCAAACCTGCTTTTAATATGTCATCTTTCACTGCCTTGGCCACGGCTTCGCATGTATCAAACGAAGCAGCACAACCCCAACCATCATCTAAATACAAAACAATGAATATCCCTTTACTTCGCCAATGGTTAACAATCGGTTTGAGGCATTTTGTAAAGACGTACGGAGCTGTGGACAAGCCAAACGGCAATACTCGAAAAGTATAATATCTAGGACCATTACCAAAATCCCAACTAAATCCTAAAAAGCGGGTATGGTCCTGAAAAATATCAAAATGATGAAAACCTGACTTAAGGTCAAATGAAAACATAAAATCCCCCTTTTTAAAGTAAGTAAGTGCTATATTCCAATCCTCAATTTTAACTTTGTCCTTCCACAAATATTTATTAACTAAACGTAAATCAAAAATCAGTCTCTTTTTACCAGAGCTTTGAATTGACACTGAAAGGGGGTTAACAACATGAGGTGCAACAAAAGACTCAACAATTAGTTTTTTCTTGAATAGATCAAGAACAGCTTCATTGACAAATTCAGGGTGAGACAAGGCAGATCTATTGTTTCTTGATTCTAGTCGGGGAGGAGTCTGCAATAACGGTAACATATAACCGTGTTCAATGGTATCTAACACAAATTGAGATGCACCAATGTTTTTCCAAAATTGTATTGACGCCTTTAGTCTTCCTTTGACTATCGGTTCTGAGCTACCTTGCTCATATTCAAAGTAATTGTTTAAGTAAAATTCTTCTTCGAACCGTTCACTTTCAGCAAAAGCGATACTGCTAGCTCCGCTAGGGCAGTTAAAGTCTGTCTCCGAAATATCTCGAGAAGTACCGGAAGCTGTTTCCAACTCATCTTTCAGGGAAGACTGGATTAACTTGGCGCCATCGCCATGCAGCGTGTCATACCGAACGCCTGTACGTGGTAAAATCCCAAGAGAACTCAGATCAGAAGTACTAGCTCACGAGTTGGTTATGCCCGCTTCCAACAAGAAGTAGACTACATTATCCATTCATCATTGATGACAACATTCTTAATTATTCCTCTGACCTCTCTCATACACTATCATCTCATTGTTCTTCATCGCAATCATGTTGAGAACACAGTTATCCCGTTGCTTACGGTCTAGTTGAATACGCGAGTCTCGCTCGATACAGCCGCATTAACAGGGCGGACTCGGCTGTTTGATTTTCCACCCCATTTTCACTTCTAATATCTAAGGTGTTACCCCAAGGAAGTCTATGTCAGTTCCCTTGATTCATTAATTATTGAATGTTATTTTCAGTCAGATTAACATTCCACTATATGTGAATTTCTAGGTTTTAAAGTGTGCATTCAAGGGCTCCTTTTTCCACGAGATAACTCATGCTTAGTATCTGAGTGGAGAACGGCTATCACGAGATAACTCGTGCATCGTAGTCAACGGATTAAACGATCAAACTAATTTACCTTGCTCATTTTGTTCCATAGAAGCAGGACCATTAGCGTTGCTGCGCGATGTTATCCCTGATCGGGGGACCTTGGTTACCGGCCCCTGGACACCCCCTTCTCCAGTGCCCTTGCTTTCCGCACGCGAAGCAGAAATCTGTCGACTTTGGCCCACTGCTGGCCCCTCGCCAACCAAGGGTGGGGGAGTTTCCGGTACCCCCATAAGCGTATCTACTTTTTCCGCTAAAGCCGCGAAAAAAGTGACCAGAAGAAGGGCTTGCAGTCCTATATCCATCACTCTTCGGAGGTTTGCCCTTGGCGGCTGGGATGTTCCGAGACGATTTGCGTTTTCTCGCCGCCCTTGTCTGTGCCTGCCTGATACGTTTTTCATCCTCAGAATCGCTTGCAAGGTCATCGCTCAGATATTCGTCAACTGCTGACCACCCTATAAATTGAGATAGTGCTACTTGCATAACAATTAAATAATTTGTAGAGAATCACATATTCAAGAATTCACCGAAGCTGACAGACTGAAACTTATTTACATAATAGCAGCAGCCTGCTCAATGTAATGCATATTTCTGTCACGATACAATTTGCAGGTTGTATATATAGGTCTATATAATATATCATGGAATTTCCATAACGAGTGTTCAGCCCTTATCGCCATGGCCTTACGGCGTACCCAGCAAGGGGGGGGGGGCACTTGCCCCCCCCCCCCCCCAATTTTTTTTTCCTTCTGTATTTCCATACATAATCATACAATTTTTCAATTTTTCACAGTGTGCAACAATCACTCAATTTCACTTCTAAAAATACATACATTCTAGCCCAGGCGCTCCGCGCCCTCGCTTTCCCCATTATCACACCAACGATTAGAACCTCTCACAAAGAATGTTTATAATTCTTTTAAAACACTAACCTGCATCGGATTTGTCAGCAAGCCTGATTAACTTCTTTCTTTTCCTGATGTCGGCAGTATGCCCTCTTTCAACTTGGAAAGGGCAGCAACGTGCTTGCCTTCCTCCAGTAAGGCCACGCCCTTCTCTAGCTTTTCCTGCAACTAGAGTTGAATTCGAATTGAACTCTGTTGCCCTTGAAACGAATTGACAATTCCGACGCCCTTTTTAGTTGTTGAAGTTCCGTGGAAGCGGCAGAGAGCTTTTTCTCGCTTTCCTCTTTCACTTGGGCGATAGAAGAGTCAAATTACTCCTTAAAGGAACCGAAAGCCTCTTTGATGGCGTTGCTCACAAATGACGGGGTCAGTGTTGCGGGTTGAGAAACTGTGGGGACTTCAGAACCCAGGGTGTGGTCTTGCCCTCTGCTGAATTCCTGATCCGACATTTTGATTTCGGAGAGCAGGGTCACATTGCTGCTAGTGCACGATAATAATAGAAGCGAGAAGGAATAAGACGTCCGTTCTGCTGCGTGTCGAACTAGGTCAGTGAGCTCCACAGCTCTCTCCGCCTGCGAAAGCTTCGAACCCGGCACCTGTCAACATTCTTATGCTTATAGGTTAGCTCAGCTAACAATTGAAAATATATTTCACAACATGGTTGAAACTTTAATCATGACACCTCATGCATAGAGAGCGTCTATAGATGGTGACACACGTTGTCGCAAACGGGAGAAGAACTCGAGCAAAGTTTGCTGAGAACCTATAAGGGGCAAGGCATAGGTTTTTTAGTATGATATCATTGTGATACCTTGCGTGCTTTAACTGGAGCAGGATTGAGCATGATAGCGCACAGACAAATCAAATACAATGAACCTCTTGTACCGATTTCCTAATCAAGACATAATCGTTGTTCCTTAATTCATATATATTTGAAGGAAGAATTAGACATCAACCAGTTCATACTCGGCATAGTAATATTGCAGCAAGGATAATTAGAGGCAACTCTGTTGCCATTTTGGGTTGATATTAGAGTTTAAATTCATCAGTTTGGTGAACCAAATCTCCTAAACGAGTGGCCGAGTTATGTGTCGCCAATTTCCAATGCACCGCGTAACGTGATATATGGTCCTGTGTCTTATCTGACTTGTATTAGGAGATTGTTCTTAATCGAAATACTGATATACAGGTACATACTATCACAATTTACATGTCCCTTTCTAACCCAGCAGAGCTGAGAACTGTTGAGCTAATGTGGAATCAATTGTTAGAAGGTAGAAGGTTCAAAATGTACCAGCGTTCGTCCAGTCACTTGTGGACAAGATTTCGCTAAGACGTTTATACTCCATGCGCAAAGGCTTTAGATGTGGCGCTTCAGTAGCTATGAGCTGAGAATGTAATACCCCTTTCATATTGGCATCCTTGGATGTCTTACCAGACCAGAGTCTGGGATGAACACGGGATGACTGTGCTCCCAAATCCTTATGTGTACATGTGAACACGAGGTACGTCCCGTGGTACCATTTCATACTGATGTCGAAGACAGTACAAACTCGGTACACGTTCCCATAGCAACAATACATACATACATAATAAATTGTATGTAGCAGACAGTACACTATACAGGGATGTATACGTATAGCCATTGACAGTATATCAATTATATTACTAAGTGTTTATACATGCAGCTGCGAGGGACTGGCTTTCAGCCTCCGCTCCAAGATGCTTGTCGTCACCGATTTGTTGGGATGTTTCGAAGAAATTATGAGTTTGCTTTCTGAACTTGCTCGTTGGAGATGTTCTGTGCATTTAATATACTCGTGAAGAGTTGATCGGCACACAGAGTTTAGGATTGGAGGTGAAAGAAGGCACTTTAATTACCTAGTTAGAAATACCTTTCATATCTCTAATGTGAAAACGTGGCCTCATCTTCCGGTAATGTCATAAGAACTAGATGCCTCAGCAATTTTGTGTACGTTGGGCCGAAACGAGTGCAAGCAAGGAAAACAGTTTTTGGTTCAAGGCAAGAATGAATCTACAGTTCATAGTTATCTTGAAACGATAAAAAGTGATTCAAAACAATTTAAACATCCCAAGTCTTGTTGTATTTAGGCTTGCGAGGGTCGGCGTTAGATACGCCCTTCATAAGTCTGATAGGGGCTGTTTGCCTATATGTCATAGCTCTCAGTTTTAGGTAGTATGGAAGACAGAGCAGATCTTGGATAAACTTGAAAAAGATGTTTGCTGTTCACTGACACAGGTATTTATAGCCAACTGGGACTGCTTGGAATTTTTACCTACTTTGAATTTCATTATGTGACTTCACTGCCTTAAACACCTGGGAAATGCTAACCTCTGAAGACTTATACGAGTATTACGTAATAGAATTTGAATTGTTTCTAAACCGGTCTATTGTTACACGTCACACACACCCGCAATTAACTTTCACCTAGACAGCGAGCATAACTTGCATGTATCCCTGCAGTGTCTTTTGTTATTCAATCATTCAGTAATATGCAAGTTATGTTCAGTCTAGGGAGAGGTACGTTCCAAAACCGGTATGACTTTCCTTAATTTTACCAACACGATAACACTGAAAAAAAGGTCGGGTGTTAAATATGAAACATCGAGCGAGTGTTAAATTTCCGGTGCTCGGTTGTGGTATAAATCAACACCTTTTGGGTGGATCCAAGTCATTAAGAGAGAAAATACGGGTAGGAGAAATGATCATAGAGATATATGGCATGTATCGTATCTATTTGGGAACTCAGCGATGTTGATGGTATCAAGTATCAATCCAATTCAACGTGTATTTGCACTGCATAAACAGATTTGTATGTTTGTCTCAATCTCCAATCTCAAACTTTTACAACTCATAACTTTTTTTTTTTCAGTTCAGTTCAGTTTCATTTCCCTCCAATATCCAACAAAGATTACGACAAAATGCAAGTATGCATTACACCTTCACATTATTTCGTCAGTTTGAAAAGGAAAATACATAACGCAATAATAACAGCAAAGTAGATTCAAGAACATCACTGCATACTTTTTAAAGGTTGATAAAAGGAGGGAAACAGAGTGATCCACTAGAAAAGCAAGGCTTGTAATACGTGGATCACTCAAAATGTAATAATATAATACGTCCCTAAACAACATAAAAATACACAGTAATCATTGAGTTTAAAAAAAAAAGTTCCAACTGATCTTACAATATTACAACCCGGTGAAGGCACTATTCGCTGAGCCATGTTACCAAACAAAAGGATGAATAAGGAAGAATAAAAAGCAAACAATAGTTAATACATACACACATGCTCGTCCGATATTTCCCTACGGTGGACCCTGTTTCTCTGCTTTTTCTGCTTACATACAAAATAAACGTCAGGAAGGAATTTCCCATTAAGAGATTACCGGAGAGATCAAAGGTTGTACACAATCACTTAACTATACACCGTGTGTACCAAAAGACACATGTTGATTCGTTTGTACAAAGTAATCATTTTCTCGGTTACCGGTCTAGGCCGTTCTCGTACAGATTCAAACTCGTGAAACAGGTCCACGAGTTGTCTATAGTTACGTTCAGACGGCAGACCCTAACCTCGAGGTTAGGAAACCTCGAGGTTTAGCTCTTGCCCCCTAACTACGACGTGTGTCCACACGACGAATCTTAACCTCGAGGTTACGAAACATCGAGGTTAAGCTTCTGCCCCCCGTAACTACGAATGGGTCCCACTCGATGTTAAAACCACAAAACCGGAAGTTTAAGCCCACACTGTTAACAAGGCGTCTATTTATTCTTAAGTCCAACCCTGTCGGACTCGCTTACAGGTACTCTTTTTCTCTGTCATGATATGCAGAGATAGCACTGCACTGATGACTTTATGCCTTTATGAAGATATTCGTTGAAAACATTTTTTTTTTTTTAGCGTCGGAGAAGAATATAGAATATAGCGAGTTCGACGTGTTCAGTTTCAGAGATCCAGCGCATGGGAAGAAAAGATTATGTTGTTGTGTCGTGCGTCATAGGTTTTTCACGTGTAGTGTATTTGTGGTGTACGTTTGGGAGGTTGACCCGGAAGCAGAGGGAAATTGTGGGGGGCTGGAGTTTACGGCGTTGTTTTTTGTGTCCACACGGTGCTTAACTACGAGTGGGGACCCCCGCGGCTCGTGGTTAGAGCGCTAACCATAAGATTTCTCGTGGCTCGAAACATCGAGCAAACCTCGAGGTTTGCTAACTACGAGTGCGTCGTCACGGTCCCTAACTACAAGCTCTAACCTCGAAGTTTCCTAACTTCGAGGTTAAGGGCTCCCGTCTGAACGTAACTATTGTGTAGCTGTGACCTCGGATCTTTACGTACTGTCTCCCAACCCTGGACTAGACCCTCGCTTCCGTGGTTCCCTGACTGCATTATACTACAGCCGAAACCTTGTCTGATTTATAGAGAAACTATAAGCACATTCACATAGAACGGAGGACGATGGCAGAGCATAGATACGGAAAAGGTAAGTATTGGATTTAGATTACAAATTCATTCACGGTTTTGAACTGGGTGAAACTTAATGTAAAGTGACCTGACATAGATCTAAGTACTAACAGTGTGCGTCGGAGAGGATACGCGTGTCTATGGGGGAAGACTAATCCTGTATATAGACACCATATTGGAAACATCATAATCCAAAACGCATGCATGCACTTGACTGAGCATTCACGTTTATTTCACAAGAAGTAAAATAGGAATATCGATAACACAAATCATGAGAGGGTATAAATAACCGCATAATAGCTGCTGTGCAGTATACCACAGAATACGTTTCACTTTTACATTTACTGTTGTTTTACCGTGTTTCTGGTGTGTCTCGTCTGTTGTCTTCGCTGTCTTCGACAGAACTTGGGAGTTGTGCTCCGCCATTTTGAAGTCTGCATGAGAATGTTCCTTGTATTCAGTATAAAGTGCAAAGTTCATCATGTCTGTGCGTTCATTCAATGTGGAGACAAATCTATCATTAAACAAAATAATGACCTCGAAAGCACACAAGGGGCAGAAGGGTGAAGGCCATTACAGGAAAGGGCTCCAAACTTAAACTTGATTTGCTTCGATTTATGATAAATCATTGTGTGGCTAACATAATACCTATATGTGGCATATGTTTTGTGATATTTTTCAACTATTTTTCTTCAGATTACTTCAGGATCCGCCAATCAAAAAAAAAAATCTAAACTAAGATTATGCCAACGACATAATCTGCCCATCACTGCATGCCACATTCTAATATGATTAACAATGACAAAGGTATGCACCGCGTTCCCCTGGAGTGAGCATAACTTGCATGTTTCCGTACAATGCCTTTTGTTCAGCATTACTTACTTTGGATTGGAGGTGGACGTTTGTTGGCGGACCCAGGTAATCTGTAGAGAGAAAAAAAAGATAGAAGCAAACGTATTATACAGTAAATTGTATGCAGTGGCGTACCGTGGGTCAAGACATTGGGGGGGGGGGGCACCTCGTGGAAAAGTTATTTTGAGGGTGTGTATGCTTGTGCGTGCGTGCGTGTGTATGTGTGTGTGCGTGCGCTGTAAGTCTGCAAACTTAATGGGGACTACAATACATAACGGAATGTGATACATTCCACAGCGCAGTCATTGATCAACATTGTAAGTTTTCCTTACATGAATTATGGAATGACGATGTGAAAAGACAAATTACTGGCAGCAACATCAAGAGAATTGCATAACAATTAAATGCGAGCGAGCGAAGCGAGCGAGAATGATAATTATTTTGACATTTTACAGTCCCAAACTGCCGTTTGTGGCTTGTGCCGAAAGGGTGGGTTGGGTGGTGGCGCGTCGCGTTAAAAGGGAACACCACCCTTCGTCCAAAGCCCCCCCCCCCCCCCCCCCGGTTTTGCCGAAAGGGTGCGTTGGTACTCTTTCTCATGTAATATTAAAAGACGAGTTTTGAATTTATATTTAACCTTCAAACAACCATTTCAAACTTTCGTCCGGATCGGTTTACACTCTATTACCACTTGGTCTACAGCCAGTTGGTCTAATAGACTGTTTAATATCAGTTGGTCTAATAACCAGTTGGTCTAGTCATCATTTCGTCCAATTACTGTTTGGTCTAATTGTTATTTGGTTTATTAGGTCAACAGTCAATTCGTCTAATGGTAGCCATTTGGTCTATTTTTGGTCTAACACCAATTTATATCATCAAATACCGATTTGGTCCATTATGAGTTGATCTAATTCCATTTCGTCTAATCATCAAATGGTCTAAAATAAAACCAAATTTGTCCAATATAAATTTGGTGTACACATCATTAATTTTGGTCCATTGCCCAGTTGGTCTAGCCTCTGTCTATCATCATTTAGTCTACACCCATTTAGTCTAATAGCCATTGATCTTATTGTCATTTGGTCTAATAGCCAGCCTCCTGGTCTAATCAGGTACCATTTGGTCCAATCATCGTTTCGTCTATATGACCAACTGGGTTTTTATTTTATTGTTTATTTATTGTTTTTTTTTTTTTTTTTTTTGGGGGGGGGGGGGCTTTTTCTAGGCTTGTGCCGAAAGGGTGGGTTGGGTGGTGGAGCGTCGCGTTAATGGGAACACCACCCTTTATAGTAATCAAACCAAATAACAATTAGACCAAACAGTAATTGGACGAAATGATGACTAGACCAACTGGTTATTACACCAACTGATATTGAACAGTCTATTAGACCAACTGGCTGTAGACCAAGTGGTAATAGAGTGTTAACCGATCCGGACCATAGCCTCTTTGAAATGGTTGTTTGAAGGTTAAATATAAATTCAAAACTCGTCTTTTAATATTACATGAGGAAAAAGTACCAACGCACCCTTTCGGCAAAACCGGGGGGGGGGGGGCCTTTGGACAAAGGGTGGGGTTCCAGTCAACGCGACGCGACCCAACGCTCCCAACGCACCCTTTCGGCAAAACCGGGGGGCTTTGGACGAAGGGTGGTGTTCCCATTAACGCGACGCGCCACCACCCAACCCACCCTTTCGGCACAAGCCGCCGTTTGTAGCTATATTTTTTCGCTTTGGAAATTAGGGGGGCGCACCGGGCGCAACTGCTGGCAATGACTGGCAGCAACATCAGGAGAATGGCATAACGGTTAAATGCGAGCGAGCGAAGCGAGCGAGCTTAAGAATTTTGACATTTTACAGCCCAAACACTGCCGTTTGTAGCAATACTTTTTCGCTTTGGAAATTAAGGGGGGGGGGGGACGCACCGGGCGCAGCTACTGGCAATTACTGGCAGTAACATCAGGAGAATGGCATAACGATGAAATGCGAGCGAGCGGAGCGAGCGAGTTTGAAAATTTTGACATTTGACACTTACAGTCCAAAAACTGCCGTTTCTGTACTTTTTCGCTTTGGAAATTAAGGGGGATGGGCGCATCGGGCACAACTGCTGGCAATTACTGGCAGCAACACCAGGAGAATGGCATAACGATGAAATGCGAGCGAGCGGAGCGAGCGAGTTTGAAAATTGTGACATTTTACGGTCCCAAAACTGCCGTTTGTAGCGATATTTTTTTCGCTTTGGAAATTAGAGGGGTGGGGAGCGCCCGGTGCGCCCCTCCCCCCGATCCGCCACTGGTAGTCAAGGGTGTCGGTTTATGTTCATGATTGGGGGAGGTATGACCAACGAGGGGGCGTCGAAGTGACCAAGCGGGGGAAGGATGTCCAAAATCTGCACTTTAGAACATCCCCTAATTGTTTGTGTTTGTGTGTGTGTGTGTGTGTGTGTTTTTTATATACATGGAAAAGTTAGGAAATAGCCTAGGTCAAGTCTTATTATTGGCAATGCAAGGCATTTTAATATAGACTAGTATGTAAAGTAACACTGCAAAATCAATGATCTAGCTTTGATATAACGAAGCGTAAGGTTCAAAGGTGCACATCACATTGCGCAACATTGCAGCAACTCTTTTTGCCGTTCGGATGTTCTGAGTACACTGCGCACTTCCTGCTTATATTCCGAATGCCAACCAGGAATCACGCTGAATCACAATATTTTGTCGGCTCCAGGCTTTTTGAACAATGTTTCACACTATATTATACCCCTTTTATTATGGTTAAAAGAAATCTTAGAAAATATATCTGATTTCATGATCCCCCTTTCATGTCGATTTCAAAAGCAGTTTACTAACCCTTGAATTACCATTTCGGTAATTTTATTTTTCATTATTTTTTTTTACCAGTGGATTGGGCGCCCCCCCCCCCCCCCCCGTAGTTACGCCACTGATTGTATGGCACATAATCAATAGATTTACATTTGGCCACATATTTTACGTGATGATCAGGGTATATTGTAAATTAATAGAGGTCAGCATGCGTTTGCATTGTGCGTATTGCACTTAAGTATCAAAGCGCAATGTTTATACACACATCATCATCCACTAAAAAGTGGGTACGTTTTTAATTGGTCAAATCCTATTACTTTTGTTGCCATCAAATAGCGTATAGATTATCATCAGTGTATGATCCTAATGAATGCAGCCTACTCTAAAAATGTAATCTGTATAGAGCTCTGCGCTAACAAGTAATGAAACTAGAGTCATCTTGTCCCATTCCACACTTCATTTGCTCTTTGTCAATCGCCATGAAGGATTTAACGCAATTGTCAAGGTCACGGAGAAAGCGTTTTCTATTATAATAATCTAAAAGAACTGAAACGTTCGTTAATTCCTCAATGATTGTGACGTCATAAATTCATATCGAGAGTAGTCAACCTGGAAGCAGACAAAGTTTCCTATTTCTTATCACCAAAAGGTTGTCTATACCGGACACCGATGGTGGTTGGACCCACACGTGAGGAGCTCGAAGAACTCTCTGTCGAGCTCGATCTCGGACTAAAAGGTAGCCCTGAGCTGCGGGACTACCAGTCCGCCATCGATGACATTGTGAGGGGGATCAACGAACTCGACGAGCTGGTAGAACCCACTACACTGGTCAAGTACCCACGGACTCCTGGTCAACGACCAAGTAAAGATAGTAATCCGCATAATGCTTGGTTAGCAACAGACTTTCTCTCTCTCTCAAAAAAAAAAATAGAATGAAATGAATATCAGTCAGAAATTGTACTCTTGGTAACTGTAAATTGGTACTAAACACGAAGAAACACTCGTTAGTTGCAGTTACTAAAAGGGCCTGTTTTACCTTTGAGAGCAGTAATTTAAAAAATGTTCAAGATATCACTTTGATGCAAGATTTGTAGGTCAGTTGTATCACAAAACATCCTACCATATAAAGTTTTTGCAATAAAGCCTAAAATATAAGGAGATATCACTATTTTTCTCATTAAACCGTACCTGTAGACAGTTTAGTCTGCAAACATTTTTATTATAGCTACTAGTATTGTTCACATGTTGTATATTTAACAATACTTAACATCGATTATACTGGTTCAAATTTTTACATTGGTTGTTTCTATCCCTAACTCACATTTTAGATGTATTTTGAAGCTGTAATGATGGGTTTTTGTTTCATCTGCAAGGGTAAGTTATGCCTTTAAGGTTTGATATTCATGTGCAAAACGTAGTGGACAAATATATGCAAAAAATGTGCGCATTGTGGTGAAATGTTGATTTCCCTATAGCATATTTCCTTTTTTTTTTTTAGTCTTGGGCATTAATAACAAGGAAATTTGAAAAAAAAATATTTGAAGGATTTGTTTGGTCAACTGACGGATCTCGTACCCATCATGTGTCTAGTCTATTATCAATCGTTACTCGATGCTCGTTACTACTGTATAGGTATTATAAATCCACGATAACCGGGGCATCTAACGGGAAACTGTCGGGAAAGCGCGTCGCCATCAAGGACTCCATTGCGGTAGCAGGAATCCCGATGATGATGGGTTGCCACGCCCTCGAGGGCTACGTTCCAGACTTCGACGCTACGGTTGTGACTCGGGTGTTGGACGCAGGTTTGTGTGACTTGACTATTATTTGTAGAATGCAAAGAGCAAGCTTTTATTATGATTTTGATTTTGTCTTCCTTGGTTGGGTACTGTTTCACGCGATATTAGAGTGTTCAAGACTGATGAATTTGATAAAGTGCAATGCCGAACTTTAGCACCTGAATTGAAATGCATGAAATAACCAGAAATTACAAGTGTTCAACCAAGAATCATAGGTTGATAAAAGATTGACTCAGTAATCGGTTCAATACCGGAGGCGCATTGTCTTACACGGATAGATAAGAATTTTGAAAGCTCTCTGAAGTGTGTAAGATTCATAAGTGGCTATTTACAAAAGGTGTTTTTTTTTTTGTAGTTTTCTTTCTCTTCTGCTATTTAAGTGTTCCAAACTTTGCAATGCATCATATAGAACCGCCGGCATAAAGATGAATAGAGATAAAAATAGATAGGCCCTATCATTTGCGCTCAGGACTCATACAGACAAAGGGGAATTATGGATAATTTCTTAGTAAGAGTTGAGGTGGTCAAAAAATGGAAAATAAATGTGCAACAAATAAATGTGCAACACCTATCTCTCCTTCTCAAACACATGCACTCACATACTAACATGCATACATGTTCTTCATTATGCATTGCTTGTGGAATGAAGGTGGCGTCATTCTGGGTAAGGCTACAAGCGAAGACAACTGTGTTTCTGGGAGCAGCTATACTAGTGCGTTCGGACCCGTGTCGAATCCATACGACGATACGCACGTCGCAGGTGGATCGAGCTCGGGCAGCGCGGTATTGGTGAGTATTAGGCTGCGTTCACATAAAAGTATACTATTCGGGTATTCGGGGCTCGTTTTCGAGGGCACGCGAATAGCTTGAATCGAACGATAGGATTTCCTCACACCTGTTCTCATAAGAGGGCACTATTCGAAAGTACCGAATAGCTGCGAATAGTATAGAAAAGTGGGAATCGAGCTTGTTCGATTTTCTTGCAGCGTATACCGTCTCTCGTTTATGAAATAATGACAATTTTGGTCTGGATTTGCCATTTAGCAAAAATAAGCATGTAGACTGACGTTCTGATGCAGTTTAGAAATTGTGAATAAGATTTGCTGGGATGTAGGAGGAAGAAATCCTCACTGCGTGGGATGGTGAGTTGACGGTGCGGGTGATGGTGTACTCGGTGCCCGAATAGCGAATAGCGAATAGCGAATAGCGAATAGCGAATACCGAATACCGAATACTTCTATGTGAACGCAGCCTTATGGGAATGGAGAAAACTAGCTAGAGAACTCCATGTCGCTGTCTGTGTGGTTTATCTGAAATAGACGAAGAACTTTGACTTTCGCGTCCTTCGCAAATGGGATGGTGTCACCCTGTCCCGAAATTGGCACAAGATGGCTATACGAATATGACACTTTATTTTATCATTTTTTTTTTTTTTTTTGCGCGAGGTTAGCTCCGAATTGATAGTCAAAAGTCAATCAAGAGCCGAAGCAAGTACCAAATAACCTACAGAAGGAGGTATGGCTGTCTAATAGAATTGAAGTCAAATTTGTTCTCCTCTCTTTCTTCTTTTTCTCTCTTTCATCTCTCACTCTTTTGTTCTTTGTTGGTTTGTGCATGCACGCATGTTGTGTGTGTGTGTGCGTGTGCGTGTGTGTGTGGGGGGGGGGGCTTCTTTTTCGAGAACGTACCCCACCACAAGCTTCTGCCTTTTCGTAGTTTGCTTCCCCATACATTATTCTGATTTTCAAATATAGATATGACATGTTCTATAGGCTTATTGAAGTTTACCAGTATTCTTTATAAACGGCAATGAACGGGGTTTTCAGTTTTTTATGACTATAGTTGGTAAGATGTATTGATGATTGTATGTTACGATTGTAATTAGTGGAAAACTTTTATAAATTAAATGTATGAATGAAATGAAATGAAATGAAATGAAATGAAATGAAATGAAATGAAATGAAATGAAGTCAGTATGAATCCAGACACGACAGCCATGCGTTGACATAAGTTAGACATCACTTGGTGCGGATATTCCCCAAACATGCGCCAAATGAATGAATGTCTCGAGAAGTATACGCAAACAATTCGCTAATACGTCGATAAATGATCGGACGAACGTCGCTACATGCTTTCATGGAACGTATACAAGACATTATCCAAACTGTCGGAATCTGTTTGGGGTTTCACGAAGATTTTGCGAACATCGCGCACATCTTTGAGTAAGTCGTGCGCATATGACGAAGCTTTTGGTACATTTTCGAGATCAAATCATGAGCAAGTCACAATCCGGGATCTGGAAATGTTCGCAAGAAGTTTCAAATTTTTTTCAGCTCCCACCAAACTAAAAAACGACACCAGCGAACAGTTGACTACACTTCCAAACCACGGGCCCGGTTTGGCGATATTTTACGCTTATTTTAAAAACTTAGAATACGAACATGACGAACGACGAACTTTGCCATTTTTCCGATATTCGCATCCTTGTCAATTCGTTCGCGTGCCCCGTGAAAACAGCTCTTCGTGCACTCGTCACACTGTCCCGAAATTGAGCAAAAATGAACACACGAAAAAGAAAATGTTCAAATTCAGCTCTGATCGTGTAACTTCTGTCATTCAAGGCACCTTATAGCCATCGTATGACCGCCGATGGAGTTTCTCCTGCTCCGGCAGCAACCTCGTGAGGGGCAGCGAAATCTTTGGCAACCAAAAATTAGCGCGAAGATCTTGCGATGGTTCATCTTGTAATAAAGATTCACATCTTCGTGTAGCTGTCTAGTGTGGTACTAGAGTGTCATCGTGTGACCTATTTTCTTCTTACACACTCTGGAAACCTGATCCTTTTGAATCGACACTCCCGATGTTTCTGCTAAAGCTTAGCCAACAATGGCAAAGTTAAGTTTTATAAATTTCAATTTGAACATGGAACTGCATGATGGAGACTCCAAATATTCTTCAAATTTGTAAAAAAAAGAAAAGAACATGAAATTATTTTTTACCCGAAAGCCCGGACTATTGCGGTAAATGAATACAATTAGCGACGTTCACTCTGTTTTCAAATCAGTGACAACTCGAGATACTAAAAGATATGTCGTGGAATGTTTTTTCTATCGTTAAAAAGAATGGGAGTAGCCGACCTTATGAAATGATGATTAATCATATGGGACCAATGCGTTTATCAAGATTTTAATAAGACATATGATCATACACACATGAGAACAAAATGGTACCAACTTTTTATTGGTAATAGCGAATTTCTGGGATGAGAATCAGTGTGATCCGTATAGTCACATGCTATCATAAGATGGAACCCTTTCACATTGCCGTCGATGACAATCCTTTACATTCTGCAGGTTGCAAAAAACGAGGTCGATCTGGCCATCGGTGGCGACCAGGGAGGCTCAGTTCGGATCCCGGCAAGCTGGTGTGGATTGGTGGGACTGAAGCCAACTTTTGGACTGGTCCCCTACACCGGTGCAGGTTCGGGGGAGCTGACGCTCGATCATCTTGGTCCAATTACTAGGAGTGTCGAAGACTGCGCATTGATGTTGGAGGTAAAGTGGCAACCATGAAGTGAAATAAGATCTTGTGTATAATCATTGTCATGTTGTGCCTGATTTCACTAATACTACATATAATGTATTAATAACTCCTGATTCATCCATGCTAAGGCCGTCATCCAAGTTAAATCCAAGTTATAGTTAAAATCTCCTCTCTGAAATAAGTGTCAAATCTAAGACATTTGGTGATAGGGCTTTTGAAAAAATGGCACCATCATTTCTGAATAATCTCCTCAGTATCAGATGCATTACAGATTTTGATAAATGCAAATCTGTGTTAAATACTCATCTTTTTGATCACGTGTTGATAACTGTTGATTATATGTGAATAGAGAAATATTTGAAAGATGTTGTTTCCATTTGTACACGCGTAGAGACTTACAGTGTTATCCGTTCTAAGAACTATTACAACTATTATTATTACTATTGTTATTATTATTACTATTATTGTATCAAACATACGCATATTTTCAGTGCACAGGAATAAGATATTGGAGTTGGTGATAGTGCACGTTTCCAGAATCTTGCTATACAATGTAGGCCTACCCACATGACCCATGCACAGTACGTATAATGTGTTAGTTAATTCATATATTTGTTTGTATTAATCTCTTTAAACATATATTAGACATTTAAATGTATTCTTGATATCATTTACATATGAACATGTTCTTTCCCTTGTATGTCAACAGGCCATTGCAGGTTATGACGACGGTAGAGACCCGAGGCAGCCGTGCAATATCGATGTGCCAAATTACACAAAACATGTAAGAAATTCTTGATCATGAGTATGTCCCTCCTTTGCAAAAACATGTGGGGAAAGGGACGTTCTGAATTCTAGCTATTTAGAAACAATTTATAAATATTAATGCTGACTGGCATTGTTGTAATTTTGTGACATTTTTATTTCATTATATCATTGTAAAGCGTCACAAAGGCAAGGTGAATGAACTCCACTAAACATTTTTTATTCAAAAAAAAAAATTGAGATGAGAACATAATCATGAACGAATGAATGCAGAGTATGGCTTGGAGTACTAAGTGTACGAGTGCGTGATAATGCGTTTCTTCCGAAATCTCATACCATCCTTTGCTCATGATATCTATCTTATGTGAATATGCAATGAAAATATGCACTTTTCGTGCCGATTATTTTTCTGATGGTTGCCAAGAATTAGCATGCCTTCATGTCAACGTAAACAAAGATGAACAGCGGAATTTTCTTGTCATGATATTTGAGAAGGAACAACTGATTTTCACTTGTATTTGTTTTGGGGGACACTTGGGAACACTCAGTGAGGGTAGTTCAATTCAACTCAGATTGAATGCATTCAAAGAAAGCAATTCAATCTTATTCAAACGCGTCTTGTAGATACATGGTTGGTACCACATCTCGCCTATAAGCACGAGAATTATGAATACACTAATTTCTTCCTGCCAAATTGCTTTAATATGCAGCCGATCATATTAATGAACAATATATACGTATATATTTCCGTACCTTTTCATTGTTTTATCCAGCTGAAAGACATGAAACCCGAAACGATATCTGTCGCCGTATTGAAGGAGGGCTTCGGACAAGATTGTTCTGATCCCGCCGTCGATCGAATCGTAACCGATACCATTGATCGATTTGCAGCAGCGAGTGGTGCGACGGTTTCACCAACATCGATGCCTCTTCACAGATTCGGTATTTTGTTTTCTTTTATGATACATTTGATAATGTTTAGAATATCCAGTTGAAATCTCACAAACTTTTGAACATCTGTACAACAAACTTGCTATTGCTAAAAAGGAAGAAGAAATTTCTTAATATGTTAATATTGTTATGTTATCATGTTGATATTTCAAATATTGTTCTACAGTAGTTGTGAGCGTGCAGGAATGCAAACAGAGTTTCGTCATCTTTAGAAAAAAAAATATTCATGATTGTTCATATACCATAATCATAGGACATTGTAACCGCTATAACTGTTGTGAAATATGATATGAAATATCAGGTATACTTCTCCCCTATGCTATGTCCTATTTTGATTAAACTATGGGTGTTTTTCAATCCCTCTCTGTTTTCTCAGAGTCATCTTGAGTGAATTTGCCTCATGACCAAGGATTTTCTTAAAGGGGAAATCCAGTCCAAATATAAGTTAGTCTGATAAGAAAGGGTAAAATATAACGAGTTCAACGGTATATAATTTGATCGAAATCGGATGAAAAATATGGAATTTATGACATTTCGAAGTTTCGCTCACAGTTCTTGAACAGTCAAAATGAATATGCAAATGGCAAAGTAAGCAAGTCATTCCCTCAGAACTCACCATATAATTTTTGCACAAAAATTTTGACATTTCCAGTTTTTCATTCAAATTCAATTATGCCCGAGGCTCAAATCCTTATACATGTATATCTAACTGATCAGTATTCTGAAGTTATTCAACCAGGAAAAACTTCGTGTTTCAGACTTCAATGACAGAAACATTTAATTTATGTCCTTTTTTTTTGGTACGCGATCAATGGAAAATTGTGAGGGTATGACATGGTTAACTCACTCATTTGCATATTCATATCCACTGTACAAGAACTGTTTCGCAGAAATTAGCAAAACTTCAAAATGTCACAACTTCCTTATTTTTCATCCGATTTCAGTCAAATTTTCACCCTTGAACTTGTATGATTTTACTCTTTTTATCAATTAATTTGTAGTTGGACTGGATTTCCTCTTTAATCGTGATATCACTGAATTTTTAGGACGTTCTGCCGAAATTAACCTCACCATGATCATATTCGTGTGTTTTGTTTTTGATTTTTTGGTTTTTGTTTTTTAAGTTGGGTTAAGAAAGAAGTTGTTGGTTTTATATTGCTGAAAGGTGTACACACCGGACAGAATTCAGACTTAGCCTTACCTACCTATCTATCTATCCTTCTGCTGTTCACTGTGTAGTAATGTCAGTCTTATATACATTTATTTTACTGAATTCTGTTCACAGGCAGACAACTAGGACTGCCAATTACTATAATTGGAGGGTTAGATTGTGCCATGAACTCAGGAGGTAGGTATCTATACTTTTGTCCGAATAGATGCAGCTTGTGTTTTTGTCCTCTCCTGCAAGACTCTGAAATTTTCAGAAATTTGTCTACAGTTTAATGTTCATCAAAATTGATCAACATCAAAACTTAGATCTCATCATCCATGGGTGTCACCAGGGGGGGGGGGGGGGGTGCGTTGGGTGCGAACGCACCCCCCTTCAGACCCTTAAAAAAAAAAAAAAAAAACCTTCAGTCTGCGAGCGACCTCAACGCCGGATGATTATTATTTTTTTTCTATTTATTTCTTTTGGAAATTTTGCATCGGGGACAAAAACAAAAACAAAAAAGAAAAAATCGTGTGCAAAAGCAATTCGCACCCCTGGTTCTGGCAGCACTGATTTTACACATAATTATCTACTAGTACAAGTGTATTCTATACAGTGTTGACTATGTTATACATATATTTTGGACATCCTTCCCATACTTGGTCACTTCGACGCCACCTCGCTGGTCATACCTCCCCCAGTCATGAACATAAACCGACACCCTTGACTACCAGTGGCGGATCCAGGGGGAGGGGCGTACCGGGCGTCCCCCCCCCCCCCCCCCGCCTCCTCTTAATTTCCAAAGCGAAAAAGTATAGCTACAAACGGCAGTTTTTGGACTGTAAAATGTCAAAAATTTTCAAGCTCGCTCGCTGGCATTTAGTCGTAATGCCATTCTCCTGAAGTTGCTGCCAGTAATTGCCGGCAGTTCCACCCGGTGCGCCCCCCCCCCCTTACTGCAAAGAAATATAGCTACAAACGGCAGTTTTTGGACTGTAAAATGTCACAATTTTCAAGCTCGCTCGCTTCGCTCGCTCGCATTTAAATTCTCCTAATATTGCTGCCAGTAATTGCCAGCAGTTGCGCCCGGTGCGCCCCCTCAATTTCGAAAGCAAAAAGAGATATAGCATCAAACGGCAGTTTTGGGACTGTAAAATGTCAAAATTTTCAAGCTCGCTCGCATTTAATCTTTATGCAATTCCCCTGATGTTACTGCCAGTAATTGTCTGCAGTTGCGCCGGTTGCACCCCCCCCCCCCCTTTAATTTCCAAAGCGAAAAAATATAGCTACAAACGGCGGTTTTTCTACTGTAAAATGTCAAAATTTTCAAGCTCGCTCTCTTCGCTCGCTCGCATTGAATCGTTATGCAATTCTCCTGATGTTGCTGCCAGTAATTGCCAGCAGTTGCGCCCGGTGGCATGCGCTCCACCCCCCCCCCCCCCTTAATTTCCAAAGCGAAAAAATATGGCTAAGAACGGCAGTTTTGGGACTGTAAAATGTAAAATTTTCAAGCTCGCTCGCATTTAATCGTTATGCAATTCACCTGATGTTGCTGCCAGTAATTGCCAGCAGTTCCGCCCGGTGCGCCCCCTCCTTTAATTTCCAAAGAGAAAAAATATGGCTAAGAACGGCAGTTTTTGGACTGTAAAATCTAAAATTTTCAAGCTCGCTCTCTTCGCTCGCTCGCATTTAATCGTTATGCAATTCACCTGATGTTGCTGCTAGTAATTGCCACCAGTTCCGCCCGGTGCGCCCCCCTCCCTTGATTTCCAAAGCGAAAAAATATGGCTAAGACCGGCAGTTTTTGGACTGTAAAATGTAAAATTTTCAAGCTCGCTCGCATTTAATCTTTATGCAATTCACCTGATGTTGCTGCCAGTAATTGCCAGCAGTTCCGCCCGGTGCGCCCCCTCCCTTTATTTCCAAAGCGAAAAAAATATGGCTAAGAACGGCAGTTTTTTTACTGTAAAATGTCAAAATTTTCAAGCTCGCTCTCTTCGCTCGCTCGCATTGAATCGTTATGCAATTCACCTGATGTTGCTGCCAGTAATTGCCAGCAGTTGCGCCCGGTGGCATGCGCTCCACCCCCCCCCCCCCTTAATTTCCAAAGCGAAAAAATATGGCTAAGAACGGGCAGTTTTTGGACTGTAAAATGTAAAATTTTCAAGCTCGCTCTCTTCGCTCGCTCGCATTGAATCGTTATGCAATTCTCCTGATGTTGCTGCCAGTAATTGCCAGCAGTTGCGCCCGGTGGCATGCGCTCCACCCCCCCCCCCCCCTTAATTTCCAAAGCGAAAAAATATGGCTAAGAACGGCAGTTTTTGGACTGTAAAATGTAAAATTTTCAAGCTCGCTCGCATTTAATCGTTATGCAATTCACCTGATGTTGCTGCCAGTAATTGCCAGCAGTTCCGCCCCGGCGCACCCCCCCCCCCCCCCTCCCTTAATTTCTAAAGAGAAAAAATACGGCTAAGAACGGCAGTTTTTGGACTGTAAAATCTAAAATTTTCAAGCTCGCTCTCTTCGCTCGCTCGCATTTAATCGTTATGCAATTCACCTGATGTTGCTGCTAGTAATTGCCACCAGTTGCGCCCGGTGCGCCCCCTCCCTTGATTTCCAAAGCGAAAAAATATGGCTCAGAACGGCAGTTTTTGGACTGTAAAATGTAAAATTTTCAAGCTCGCTCGCATTTAATCGTTATGCAATTCACCT